>NC_140069.1:66859645-67404645 GCF_964194135.1 Talpa europaea
AAATGGGGACTAACTCATGTGAGGTGTGGGGAGTATCAGGAGGTTCATTGAGTTTAGAACCCTCAGAGGCAGTGCCATTTGAGAAGATAAATTTCTAATGAATAGGTTTCTGACCCAGAAGGCAAGTAGTTTCAACGCCGTAATCTTTCAAACTGGCTTCAGATGTCTTAGAGATAACCTCAAGAAAGACTTCACCAGCTCCACAAAGCTGCATTTCTCAAACCTCTATAAAAGTCCCTCCCTTGACTCTGAGATGAATATGGTTTCTTGCAACACCAGTATAACCTTCTCAGGCTACCACAATCTGAATAAACATTTACTCTCCAATCTGCTGCCCTTGTCCTCATTTTATTTTTTCATGTGTCTCTGCCCATTTGGATGTCATCTTTGAAGAGTTGTCTGTTCATTTATTTTGCCCAAATCTTGATTGGGTTATTTGTTTTATTTTTGTAGAGTTGTGTGTTATTTATATATCTTTGATGTCAGTCCTTTGCCAGAAGTTTGGTGTGCAGATATCTTCTCCCATTCAGTAAGGTGTTTTTCAGTTTTGGTTATGGTTTATTTAACTTTGCAGAAGCTTTTAAAGTTGATGTAGTCCCAGCCATTTATGTTCTTTTTTGTTTTAGTTGCTGTTGGGGATGAATTCCTAGCCGCATCACTAAAGCTTATGCATGAAATATTTTGTTAATGTTTTTTGTACGTATTTTATGGATTCAGATTTTACATCCAAGTCTTTGATTTATTTTAAGTTGAATTTGGTGGATGGTGTGAGATTATGCCATCATTTGTCTATTTTTTCCCCCAAAATAGCAGCTTTTTGTTTCATTGATATGTTGGTCTGTTTTTTAAATTTCTATTTAATTTATTTCTGCTTTGATTTTTCTTATTTCTGTTATTTTATTGGCTTTTGAATTTGTTTGTTCGTTTTTTTTTTAACTTTTTTTAAAGATGTATTTACGTATGGTCCTCCCTGGTGGTGCAGGCAGTTGAGCGCAGCGCTGTGAAGCTGTCCGCAGCCTCTGCAGTGCCGGTTAGATCCCCGCGGACCTCAGAGCAACCCACATGATGAGCAGACCCCCCCCCCCCCCGTCTCGCCCCTGCTCCCCTCAGCAGTGTATTTTGTCAGTCTGTCTGCTCTGTTCCCGGCTCTGTCTCTGGTGAATCCTCTCAACCTCCCGCGGATCTGGCCTGTATCCCAGGTCTTGTATAAAAATATATATATATATATATATATATATATATCTTTAAAAATTATTTATTTATGCATACAAGAACTGGGGTATAGGCCAGAATTGTGGGGTGTGTGTGAGAGGATTCACCAGAGACAGAGAAGGGAATAGAACAGGCAGATTGACCAAAATGCACTGCTGAGGGGAGCAGGGGGCAAGTCAGAAGAGGTCTGCTATGTCATGTGGGTTGCTCCTTGGTGGGCTGGGGATTGAACTTGTGCTGCAGAGGCTGCAGACAGTTGCATAGGTTGTGTCTTAACCCCTTGCACCACCAGGGAGGCCCTCTTTGTTTTTGTTTTACTAACTCGTCAAGTTGAGAGAGAAGTTTGTTTATTGGAACTCTTATGTGTTTCTTGGTGTGGGCCTATATGTGTATGCATGTATGTGTGTGTATACATATATGTATGTATATATATATATATACACACACACACACACATATATATTTCCCTCTTAGTACTGCTTTTGCTGTGTCTTATATGCTTTGGATGACTATGTGCATGTCTTCATTTGTCTCGAGGTATTTTTTAATTTCTCCTCTAATTTCCTCATTTTCCCAGTGATCTTTCAATAGTGTGTTGTTCAGTCTCCATATACTAAAATATTCTCTTGCTTTATTTTGATAATTGAGTTCTAGTTTGATACATTTATGGTCTAAGAAGATGCTGTGTTTGATTTCTATCTTCATGAGATTATCTTTAAACATTTTCTGTCCCAGAATTTGGTCTATTCTGGAAATATATCATGTGCACTTGAGAAAAATGTATAGTCTGCCTTTGGGGAATGCAGTGTCCTATGAGGAACTAGAGTTCTAATTTTCTATTGAAGGCTGCTATGTCCCTATTTATTTTCTGTCTATTGGATCTGTCCATTGGTGGGAGCAGGATGTTGACGTTTCCTACCACAAATGTGTTTTTTTCTGTTTTGTTTTCAGAATTAATAGTTGTTTCCTAATGTATTTTGCTCCTTCATTTGGTGCCTCTAACTTGATGAGTGTTATGTCTTCTTGACATATCATTCTCTTTATCATTAAGTAGTGTCCTTTCCTGTCTCTTTTTAACTTTTTTATCAGGGAATTTATTTTGTCTGGTATGAGTATGACTGTTCCTGACTTCTTTAGGGTTCCATTTGCATGTAGCATTGCTTCCCAACCCTTTAGTTTGGGTCCATTTCACCTTTTAGTTTAGGTTTATCTCCTGGAAACAGCAGAAGGTTGGATTGTTTCCAATCAAGTGGATACACTGTCTTTTAATTTGTGAGTTCAGTCCATTTACCTTTAAAGTGATTATCAATAAGTGTAGTCTGTTGCTGCCATGTATTCTTAGTTTTTGCACATCTATCTATTTCCTTATTTAGTTTTTTTGTGTATGTTCCTCTTTTTTGGTTCAATGAGTACTGATTTCAGTATTCTTGGATGGGTGATTTAATGTTTGCAAACTCTTTAAAGTTCTCTATCTCTGAGAAGACCTTTATTATTCCATCATTTATGAAACAGTGCTTCGGAATACAGTATTCTTGGCTGGCATTTTTTTCTCTTTCTTTATGTATTTGGAACACACTATTCTCATCTCTCCTCATTCCTAGTATTTCTACAGAGAAGTCCGATGTTAACCTAATCAATGTACCTTTGTATGTTATCTGCTTCCTCCCCCTAGCCATTTCAGTATTTTTCCTTTGTCCTGAATTTTTAGAAATTTCACTATCATTTGTCTTGCTGATGATCTCATTTTCTTTATTTTTATGCCAGGGTTCCTTTAGCCCCCTGTATTTGTACTTTTATTTCCTTCTCTATTGTGAAAAATTTACTTCATTATTACTTAAAATACACATTCTGTTGTTTTCTCTCCCTCCTCTTGTATTTTTATTATTCTTATTTTGCCTTTTCTCATGGAGTAATATTGTCCTCAGTGTGCTTCTTCATTTTTTAAAAATCGGTTTCTCTTCTTTCTTTCTCTACCTGTGTTCTTTGTGTCTTCAATTACACTAACTTGTTGTTCCACTTGTTCTATTCTTCTACTGTGACTTTCCTGAAACTTTCAGCTCTTGTGTTTCTCTTCTGAAATACTGAGACTTCGTTTTTTTTTTAAATTTTATATCTTCATTTTTGTCTTCAGTTTATTTATTTCATTTCTAAGGACATTCATTTTTTTTCCTGAGTTTTCTTCCATTTCTTTGAATTTATTCATCTTTGCAGTTCTAGACCTGTATCAGATAAGGAGATACATGTCTATGAGTTGGGGTTCTGGATATTTGTTCTCTCTGTGTGAGGTACTATTTGCTTGGGAACTCATGTTGTCATTTGTTGGATTTTTCCTTCTGTCCATTCTCTTATTAGCTTTGGATTCCAGCTGTTGTTTGTGGGGTTTCCTTTGAGTATGATTTCTTCCTTCTCACTGATCAGGGTACTTACGCCTCTGGTGATAGCTTGATAGTGTTGTCTTTAACACCTGTGCCACCAGGGAGGCCCCATGAACCCTCTGGGAAAACCACTGGTACAGTTTCATGGGAGGTTGTACAGCCTCTGGTCCCTCTGTCTCTGACCCAATAGGGTCCCCAGGTCTCATCAGTCATGAACTAATATTTCTGGGGTCACCTGTGGGGTTTCACAGAAAGTCACGAGACCTCTGTTGATCTGGGCAGAGGCTGGTGGTATCCTACAAAAGGTAGCAAAGTTTCTGGTCACTCTGTCTCTGTCCCAATAGGGTCCTCAGGTCATGGACTGATGAGGCTCTGGGGCCTGCAGACTCTCCTTGAGTTTATTTTTAAATTCTTTGGCAGATTAACATTACACTTGATGGGAAGTCTAACTTTTAGGAGTTGGATGTTGGATGCTATTCATCCTTTAGGGATATAGAATCAGTTCTCCCTAAATAATCTCACTGAATTTTCTGAACTTTAATAAGAAACAACATGATGATTACTTCCAACTTCATCCTTTCAGGCACTGTCTTTAAACTTTAGATCCAAGCAGATCCAGTTGTATATTCCCCAGTCTCCTCAAAGATATTCTGTCCTTATACATCACAGCAAATGTGGGAGCAACTTATACACAAACATAAGTTCGATAACCAATATCCAGACTAACACTTTCAAGTGTTGCTGTTTCTGCCTCCTACATTTTGTAACATTGACCTCATCACTCAGGTTTAATGTCTTTTGAGCCCTTCTCAGAAAATTTGCAATAGATTCTTTCCTATGGTCCTCTTTTGCAACACTTGCTGTCCAAGGAAGTCACTCAGGGGTATGTCAGGCATTCCCACTCCTTAAGGAGGAGTGGAGAAGAGCTACTGAGAAATGTTTCTGTTTAACTCTTCTAGTTTGATGTTAACCGAAAATAAAATGCCAACAATAGTTAAACAATGTATTTACAAGATAATCAAAGTGAGGATTAAAATGCAGGACATAATCTGAGAGATTTTTCTCTGTGAGAATGGTCCAATAAACACAAGTTTGAATTTAGTTTACATTGGAAGGAACAATGAATCATTGATATTAAGAATGTGACTATTATTGATAAGTATTGATAATATGGGCCTCTAGTTCAAAGTTGTTCTGACATAAATTATATGCTGATATTAGGGGAAGGAAATGCAGTATTTTTTTTTTTGCTTGCTAATAAATGCACTGCAGATATACTAGGTAAACATTGTTAAATCTTTTTGCTTTAACCTGAAAAGACCGAATTTAACCATCAAAAAGTATATTTCCACATACAGTATGGAACTTGTAAAGATTTTTTTGTTATCTTGTTTGCTAGATCAGGGGCATTGTCCCCAGAAAATTTTACATTACAGGTATATTGATTACCTTGCATTTTTGTTTCATAGTTTTTAGCTGTATGATGATCCACAACAGTCTGTGTTTTATTTTAAACATTTCTGCATCCCATGCATGCATTATTTGGAGTACCTATGTCAAAGTTCGACTTTACTCTCCCCTATCTACCCAATCTCTGTGCCTTTGTAATTGTGTCATTTTTTTATTTTATTTTTTTAAGATTTATTTATGTATTTATACGAGCACTGGGGTACAGTCAGAAGCACAGGAGGGTAAGAGAGCCAGAGCAGGGAGCAGAACAAGCACACTGATGAAATAAACTGCTGAAGGGAGCAGCAAGTGCAGCAGAAGAGGTCTGCTGCGCCATGGCCATGTGGGACCCTTGCCTGGAGGCCAGGGATCGAACCGGTGCTGCAGAGGCTTCGGGCAGCTTCGCAACCCAGCGCTCAACTGCTGCGCCACTGGGGAGGCCCTGTAATTGTGTCTTCAAGTGAGCCTATTACCCCTGTAAGAACAGACAAACAAATTTTTACAGTCAATAAACAAACAAACAAACAAACAAACAAACAAATAAATAAATAAATAAAGCTTTTATTTGCTGGTGTAGTAAAGCAAATGTGAGGTTAGAAATCTGGCTCAAATCCACCTCTTCCCAGTAGAAAGAATGAAGTATTTAAGTTAAATGAAGGAGGAAGGCTGAGGAAAGAATAAGACTGGCTAGCAAGAGAGTTGTTTTGTTCACAGTGTGTGGGAATAACAGTTGTTCATGCTGCTTCATATGCCGCATGTTCAATTTGGGTGGGGGTGGGGTAGAGGGGCTTAGTTCCACAGAGGATTCAGAGGGTTTGTGTCACAAGATTATTCTTTATACATTTTTCTGAAGTTTGCACATGTGTCCTGGTGCTGCTTGATAACTTGTAAGGACCTGCTTTGAGCAGCAGCTTCAGCAGAACTTGCAAGGAGAAACTGGAAAAAAAAAAAAAAAAAAAAGTGAAAAGAGAGTAAGGGGGAGCTACTTGGAAAGATGTGAACAAGGAACACTTCGTGTCTGACAGGGTTGAATTCTGCCAAAACAGTTTCTAGACACTGTTTCACATTTTCCCATGAAAAGACTTTCTCACTGGCAATCAACCCCTTGCTCCCAAGTGATCTTCTCACTTGCACAAGAAATCTAAGAAGATGTCCAGATAACTTCTGTGGAATGCCTATGCTAGTGTTTTTCTAACAAAACCCCTTTGAACTCTGGTACAATTTTCCATATGGTAAATACTGGTTTATGGTCTATTCACTTAATTTTATTATTTTGCTTCTATTTGAGACAGAATAATTAGTTGAGAAGATATACAATTTCTGAATAAATTATTATATTTTCTATTCACTGATTTTTACTTTAAGAATAAATGTGTGTGCTTTTTTAATTGCTGAGCATGACCATAGGAAGAGGCAATAAGGGAAAAGCCCTTCAACACCAGACAGTCTAACAAAGGAAAAAGTATCAAATTTAAAACTTTCACATGGAGATATCATGGTTATGTAGGCCCCATCATTGATTAGGAAGAAAGAGGCAAATTTGGTTTTGAGGAGCCCAAAACCTAGGAGACAGAGGGGAATGACCTCATCCTCACTCTGTGTACAGATGAATTTCTGAAAGTAAGGGAAATGTAGATTGATAAATATAGAATGGGAAGATATCCTTAAGTTTTATAGGTCATAAAAGTGAAAATGATCATTTCTTTGATTAAAATAAAGGTAGAAGCTAAGGAAATGATTTTTTTTTTTTTAGAACAGGATATAGACAAGAACAGAGGATTAGCATTAAGGGATTTCATTGCTCTAAGTTCAAAATTATTCACCATGCCAAAGTGGGTGTTCTTGAGGAGTTCAGTTTTGGGAATCTTGGGGTGGTTGTATTAGGGTATCTTCAATAAGATGTGGAAAAGATAGCTGTGTCTAAGGACAAAACATATTCTAGGCATCACAGAAAATAATTGTGATGCAGAATTGGTCTATATGAGAAATCTTTAGGGAATAAATTAAACTAAATAAGAATTTCCTGGAGTAGAGAAGCATTGAGGTAATGTTGTAATTGTAATGTTCAATTGTCATGAAGAGGCATTGACAATTGTTTTATTGATTTCCTTATTGTTATTTTATTTTTGTTTTACCCAGTTGATTGAGTCAAAAGATTGATAAAGGAAACATACCAAATGCAAAATATAATGAGAGTTTGTTATAAAACAAACAAAAGTCCTCTTTAACTTCTAAGTTCTTTGACATATGTAATAGTTAAAATGACATAAGATAAACAGGATAAATGTATGTTCATGGATCCCTTTAAAAGGGGGTCTCTCTGATAGGAAAATAAGAGTTATATGACATCCTGAGCATGGGAGAAAGGGTAAGGTTCTAGGATTTAAAAACAGGAAGACAATTTAAAGTGAGATCAAATGTCTATTTAACAAATATATGCTATGCTATTCAGAGACAAAAGAAACACAACACACCTTGCTGACTTCTTACTAGTCTATCCCTTTTAGCTCATATTCTTTGTAGCCACCTCTGGTGATAGTTTTCTTTCTGGAACAAGTCCTTTATCTAAGTGTATTTAGATAGTTATGGGAGAGGTAAAGAAAAGTCTCATAAGTCTGCTAGATTTTAATTACCTTTAGCTCAAAACAAACCACATGTGCAAGGTAAAATAACTGGGGTAGCTTGTTTTGTGCTCCTACAGCATTTTTTTTAAGATTTATTTTTATTTATTTATGTATATAAGAGCTGGGGTGTATGCCAGAGGTGATGGGGTGTGAGAGGATTTACCAGAGACAGAGTGGAGAGCAGAACAGGCAGAATGGCTGAAATACACTGCTGAGGGGAGCAGTGGGTGAGACAGGAGAGGTCTGCTGTGCCATGTGGTCAGGGATCAAACTCAGACCACAGTGGCTGGTGATAGCTTGATAGTGCTCAGACTTTAAACACTGCCATTAGGGAGGCCCTGCTCCTATAATAATTTAACAATAAATAAATGTGGTTCTTTTAAACACTCAAAGACATGGTAACTAAAAAGAAAATTATTTGGATAAGAGAATCTTTGTTTCTGAGACCAAGCATTTATTTTATTATTTAATAATTATTTTATTTTTATTGAATTGCACTGGCTTATAAAGTTATATAACATTTAAATATGCAGTGGTTTAAATCATTTTTTACCCTTTCCCCTACCACTTGAAATTACTAATTATTTTATGAAGATGTGTTTAAAATTGATAAATCAGGGCCTCCCCGGTGGCGCAGCGGTTGAGCGCTGGGTTGCGAAGCTGCCCGCGGCCTCTGCAGCACCGGTTTGATCCCTGGCTGCTGGGTGAGGGTCCGACATGGTGCACAGACCTCTCCTGCCGCTACTCCCCTCAGCAGTGTATTTCGTCAGTCTGCCTGCTCTGCTCTGCTCTCCGCTCTGGCTCTGGTGAATTCTCTCACCCTCCCATGCTTCTGACTGTACCCAGTGCTTGTAAAAATAAATAAATAAATCTTAAATAAAATAAAATAAAACAAAATTGATAAATCATTGTGTTTATTGATATTTTTGGATTTCTTTTGTTTTAAAATTTTATTTATATATTTATACAAGAACTGGAGTACAGGCCAGATGTGTGGGAGGGTGAAAGGATTCACCAGAGACAGAGTGGGGAACAGAACAGGCAGACAAATGAAACACACTGCTGAGGGGATCAGCGGGTGTGACAGGGGAGGTCTGCCATGCCACATGGGACCCTCACCGGCCAGCCGGGATCAAACAGGCGTGGCAGAGGCTGCGGACAGCTTCACAGCACAGCGCTCAACCACCTGCTCCACCAGGGGAGGCCCAATATTTTTGGATTTCTAAAGTATTTATTTCTTAAACTATGCTTTTGACTTACTAAGCCTTTTCTCACATAGAAAATTCTTTTTTCACTCTTTGTATTTTTATTTGTTTTAAACATTCTAATCTTGCTAAACCTTTATGCTTATATTTTTTAGTGATTACCTTTTAATTTTAACAGGCAGTCATGCTGTAAATTGAAATTTTCTAATACTATGTAGGTCTACCTATTAGAAACTCCTTTCCCAAAGATGACTAGAATCCTCAAGTTTATTTACATCTACTCTAATAAATTTGACATACATTTTATAATCTTGGAATCTCTTATGAAGTGCTGGACAAGTTAGTGGTAGTACCTCTTCCACATGCTCACAGCAAGACTGCAGCACAACAAAGCCAATAACTCCTGAAAGAATACAGACAATTGCAACACATTCTAACAGCAACATCTGGAAGAGGGGATCCCGTTGAGAACAAGCTTTGCAGGTAATCATCCAAGGTGGACAAAGTGAGTCACATAGCCTTACAGGCTCTATAAGCAATAGAGTGAAAGTGGAAAGGCTTTTTTTATTTTATTTTATTTTATTTTATTTTTGCATTTATTTTAATTTATTTTATATATTTTTTTTTACTGGAAAGGCTTTTAAACACTATTCTGTTACAAGTGTGAGCAATCTCTGGGAAAGAATACAGAAGAAGAACCACTACTAAAGAATGACACAGACATTCGGTGAAACTTGGGAAGTGTTCTGAAAGCATATCTTTCATAGCATGCCTCTGAAGACATTGGTGCAGCTTAGGTTAGCTATGTGATGAGATCTAAAAGCAGACTTGCCATAGTAGGCCTGCAAAGATATTGCTAAAACCTCAGTAAACCCCAGAAAGTTGCATGAAAGTAGACCTGCCATAACAGGCATTTATAGATACTGGCAAAGCCATAGCAAGTTCCAAGATTGGCATGCAGAAGCAGAGAACCCGTCACATGCCTCTGCAGACATCAGCACAACCTCAGTGAGCTCCAGGAAAGAATCTAGAAATAGAATGCTCAACATAGACTTCTGTATATATATGGCGTAGAACTTAGCGATCTCTCTATCAGCACCTAGTGTCAGGCCAATCAAAGTAGGCACCCTGCAGTCTTTGATCCAGGAGGGTTCTGGAAACAGACCTGTCACAATAGTCATTTTCAGATCTCAATGATCTCTTCAACAGGTACATCAAACCTTCCTACTGGTGGTAGGCCTCATTCACAGTCAAGGGAGTCCTGGGGGTGACTTGGAAGCAACCTTCACCAAGGTAGGCACCAACAGACTTTAGCAAACCCTGGAATGGGGCCAAGAAGCAGGCTCATAAGTTGATAGGTCCCCATGGGCTCTAGTGAATTCTGGGGGGGTTATTGGAAGCAAACAGGACCTACAAGTGATGGAGCAGATTCTCTAAGGGCTGCAGTACTGGCAAGTCCTCTAAGGCCCTGGAAGGTCCCTAGGGCTGCAGTGCTTGTAGCAGTGAAACATGTAAAAAAAGAATGGACTCATGTATGCAAAAATATTCAAAAATAAAAACTTCTGGCCAAGAATACTAAATCCTACAAAAATCTTTTTGTTTTCAGATATGAAGGAGAAATACATGACTTTCCAAACAAAAGCTGAAGAATCTTGCAAACATTAGAAATCCTTTATAAGAAAAGTTGGAAGGAACATACCTATCCAAATCAAGGAGCATTCCTATCCAAATCAAATCAAAGAAAACCCACACTCAAAAAATAAGGAAATAAATAGGTAAAATCATAAAACTAAAGAAAAGATGACATGAGCAAATAATCACATAACAAGGATCACTCTTTATGTAAATAGCTGAACTTGCCAATCAAAATGTACAGAATGGCCTTTTGTATCCAAAACCAAAATCCACCTTTTTCTTGTCTCCAGGAAACCCATCTGAGATCTAAAGATAAATATAAGTTCAAAGAAATGTCTGGGAAACAATCCTACAGCAAATGTGAGCCCCACAAAAAGTCAGGGAGAGTCATATTTATATCAGATAAAATAAACTTTCAGTTAAAATAAGTAATAAGAAATAGGGTTGATTGTAATCAAGGAATCAACACTTCATAAAATTATAATACTCATCAGTACATATGCACCAAACAAAGGCACAAAATATTTGGCAACAATTAGCAACCTAAAAATGGACAATGACCACAATATAATGGAGGTAGAGAACTTCAACACTGCATTAAATAAATACACAGATCACACAAACTGAAAATCAGGGAGGAACAATTGCCTTAAATGAAGAATTAGATCAACTGGAACAATAAGACAGTTATTGGACATTACAATCTCCAAATACTGACTACACATTCTTATCAAAGACAAATTCTTCCATGACAGACCACATGTTGGGTTACTAAACAAATGTAAATAAAATAATGATAATTGAAATCTTATCAGGTATCTTCTCTGATCATACTAGCATTACAGTGGAATTTGATCACCAAAAATAAATACAAAAAAGCTCTAATATTTGGAGTTGGAACAACACATTATGGGATAAAGCAAAAGCAGTGCTAAGAGGGCATACCAAACAACATGGGCACATGCTGAAATAAGAAAGAGGGTAAATAAATAATCTAACATAACACTTTAAAAAAACTAGAAAAAGAACAAATGAAGAAACAAAGTCAGTAGAAGGGAAGAAATAAAAATTATATTGGAGGGCCTCCCTGGTGGCGCAGCAGTTGAGTGCTGGGCTGCAAAGCTGCCCACAGCCTCTGCAGCACCAGTTTGATCCCTGGCCGCCAGGGAGGGTCCTATATGGTGCAGCAGACCTCTTCTGCCATGCCCGCTGCTCCCCTCAGCGGTGGACTTCGTCAGTCTGACTGTTCTGCACCCCTCTCTGGCTCTGGTGAATTCTCTCCCCCTCCCACGCTTCTGACTATACCCAGTGCTTGTATCAATAAATAAATAAATCTTTAAAAAATTATATTGGAAATATATGAAACAGAAATTAAAAAATTCAAAAGATAATCTTATGATGAAATCAGAAGATGGTTCTTTGAAAAAGTATATAAAATAGACACACCTCTATTTAGGCTCACTAACAACAACAACAAAAGAAACCTAGTAGACTAAATCAGAAGTGAAAAAATAGAAGTTACCACAGATACTTCAGAAATACAAATCATAAAAGACTACTGTGATTGTTTTTATGTCAACATACTGGAAACCATGTAAGAAATGGACACATTATTGAAATCTTACAATCTTCCAAGAATTAATCTGGGAGACCTGGTAAATTCGAGCAAGGAATTTGTAACAGTGATAAAGAGTTTCCCAAAAAGCAAAAGCCCAGAGCCAGGTGGATTTGTTTATTAGTGAGGTCTATCAAACATTCAAAGAGAAATTAATACCAATCCTTCTCAAATGCTTCAAAAATTAACGAAGGAATGCACCTACAAATTTTTGTAAGGCAAACATTATTTTCATAACAAAAGCAGACAGGGACATCACAAAACAAAAACAAAAGCCATTAAAAGAAGTGCATACAAATACATCTGATAAACATAGAGGCAAAAATACTCAACAAAATGACAGTAAGTAGAATATAACAATATATTAAAATGATCATATATGATAATCAAGTCAGATTTATTCCAGGGATGCAAGGATGGTTCAACATATGCAAATCAGCCATTTACCATGTCAAGTTAAAGAAAGACAAAAATCATGTGATCATATCAGCACATGAGGAGGAGGAATTTGATGATTCCACAAAAATTTATGCTAAAAACTCTTAGTAAGATAGAGATAGAAAAAGTATATGTCAACATAATTGAGGCCACATAATTAACAAACATACACCTAACATTATAACTTAATGGTAACAAACTGGAAGCTTTACCTCTAAGAAGAGGCACATGCAAAGCATTTCCCCTCTCACCTCTAATGTTTTGAAATGGAATTGGTAGTACTATCTAGACCATTAAGGAGGAGAAATATATCAAAGGGATCCAGATTTGATGACTATAACTCTCACCATGTGCAGATGCATATTAATACACATAAAAAACTGCCTTGGGGAAGGAAATTCTATGGGGACTCAATCTGAGGGCATGGGGGGAAGCAAATATTGTTTACAAAACTTTAAAAAATGATAAATGTTAAACTAAAAAAAAAAGAAAACCCTGTGGACACCAGTTAAAGAAAAAAAAAACAAAAACAAACAAACAAACAAAAAAAGAAACAAATTAATGAAATAATGTAGCAGGCCACAAAAATCAATATTCCAAAAGTCTGTTGTATTTCTATGTGCAAATAATGAGCTAAGATAATAAAATAAGGAAAATTATCCCATTTACAATAGCATCAAAAAAGGTATTAAAAACCTAGGAATAAACATAACAAAGGACTTGAAGACATGCTCATTTAAAATTGTAAGACATTGTTAAAAGAAAATAGAGGACACAAAGAAATGGAAGAATAGTCCTTGCTCATGGATTGGAAAAATCAATATTGTTAAAATGTCCATCTTACTTAAACTATATATATATATATATATATATATATTCAATAAATTCCTATCCAAAATTTTTTAAAGATTTATTTATTTATGCATACAAGAAGCGGGGTACAGACCAGAGGTGTGGGGGGTGAGTGGATTCACAAGAGACAGAGTGGGGAACAGAATAGGCAGATCTACTGAAATACACTGATGAGGGGCGCAGCTGGTGAGTCAGGAGAGGTCTGCTGTGCCATGTGGGTAGCCCCCTAGCTGGAGATTAAACTCATGCTGCAGTGGCTGTGAACAGCTTCATAGTTTGTGTCTTAACCCCTTTTACCACCAGGGAGGCCGAATTCCTATCCAAATTTAAACAGAATTCTACAAAGAAATAGAGTGAACTATTGAAATTTATATGGAATCATAAAGGCCCCTAACAGCCAAATCTGCCTTGAAAAAAAAGAAGAGGAATGAAAATATAAACTTAAGTAAAAAGCAAAATAAAACCATATGCTATTAGACTTAAAAAAGTCATAAAAAGCAATGGATTAGAAAGATAGCCCAGAGGGCCTCCTTGGTGGCACTAGGGGTTGAGTCTCAGCACTGTGAAGCTATTGGCAGCCACTGCAGCATAAGTTTGGTCCCTGGCCAGGGAACTGACACACATGGCACAGCAGACCTCTCCTGTCTCGCCCACTGCTGCCCTCAGCAGTGTATTTCAGTGGATCTGCCTGTTCTGCTCCCCACTCTGTCTGTGGTGAATCCTCTCATCCCCCACACATCAGCCTATATTCCAGCTCTTGTATGCATAAATAAAATAAATCCTTTTTTTAAAGAAAGATAACACAGAAATAAACCCACATTAATGTGGACAGTTATTCTGTGACAAAGGAGTCATATACAATGGGAAAATGGAGGTCCTTTCAGCAATTGCTGTGAATCTGGACAGTCATATGCAGAAAAATTAAACTAGATCACTACCTCACATCATACACAACAGTAACTCATTATGGATTAAAGCTTGGATGTAAATCCAGAGATTATAAAAAACAGAGAAGAAAACATAGGGAAAATACTCCATGACATTTACTTCAGTGGTGTCTTTGGGAACTCAGCACCATCAACAAGGAAAACAAAAGTAAAAATAAATGAATAAAGCTACATCAAACTAAAATCATTTGAAAGAAACTAATAATAAAACAAAATACAACCAATGAATCAGAGAAAGTTTTGCACCTCAGACATCTGTCAAGAGCTATTATCCAAGATCTACAAAGAATGCACAAAATTCAATATAAAGAAAACCAAAAACCCAATCAATAATAAACAAGAGTTAAATGGACATTTTCCAAATTAGGTTATCATAATAGGGAGAACATTCATTAATGAGAAAACATCAGAGAAAAGGAAGGGTGAGGGAGAATTGACTATGAATATACATGGGCAAGTTGATTCTTTGTGGTTAGCCACTTCCTGTAGCACAACATCCTGGGGGATTTCTTTGCTATTGCTCTTTTTACAGAAGCACAGGACTTAGGTAAAGAACAGCATTGTCATTTGGGGCTATAACACTAAGATTATTATTTTTTGTTTGTTTTATTTTGCTTCTAAGTTTGAAGATAGTAGTGTCTTCTTATATCCAATGTTTCTTTATTTCTGCTTCATTGAATCCTACATCTCACTATTACAAAGACAAATAACTCAGTTTCAAATGGACAAAGGATCTGAATAGATGTTTCTCCAAAGAAGATATGCAAGTGACCTATAAGCATGTGAAAAGTTGCTCAACATCTTTAGCTAGGGGACACTGAAATCTTGTTTGGAGGCTCTAGCAGGGAAGTGCAGCTACTCCCATGCCCTGACAGAAGGAAGGTCTGTCTAGAAAGGCCCATTCTCTTCCACCCAACAAGAAACTTCAGGAGGGATGCACCTGGAGCAGTGAGAGAACAAGGAGACACCTGCCTAGGCAGCCACATCAGCAAATCAACTCTGGAGAGCAACATGGTGACATATGGTATTGCCACATGCACTCACATCTGTCTTATTTTTTTTTTAAGATTTATTTATTTATGCATACAAGAACTGGGGTAGGGACAGAGGTGTGGAGAGTGAGAGACATCACTAGAGACAGAGTGGGGAGCCGAATAGGCAGATACACTGAAATACACTGCTGAAGAGAGTAGTGGGAGAGAGAGGAGAGGTATGTGGCGCCATGTGGGTCACCTCCCTGACTAGGGATCGAACTCAAGCTGAAGTAGTTGCTGATAGCTTCATAGTGCTGACATTTAACCCTTGCACCACCAGAGAGGTCCCCTTCTTAGTTAAGGGAAATACAACCCGAATCACAATGGGATAACACAGTACACTCTTAATAATAACTATAATAAAAAATGTTGAAAGAAAGTAGAAAAACTAAAATACTCAGGCATTATGAAAAAAAAAACTTTAAATATTCAATTTTGTTTATTTATTCTTTGTACTCAAATACTGACATTTTGGTTTTATCTACCTACCTATTATAGATAGATAGATAGATAGATAGATAGATAGATAGATAGATAGATAGATAGATATGCATACATATGTAGATTCTAAGTTTTAATTATTTTATTTTTCATATGCATATTTCCTTGCTTTTATTATTTATGCGTTATTCTCCATGATCATTTCTTCCCTCAGAGGGTAAATATTATACATTTTGATATTTTTGCTAGGACCAAGGTACATAGATTTCCCTGGGCCCCTAGCACTCCAGCCTTCCACTAAGGATAGCAAGGTAGTGCTTAGCACATCTACTTTCTCTCCTCCTCTGCTGCTGTTTCCTGAACTAAAAGAATTTTGCTTCTCCAACACAATAGTTCCTGTTTTAATTTTGAAAGTAATTCTTACGGGTCTCCCCAGTGGCACAGTGGGTTGAGCACAGCACTGTGAAGCTGTCCGCAGCCTCTGCAGTTCCAGTTCAATTCCTGGCTGGCCATGGAGAAACCCACATGGTACAGCAGACCTCTCCTGTCCCGCCCCCTGCTCCCCTCAGCAGTACTTTCCACCCCAGGCCAGGAATGTTTACCATCAGTTCTCACAGATGGAAAAGAAAATTTGGAGCCTTCAGTGGATTTTTCAAGCTTTTATTGTTGAGACAGGGGTATAAACACTGGCAGGCAGAGCAAGAGACTCCAACACTGAATAAGGTGGCCTAGCAACTCCTCTGCCTAGCCCCCTTTATTTACACTGCTGAGTGCCTACAGCCAACAATTGATACATTGTTGCAAATGCAAGATCCATCTGTCTTTTGCTAGATACCCCAATGGTGGAAGGTATAGCATTTCAAGGTATGGGCTCTCTACTGTGTGGAAGGTAAAAAATATCCTGGTTTTAGCTCATTTTCTTCTTGCTACCTTGAAGAAAGAATAGCATAGTGCCATGATTTGAAAAGTTATTATGAAATATAACTCTAATGCATGATGAAAAGGCATTAGAAGTTATAGGAGCTTTGATTTGTAATCAGATATTCAGAGACTTCTTGAGCATTATAGTCAATCATTTGGAATTATGAAAGAAAGTAGTGGGAAATCTAGTTATATTTTTTAATATTAAAAACACACTTTATCAATAATATCAGAAGTTCTAGGCATAAAAGGAAAGAAAAGTGTTGATTTCACACTATAAGGTCAGCATTTTGTTAACTGATAGCCTATATAAGTTTACCTGTGATCAGTTAAGTTAGCATATGAATTACATATTTAAGTTTTCAAGTCAGGTAGAATTGACTGTGCAAATCATTTAAACTACATGAGTTTTTGCTTGTTATTTAAAGATGTATTTTATTTATTTATGCATATAAGAACTGGGGTAAGGCCAGCGGTGCAGGGGGTGAGAGGATCACTAGAGACAGAATGGGACCTTTCTTCAGTAAAGACTGCTTGAAACCAGCAGAAGGCTCCCGGAGGAATCAGAGGTGAGCTGGGAAGTTTGCCCACGCCAGGCCCCTTCAGGCCAGCAGTCCAAACCCAGAGGGGGAGTGGGCACCCACGGCCAGGGCAGACCGGGCACAAGGAAGAGTGTGCCTGTCTCCAAAGTGCCATTTTAGAACAGGGACCTTTCTTCAATAATGACTGCTTGAATTTGGCAGAAGGCTCCCCGTGGAGCCAGAGGGAGAAAGTTCCCTGTGCAGTCAGAGGTGAGCTGAAGGCCCCCACAAGCCCATTCCCACCTGGCAGAAGTCGGAGCCCAGAGGAGGATCCAGAGATTTGGAACCCAGAGTGCAATCCAGCTGCCCCACCTCCAGGGAAGTCTGTGGGACTTCAAGAAGCACATTTGTAACTAAACACAGAAGGAGGAGAGATTCTGTGACAGTGACCATTAACATACTCAAAGTACCACTGCCTCACTAGACATCTGGTATAACAGTTTTTGACTCGTTTGGATTGCCAGTTTCTGAAACTCCCGAAAGAACACACCAAGAAGATGCCAGCGAGTACCAGCAGCACAGTGCCCCAACGCATAAGGCAAATTAGAAGACAGGCAGCAGGGAAAAGAAAAACTACAAGAAAAGTAGCAATGCCTCAGAAAAAGACAGACCACAAAACAACAACAACAACAACAACAACAACAACAAAAACAAAACAAAACAAAACTAAACAAAAAACACCCACGAGATTGCAATGACAGTGAGTTGGAAGAACTTCTGAGCCTTCCAGAAAAGAATTTAAAATTGCCATGATGTAAAAACTGATGGAAGTCATTAAGGAAAACAATGCTCAGAAGAATGAAATTGAGTCCCTAAAGAGGGAAGTAAAAGAAATGCAGGCAATCAAAGAATTAATGGTGGTGCTAAAGAACTCTGGGAAAAGCAATGAAAGCAGAATAGATGAAATGGAAGAACAAATAAGTACTCTTGAATACACATAAATAAAAAGAACCAAAACAGAAAAGGAAAGAGAAGTATGAAGGAAAAAGACCAAAGAAAGACTTCAGGAACTATCTGACTCCATGAGGAAAGGAAATATAAGAGTTATAGTAATCCCAGAAGGAGAGGGGAGAGATGTAGGAACAGAGAAAATATTCAAGGAAATAATTGAAGAGAACTTCCCAAACGTGAAGAAGGAGCTGAAAATTGATATAAAAGAAGCAAGAAGAACACCAAACTTCCATGAGGAAAGGAAACATACAGCAAGACACATAATAGTAAAGCTCCCAAAAATCCAAGACAAGGAAAAAATAATGAAGCTGACAAGAGGGAAGAAACAGATAACATACAAAGGAAAACCAATCAGACTGACATCAGACTTCTCCAAAGAAACACTACGGGCCAGGAGAGAGTGGAGGGACATAGTCAACAGACTCCAATAAAACAGATGCCAACCAAGAATACTCTATCCCACAAAATTCTCCTCCCTCTATGAAGAAAGAATAAGGACCTTCCCAGACAAACAGAAACTCTGGAATATCATTACAACTAAACTCCCACTCCAAAAAATACTACAAGGAATCCTAAGCCAGAATCTCAGAGGGACAAATAACAATTAAGGAAGGCCAAAAAAAAAAAAAAAGTCATTACAAGAATAAATAAATAAAATCAAAGGAAAGACAAACACAATGGCAAATAAGATGCTAATGTATCAATATTAACTCTAAATGTTAATGGACTAAACTCTTCAATAAATAGACACAGAGTCGCAGGCTGGATTAAGAAACAAAACCCAACCTTTTGCTGTCTCCAGGAAGCACATTTAGCTACAAAAGATAAAAATAGACTCAAAGATAAAGGATGGAAAACAATCCTACAAGCAAACAGACCAAAGAAGAAAATAGGAACAGCTATACTTATATCAGATAAAACAGATTTCAAACTCAAAAAGATAAAAAGAGACCCCAACGGTCACTACATTATGATCAAGGGAACAATACTTCAAGAAGAAATAACACTCATTAACATACATTCAACAAATGAAGGAGCACAAAAATATTCAGACAACTATTATTGTCTTTGAAAACAGACATCAGAGAAAACACATACGTAGTGGGAGACTTCAACACACCACTATCAACAATGGATAGATCAACGAGACAAAAAACAAGTAAAGACACTAAAGCTCTAAATAAGGATCTAGAGTGCTTGGGCTTAACAGACATCTATAGAACACTAAACCCAAAAAAATCTGAGTATACATTTTCCTCAAGCGCATACGGATCATTCTCCAGGATCCATCACACAATGGGACACAAGACAAACATAAACAGATACACCAAGAGTGAAATCATACCAACCATCTTTTCTGACCATGAAGGCATCAAACTAGAAATAAGCCATAAAAAGAAGGCAAGGAACTCTCCTACCTCATGGAGATTGAAACCCACGCAACTGGAAGACCACTGGACTAACGAGGAGATCAAAGAAGAAATTAAAAAATTCTTTGAATTGAATAATAAGGAGGACACCAATTTCCAAAATGTATGGAATGCAGCAAAAGCAGTAATAAGAGGAAAATATATAGCAATAGAGGCTCACATCAAGAAACAAGAAAGTGGGCCTCGCCAATGGCGCAGCTGTTGAGCTCCAGGTTGTGAATCTGCCCGCAGGCTCTGCTATGCTTGTTTGATCCCTGGCTGCTCCCTGGCAGCTCCCCGGTCACCAGAGGAGGGTCCCACATGGTGCGCAGACCTCTCCTGCTGCCCGCTGCTCCCCTCAGCAGTATACTTCATCAGTCTGCCTGTTCTGTTCCCCACACTGGCTCTGGTGTATTCTCTCACCTCCTGTGCTTCTGACTGTACCCAGTGCTTGTATAAAATAAATAAATAAATCTTTAAAAAAAAAGAATTAATAGTCTTCATATAATCTAGATATTAATATTTATAAGATTAACTTAGAATAAATTTGAACTCACTATTGTGGTTTTCTTAAAGTTTGGGTATTTCTTTACAGAAAAACACCATAAAAAATTGTACTGTTGTTCTGAGCTAATCACTGTTCCAACTGAGTGTTGACTTTTTCTTAAGTGTGAAGTAAAATCACTTTTATTTATTTATTTTTTTAATATTTTTTTATTTTTATTTATTTATTTGTTTGTTTGTTTGTTTATACATGCACTGGGTACAGTCAGAAGCGCGGGAGGGTGAGAGAATTCACCAGAGCCAGAGCTGGGAGCAGAGCAGGCAGAAGGACCGAAGTACACTGCTGAGAGGAGCAGCGGGTGGCAGGAGAGGTCTGCGCGCCATGTGGGACCCTCCTCCGGTGGCCGGGGAGCAGCCGGGGATCGAACCGGTGCTGCAGAGGCTGCGGGCAGCTTCGCAACCCAGCGCTCAGCCACTGCGCCACCGGGGAGGCCCAGTAAAATCACTTTTAAATATTCAAAGACACAATCATTTTAGTCATCTTAAAAGCACAACTGGACTGAGATGTACTTCACTTATATTCTATTTTGCAAAACAAACAAAAACATTTCCCAATTTTTTATGGAATTAAAAATACAGGTAGAGTAATACTTTTCAAAATTTTAGAAAAATATGGATGATTAGTGGTAAATGTTAACTATTTTCTCCAATTATGAAGAACAAAGGAATCATTTACTATCCCCCGTAGCAATTATTTCCAAACAGAAATAGTGAATCTGAGACTTTAACATTTGTAATAAATATAAATATCTCCAGAATTAAAGCCAGTCTCTGGCTTTTGTAATTCAGATATGACCAAAATTATAGACCAAATGACCTCTAGTTGTTTATAATTATAATTCAAGAATTGGCTTGGAAGTCCATGTAGAAATTTGCAGGAGGTATGCAATAGACAACAAAAGATAGTGCCATTTATCCTGCTTTCCTACATCAAATGTGTGAGATTTTGTACTAAGTTCACATTTATTTCTTGCTACTTTATATGCATGTACATCTGTTAATAATTGCTCAGTATTTTTTTTCCTCACCTCCTTCTATGTTGGACTGGAGGGATGATACTTTTGCTAGCAAGATTACTTTTTTCTCTGATTATTTAAATAACTTAAATAATTTAACTTAATAGATGATGGATTATTAGTCCAGATAAATCTTTTCTGAAAGTAAGGAGAGTCTAAATTAAAATGTTGATTTGCTTAAAACATAAAACTATTTAACACATCTATAGTGGTTACAAAGTTTAAAAAATACTTGACATTTTTATTGAAGTAACATTACATTATACACTAGAGGAATTTCAAGTATACAATGTTATAAACCAATATCAGTATAAAACTATTTTTAAGACATCATTTACTATAATTAGATCATTGAACAATAATAATGATAATTATTATTATTGATATCAACAGTATACTATTATTGTATTAGAGTCAAAAGGGACTATGACCCAATTCAACACCATCATGTCAAAGAATTGGCATGTCAGTCTCTAGATTCAACAACTCACTTATCGTGAGACAGCGACATTGTGAGTCAGGATTGGGGGGCACTGGTGGGACTTTTAGCTCATATAGTATACTGAGTGGCCTCACTGTGTTTCTTAGAATTGGTTCAGCACTTTCAGAGTTAACATACATTTCTATGCCAAGCAATGTTTCCAAAATGATATTTTCAGATTCCTGGAATATCTTTAATCTACTCACTTAAGTTTATCTAAATACAAGTAAGTTCTAAATCACACACCTTGGACTGTGGGCGTGGCACTTGGGAATAAATATCACGTTTCCAACTTACATTATTAGTTTGGAGGAATTAAACTAAATATGAGGAGTTCATTATATTTATACTGGGGCTTTAATAATCAGATATACTGTATCTGTTTCAAAGGTGTTTTTCTTAATCTGTTTCCTGTTTGAAAGATAAAGCCACAAGCAGAATAAATACTTTTCCTGCCTTTTAATGACAGTTTATTTGATAGAATGGCATGACACTCAGTATCGCGGGTCCTCTTAAAAAAACATAAAGCAAGCTTATTAAAATCCACCAGAAGTTGTATTAGTCAATTGATTAATACCCTTTGAGACTGAAGTTTGAGCTAAAGTCAATTGTTCCATAAGAAACCTGTCCACAGTACATTTGTCAACTATGTTTTCTGTTGTTCAAAATAAAGATGAGTGAGATCGATAATTTGATTAGATGTGTCAATTGCTAGTATTTGAGCCTGACTAAAAATTATGGTCTGTGACTAGGTGTGAGGATAGTAAGAGAATGTGGTGTATTCCTATTCCCAATGTACAACTCCAGTAGCCCTGCAATTTGGGTTAGACAAGGTTGGGCTAAGAGAGACTGAGATGATGGATGGCCAGGAAGGGAACAGGTAGGAAAGGTTTAAAACATTCGTGCATGTAGGAATTGGCCAATTTCTTGTAGTTCAAAAAATCTGCATACTTGGTAAATAAAAATTAAACTTAGAACTCGGAACAATGATATTTAAAAAGGAAACTTTCAACTGGTCTATTTTTAGCACTTATTTTGGGTGAAAATATGATGATGATAGATTTTGATTTATATAAAGACTATATATTTCTGAGTCAGTACCAATGAAACTTCTGTATCCCTAAGGCAGAGAACAATCTAAATTAACATTATTGGAAATGTCATAGGAAAAGTATTAGATAAATTAAAAAGCAAGTATGAGAAGTACACAAGCATCCTTACTTACAATTCAATTAAATAGCAAGCTTGTTTCTCTTACTATAATTGCTTTTACTAACATTTATCAAACTGCTTAAATTTATAGTAAAATTGAAGGACTACTAGATAAAAATATTTAAAAAATATTTTTAAAAAATCCTAGCTCACTGTATCTCTGCTTGCTACTACTATCCTCAGTATCTAATGTGTTAATAATCTTTTTGCATGTTTGCTTTGCAGACATATGAATTATGAACTGATCAGAGTCCACAGCATGAAGTGACGCACAAAGCTAACACCGACCTGGCAGGTGTGTTGTGAACATGAATTAATGCTTATGAAATGCTTTGAAGATTTAAACAAATTAGATATAATGCACATTACTGTCATTCCCCAAGCAAAGTAATTTGTTTATTGGATAGATGTGTTATATTTAACAGCCATAGATAATTTACAGACCACTTCTTTGAGGAAAAAGTCTCCCATGAAAATTCTTAATTTTTATTCTCTCCTTTGAAAAATATTCTATAGCTTCTAATACATTACTTGAAAACACACACAAGGGTCTTGTCAGGTGCTACACTTCATGCTGTACTTTGCTACCTGTGCTGGAGTGTGTATGCTGGACTGTATGAAGCCCAGAGGTTAACATGAAATGATACTAGGTAAACTATTCAGAGACTCTGACTTTCAGCAGCATTTAGTATAAAAGATTATACAGGTAATTATTTATAAGAGTTACAATCACATTAGTAACCACATAAGTATAAACTATTTGTCAACCATGTTTTCTGCTGTTCATGAAAAAGATAAGTGAGATTGATAAATTGACTAGATTTGTCAACTGCCATAGGGAAACAAAAGAAAGAGTCCAGTCATTTACAGAGACTGTTCTACACATAAAAATTGGAAGGTCTGGACACATAGGAATGATGTTAGGAAAACAGAAAAAGACAATGTATTTTCAGTGAAGAGGCACTAACAGCTCAGAAAGCCCCTATCTATATTAATGCCAAGAATAACAAATAGCTCAGGTTTGTTGAAATTTAGAGGAAAAGAAGACTGGTTTTAATTGTGGGGAGATTTATCTGTATTTCATATGTTAAGGACTCATACTCAATATTTATCTATCATTATTAGTAACAGATTTTAGAAAATTAATGGAAAGAGGTATCTGAAATGAATATATGAGAGAAAGATAACAGATGGGAAGAAAAGTTAGAAAGATAATAATTTATTTCACTTTTTAATATGTGAATTAATATTTATTGCATCTCTACGATATTCCAACCCACAAGGAAAGACATGTGCTGTCAAAATTTCAGACATATTCATATACATATACACACATATATCCATATATGAGATAACAAATTGGTATAAAAACACAAAATGCTATAGAATCTAAAGAAAGATACCTACATATATATATATATATATATATATATATATATATATTAAAGATTTATTTATCCAAGCACTGGGTACAGTCAGAAGCACAGGAGGGCGAGAGAATTCACCAGAGCCAGAGCAGGGAACAGAACAGGCAGACTGACAAAACACACTGCTGAGGGGAGCAGTGGGCATGGCAGGAGAGGTCTGTCGGGCCATGCGGGACCCTTGCCCGCGGCCGGGGATTGAACTGGCATGCAGAGGCTGCAGGCAGCTTCTCAGAACAGCTCTCAACCTCTGCACCACCAGGGGAGGCCCTACAAATATATATTTAGACTTACTTCAAGGAAGGTGGTCAGGAGGCTATTTAGAGAAAGAAATGTAAATGACCAAACCATCTTTCCATCTGTTATTCACAACCAGAAAGCCAGATTGTGAACCATGAAAAATATCTTTACACAGAGGAGTTTTATGTGATGTGGCTAAGAAGAGAGTCAAAGGGATAGACCCCTCCAAAAATAAACTAGCTCCCTGAGTGGTGGGAGTGCTGGGATTATACAGTGGAGGAATGGATGTCAAGGAAGTATAGGATTCACATTTCCGGGTCTGAGGAGGTGTCTGGAGATCTAGGCAATGTGAGTCAAGGTGTTTGATTTTTCCAAGCAGACTGTTTTCTCAGAAATCAGCAGATACTTGTTTCTGATGCTACTATTAAACCCCGAGGGGAACAGAAAATTTTATTAAGATTTATCAATCACAGTGTTCCAAGTTCTCTGAGCCAGTTAATGATGAAAAAGGGGGTAGGAAGAAGAGAGAACAAAGGGTAGTTAGAATTTAATTCAACTTACTCCTACTTTTTAGTTCAGGGGAGGTTTTGCTATTGTCTTAAAATCCAAGGGATCTGGTTATGGTAACACCTGAGCTGAATCTTAACATAACTAGTACTTACCCTGTGATAATAGAAATTTAGAATACTCTAGAGAGGTGCAGCTTTTGAAAAGGCAAAGAAGAATTCAGAAGGCAGGGGAAATCCTGCAATTTCCTTAGTAGAGGAGGAAGATAGGCCTCAAAGGGGCCCATACACACACACACATGCATATATATGTGTATGTGTTTATATATACAGATATATATATGCAGATATATATGCAGATATGCAGATATATATATATAGCATATATGCAGATATATATAGCATATATGCAGATATATATATATATATATCCACAGAGGCCAATTAAATATATTTAATTTAAAAATATGGAGATACAGTTCAATCGAAAAAAAGAAGAAGAAAGAATTCTACCTTAAGCAATGGAATCAAAGGAAGATGACCATGGAGGGCAGCATGATAAGATTTTCATTTTAGCAATATTTCTGTTGGTATATGTGCTGCCGAAGCGAGCACAGCAATATTTCTGTTGGGACATAGCAAGAACAAGCAGTCAGGCAGGATGGTATAAAAATATATATGTATTATATAAATGCAATGCTTTACTTAGGAATATATATATATTATATATATACACACACAATTGAGTACATAAATCTAAATGTACAATTAGTAGTTTTTATGTAAGTGTACACAATGTTTCCACCAACTAGCTATAGTGCAGAATGTCTTCAGGATTTAGAGTTGTGCAAAATGCCTTCCCCTAAAGGACATAAACTTTTCTAATTGGTAATCTTTACACCTGGTGTTGAAAGTCATGTGAATATAATAATCCAATATATATTATTTTAGGTCTTGTATATTTTGTTCCATGAATTTTCCATGGAAAATTCATCATGCTTTTGCATGCAACAGTAGTTCAATTTAAAATAAATTTTGATGATAGAAATTTTGGTTATATCCACTTTGGGTAATTGTTAATAAAATTGCAACAAACATTCTGTACATATATTTTTATGGATCTTTTATCCTCATTTATCTTAAATATATAAATAAAAATAAAATTGTCAGCTTTAAGGACCGCCCTGATGACACAAGGGGTTAAGACACAATCTATGGGGGCCTCCCCGGTGGCTCAGTGGTTGAGCGCTGGGTTGCGAAGCTGCCCGCAGCCTCTGCAGCGCCGGCTCGATCCCCGGCTGCTCCCTAGCCACCGGAGGAGGGCCCCACATGGCCCGCAGACCTCTCCTGCCGCCCGCTGCTCCCCTCAGCGGTGTACCTCGGTCCTTCTTCCTGCTCTGCTCCCCGTTCTGGCTCTGGTGAATTCTCTCACCCTCCCGCGCTTCTGACTGTACCCAGTGCTTGTATAAATAAATAAATAAATCTTTAAAAAAAAAAAAAGACACAATCTATGAAGCTATCCACAACCACTGCAGCATCAGTTCGATCCCTGGCTATGGAGTTAATCTACTTGGAACAGTAGACCTCTCCTGACTGGCCTGCTACTCCCCTCAGCAGTGTATTTTCATTAATTTGCCTATTCTTTTCCATGCTCTGTCTCTGGTGAATCCTCTCACCCCCTGCACCTCTGGCCAGTACCTCAGTTCTTGTATGCATAAATAAATAAATCTTAAAAAAAATTGTCAGCACTCAGGCAATTTGTAGCAACATGGATGGAGCTGGAAGGGATATGCTCAGTGAAATAAGCCTGAAAGAAAAAGAAAAATACTGGATGTTCTCACTCATAGCAGGAATTTAGAAAATTTATATAGGAGACCAGGAAAAAGACTAATAATAAAGTAAAAATCAAAATCAACAGGCAACTATAAACCAGGGACACACTACAGAGGGGAGAGAAGGGAGTAGGATAAAAACAAGGGTGGTGGGAATTGTATGGGGACTATAACCAAAATTAAAATGCATACATTGTGCAAAAATGAAAAATGATGTAAGAAATATATAAAAGAAAAAAAAGAAAAAATTGTGTCAGCTCTAAAAATAAACAAATATTGAACTTTAATAAATATGACTAGAGTTGTCTAACACAGTTCAATTTATACACTACCAACCATAGATGAAGATTCTGTATCCCTTTCAACACTTGATATTGGCAGTCTTGTGAGCTCTAATTTTGGTGTATAGCCCTTTCAACACTTGATATTGGTAATCTTGTGAGCTCTAATTTTGGTGTATAGTTATATCTCATCTCTTATCATGGTTTCAGTTATCATTTCCCTGATCGGTTACTATACTGCACAACTTTACTTATTATTTTTAGTGATTTGCATATTCCATTTTTTATATTACCTATTCAATTATAAAAAAACCTGGGTTGTCTTTTTTTTTTAAGATTTATTTTATTTATACAATAGCTTGGGTACAGGCCAGAGGCGCAGGAGGGTGAGAGGATTCACTAGAGACAGAGCAGAGACCAGAAAAGGCAAACGGACCTAAAGCCCTGCTGAGGGGAACAGCGGGGAATACAGAAGAGGTTTGCCATGCCATGTGGGAATCTCCCTGGCCGGGCAGGAATTGAACCGGCGCTGCAGAGACTGCGGATAGCTTCACAGAGCTACACTCAACCCGCTGCACCACCGAGGAAGCCCTGGGTTATCTTTTTCTTAACGATTTTGAAATACATAGTCTGAAAACAACTGCTTGTATAGGTACTGTAAATATGTCTCTTAGCGTGTGGTTTGCCTTTTCTTTATTCTCTTAATGATATTTTTAGGAACAGATTTTTTAATTCTAAAGAATAGTATACAATGTCCACTGTAATGAATCATTTTTGTTTTTGTTTGATACTAGGGAAGATTTGACAATGCTCTCTTATGCTTTTTTCTAGAGGCATTCTTGATTTACCTGTACACTTAAGCTTATATTTTATTAGTTAGAAAAATATTCAATTAATAGCTGAGTATAATGTGAAATATGGGCTGTTTCATGTTCTCCATATGGAAAACCATTTTCTCCAGTATCATTCATAGAAAAGACCATAATTTCCCCTTTTGTGGGCATTTGACAAAGGAAATAGATAATTAGGGCCTAAACCAAGGAATCGGTGGTAAAAATGGAAATAACTGAACACGTTTAATCAGCTAAGGAGATACAATTTATTATATCTCATTAGTGATTCAGACTTAGCTTTGCCAGAGAAGAATCAAAATGACTCAGGGTTTTGCCTTGGGCAGCCATTTAGATAGTCACATGGCCTACAAAGATGGAAAGTGCTGGAGGACTGGGCTGGACAGGAGAGGATATGCAGAGAAGAGAAGACATCATTTGCAGGAAATTAATTTGAAACCCTGAATTGGAATGCATTTTGGATGGCTGCTTGCCAGGCAAGTTTAACAATGCAGATGAGAGCTACTCAAAATAGGAACTATAGTCACAGAATTGGAAAAAGGACATTGATCTAGGAAGACACAGCTCTTTTACCCAATAAGCTTACTGACAATTTAGATATTCAAGACCAGCTCATGAGGAAAAGAATAAAATGTTGCAAAGAGTAAATAGAGATCTTTCCAAGGTTGTGCAGTACTGAACTCATGCAAATTAATCTTCATGTAGACAGCTACCAAAAAAAGGGCATTTATCAACATTCATTTGATGTGAAAAAATGTGCTAAGAGCCTTAACACACGAGCACACAAAAGTACATTGTGTGAATGCAAATTGCGGCATGAAATTGCTATGTGAATCTTATTCCCACAGTGAACAGCCTTTCCTGTGTCTTCTGTTAGGTCATGAAGGCCATCCTAGCTCCTCATTCCAGCAGTACACACTGTTGAGTTCTCACCCTGCCTCCCTGAACACCATTTACATTCATGTCTACTATGAACTGGGATTATCTTCTCATCAGGAAGCATCCGCTGGCAGAGATGCTAAAGCAACATGGAGCATGGGGTTTTAGAACTCTGAGAATTAGCCTATAAAGACCTGGAAGGATTAAAAGCTATGGTGCCTATAGTTCTAAAAAATAACAATGTTAACATACTGCGTATTTTTAATTTTTTCAAAAGTAAATTCAATCTCATTTTCACTATCCCCCCTATACTTTTTAAATATAAAAAGAATGCTTCATTATTTTCCCAATATTTACCTATATGCATAATTCCATTTATAACAAACATTATAATCAAAGTTGATTTATAATGTTATCATTTCAATGAACAATTATATAAATGTGATATAGAGAATATATATGGTAAATAATGCATTCCTGGTTTTCCTTTTAAGGATAGCATGATATTCTATTCAAAAGTTAAATATTTGACTGACTTCCATATATTGTGATTTAACTAATGCTCTCATTTGTAACTACTACTACTCTTATATATAATTTTATATCATTGACTAGAAAATAAATTTTTGGTGAAAAAATGGTTGTGACAGTGGTTCAGGTTAACAATTACCTGGCAATCCAGGATCTCACCTGCTGACTCAGGGTCCCACCTGCTCACTCCACCTACATACTCAGAACCCCCACTTGCTCACTCAAGGCTCTCACCTGCTCACTCAGGGTCTCTTCTTGTTAATTTAGTATCCATATTTCTCATTCATCATCCTAACCTCTTCACTCAGGATCTTTACGCATTCAGAATCCTACCTGATGACTCAGGGTCCTTACTTGTCATTCAGGGTTATCACCTGCTCAGTTGGAATTTCATATACATTCGGTTTATGAAAAGTCACCAAAAAGTATTTTTAAAGAGTTATTTATTTATGCATACAAGAACTGGAGTACAGGCCAGAGGTGTGGGGCCCAGGCGGGGGGGTTGTGAGAGGATTCACCAGAGACAGAGTGGGGAACAGAACAGGCACAGTGACAGAAACAGGGAACAGAACAGGCAGACAGACTGACTGCTGAGAGAAGCAGCAGAACAGACAGGAGAGGTCTGCTGTGCCATGAGGGTAGATCCCTGGCCAGCAGGGGGATCTAACTCGAGCTGCAGAGGCTGCAGACAGCTTCACAGTTCTGTGATTAACCCCTTGAGCCACCAAGGAGGCCATGAAAGTCACCAAAATTTAATCAATTTTTTTTCTAGTTAATTTTTCCTCTGAATAATGTTTACCTCTGAACCAATAAAACCATGATTTGTTTTAAAGATTTTGAGATTGGTAAATACTTTTAAAAAATTATTTCAATTTACAAAATTGTCTCATACTAACAGAAGCAACAAAAAAGGAAGGCTGAATGAAATGCATCAAAATAAAGATTAATATCAGTGACAGAGCATTAACATTTGTCAGGAGCTAAGTTTGCCTGGCTATTTAGCAGGACCAAACCGCACTGGTTTGTTTGTGACATGAACTTTTGTCCTAAGTCTAATATTTCTCTAAAACCATAAGAAAAGCTATAAATAAGGTACAATTATTGATTCCTTTCACAGTTAATAAGCATGTGCACTTTAAAGACTCATTAAACATCCATATATACAAACTACTGAAAAAAGCTATAATAACCATTATGTATTTATCTTATTTAATTTGTAGATGAGGGGTCTCCCCAGTGGCGCAGTGGTTTGAGCGCCATGCTGTAAAGCTGTCCGCAGGCTCTGCAGTGCGGGTTCGATCCTGGCTGTGCGGGGGAGAATCCCACATGGTGCGGCAGACCTCTCCTGTTGCGCCCGTGGCTCTCCTCAGCAGTGTATTTCTGTTCTGCTCCCTGCTCTATCTCTGGTGAATTTTCTCACCCTCCCGCACCTCTGGCCTGTACCTCAGCTCTTGTATAAAAATAAATAAATCTTAAAAAAAAAAATTGTAGATGATTGTATAAATATTCAGTACAATTGTCTCCTTCAAAAACAAATGTGAATCAGGCCTCCCCTGTGGCGCAGTGGGTTGAGTGCAGCACTTTGAAGGTGTCTGCAGCCTCTGCAGCAGTGCAGGTTCGATTCCTGCTGGCCAGGGAGATACCCACATGGTGCAGCAGACCTCTCCTGTCTTGCCTGCTGCTCCCCTCAGCAGTGCTTTCCATCTGTCTGCCTGTTCTGCTCTTCACTCTTTCTCTGGTGAATCCTCTCACCCTCCCACACCTCTGGCCTGTACCCTAGCTCTTGTATAAATAAAATAAATCTTTAAAAAAAATGAATCTATACTCCAAAATTATATACAGTGTTATAAATCAAAGTCACTTCAATAGAATTTATACAATTAAAATGAAAATTAAAAATACAAGGAGGGGCCTCCCTGGTGGCACAAGAAAGTTAAAGTCTCAGTCTATCAAGTTATTGCCAGCCACTGAAGCCTGAGTTTGATCTCTGGCCAGGAAGCTACCCACAAGGCATAGCAGACCTCTCCTGTCTCACCCTCTGCTCCCCTCAGCAGTGTATTTCAGTCATTCTGCCTGTTCTGTTTTCCACTCTGTCTCTGGTGAATCTTCTTACCCCAGTGCCTCTGGCCTACGCCACAGTTCTTCAATGCATACATAAATAAATATTTAAATAAAAAAGAACATATTTCATACATTAACTCTTAAAAAATTATACTTTCTTTAATCTTTCACAGTTTCTTTGTAAATTATACATAACAAAAAATTGCCATTTTAATCATTTTAAGTGTACTGTTCAGTGTCTTTAAGCACTTTCATATTATTGTGTAACCATTAAACACTAACTGCCTTCCAGAAACCATCTTTTTTTTTTTCTATCTCTGTAATATTGAATACTGTAGGTATACCATCACTCAGTGATGATAATGTTAAAAGGTAAGACACTTTGAAAAGCCTGAGCTATATGCTAGGTTGGAATGCCCAGTAGAAATTCCAATGATATTGGAGATATTCTACATGTGTACTATCTTAAATATGACAAGTACTTGCCATATATAACTGTTGAATGTTTGAAATGCAGCTAGTACAACCCAGGAAATGAATTTTAAATTTTGGTTAATTTTAGTTAATTTAAATTTAAGTTAAATAGCCACATGTAGCTAGCATCTTCTATATCAGATAATGCAGATACAAAATGAAGTTTTGGATTCATTGAAATGTAGAAATGACTTTCTATAACCACTGAAACTTTACTTACCAATATACTGGTCTACACCCACACAATCATGAGATAAAACAGATGCATCATACTAAGTGCTCCCCTTGAAATCAATCTTTTTTCCTTACCCTTACAAATATGCTGGAGCACTTTCTGTCACTATGGATTGTTTTGCTTCTTTAGAACTTCATGTAAATAAAAGAATAGTATGTAGTCGCGTGGATCTGACTTCTTTCTGAGCATTGTGTTTTCAGATTCACCCACGTGTAGGTATATCAATACTAATTCCTATTAGTTGATGAATGATATTACATTTTAGGACTCTACAGAGTCTTACTGATCTGTGCATATATTGAGTATATGTGTTGCTTCTATTTATGAGTTATTATGAATACACTTTTATGAATACTCATAAGTAGTGTATAAGTGTTTTCAATTCTCTTGAGTTTATACCTCAGAGTTGGTGTTTCTGGGTTGCGCATTAAAATATTTTTCATATTGAAAATTGTACCAGTAAAGTAGGGAATTTTCACTTTATTTGGTGATTTAATGCTTTATCCATTTTTTAAAAGTTAAATATATTTCATTTGTCAGTACATGTGTAAGCTAGTCAATTAAAGAATATAAACATACAAGTTAAAATAATGCTGATAATTATTTGAAGGTACAACCCCCAAACACATCATATATCCAATAATTCTTAATGCTATAATTTTATTTTTTATTATTTTTATTTTTAAAGACTTATTTATTTATGCATACAAGAACTGGGGTACAGGCCAGAGGTGTGGAGAGTGAGAGGACTCACCACAGAGTGGGGAGCAGAACAGGCAGACTGATACACTGCTGTGGGTGCAGCAGGCAAAGCAGAAGAGGTCGGCTTCGCATGTGGGTTGCTCCCTGGCCAGCTGCAGATGGAACTTATGCTGCAGAGGCTGGGGATAGCTTCATAGTGCAGATGCTTAACCCCTTATGCCACCAGGGAGGCCCAATTAATGCTTTAATTTTAGGAAAACTTATTTATCCTAATCATAGAAGTATTTTTAATGTTCTCTTATTATGATCTTCTATGTAATCATTTATTTTATCTGTGTCCTTCAATGATGTTTATTATATTATGGATATTCATATAATGCAAAAAATAAAATTTAAACCAAAATACCAAGAATTATGTTACTTACAATTTTTGAACCTTTCTATTAGTATGAAAAATATTTTTATTCTTGTGATATTTATTTAGGAACTTCTAAGGAATAAATTTTAGTTTTTGGAGTATTCACAGGTATCAAATAATTTTGCCAATGTTTGTGCCACTTCATTCACTTTAACATTTAACATATTATAGTTTCCCACTATCTGTGGCTTTCTTTTCTTTCTTTTCTTTTTTTTTTAAAGGATTTTTTTTTTTTGTATTTATATAATAGCCGGGGTTCAGGCAGAGGCGCGAGAAGATGAGAGGATTCACCAGAGACAGAGTAGGGAACAGAACTGGCAGACAGATGAAATACACTGCTGAGGGGAACAGCGGGCACAATAGGAGAGGTCTGCTGCACTATGTGGGAATCTCCCTGGCCGGCCAGGAATCGAACCCGCACTGCAGAGGCTGTGGACAGCTTCACAGCTCTGCGCTCAACTCCCTGCACCACCTGGAGGCCCTGTGGCTTCCTTTTCTATTGCTTCAGTTACCTGTGACAACAGAGGTCCAAAAATAATATGTTCAATAAAAGAAAGAAAAAAAATAGACTATTCACATAACTTTTATCGCAATCTATTGTTATAACTATTCTACTTTATTCTTAGTTGTTGATAATCTCTTATGTGGCCCACTTATAAATCCATTTTTCTCATAGGTATATATGTATAAGAGCAAATATTTTATATAAATATATGTGTATATATGTGCACACACACATGTACTACTATATATATATTACTACCATATATATACGGTAGTGCTGGTTCAAACCCCGCAGGCCACAGAGCAACCCACACAGTGCAGCAACCTCTCCTGTCTCGTCCGCTGCTCCCATCAGCAGTGTATTTCAGTCAGTCTGCCTGTTCTGTTCCCCAATCTATCTCTGGTGAATCTTCTCACCCTCTGGCACATCTGGCCTGTACCCTGATTCTTGTATAAATGAATAAATAAATCTTAAATAAAAAAAACTTATAAAGTGGGTTCATTTCTCAGCAAGGTACAACAGGTATATTAAATGCTATTATTAAAACTTATATAATTTAACAAAAACCCTAATATCTTCAACAAAAAGACTGAACAATGTTAGATAATGAAAAACCAAATTGGATTTCCCTTTTTTCTACAAAGAGATCATAGATGGTCAGAGAGGATAGAAAGATGCAGGAAACATAATTAAATGACTTGTTGAGAAGTCTTCAGTCTTTACAAGTCATAGCAATCATAGTTGTTTATTGTAAAACCCCCTACTTCCTGGCAGCTGTCTCATTTTTATCCCAAAGATGCTTGTTTTATCTTGGCTCCCATCCTTAAATTGCATCAGATTCAAATGCTTGAGATTAGAAAAAAGAAAAAGATGTCAACAATTTGAAAGTACTTCAAAGTAAACACATTCTATACAAGCTATCAAATGTACAAAATTGCTTGTCCTGCTAGATAATCAGTAACATATTCATCAACTACTACTACCTTAATTCTTTTTTCTTATGCATGTACATTTGTTATCACTTTTTCACACAATTTTACTGGTGCTTTATATCATTATTCATTTTAATATATCAAATAATAAAATAAATATCCCCAGCAATATTTATCACTAATAGTAATTGCTGTATCTTCATTTAATATGATTTAATAACAGAAACCCTAACACTTTCAAAACAATAACCCTGAACAATGTATTTTTTTTAAAGATGTATGTATGTATGTATGTATTTATTTATTTATACAAGCACTGGGTACAGTCAGAAGCGCCGGAGGGTGAGAGAATTCACCAGAGCCAGAGCAAGGAGCAGAGCAGGCAGAAGGACTGAAGTACACTGCTGAGGGGGGCAGCGGATGGTAGGAGAGGTCTGCGCGCACCATGTGGGACCCTCCCCCGGTGGCCGGGGAGCGCCCGGGGATCGAACCAGCGCTGCAGAGGCTGCGGGCAGCTTCGCAACCCAGCGCTCAACTGCTGCACCACCAGGGAAGCCCAACCCTGAACAATATTAAATGTTGGCACTGTAAATTGACATTCTTTCTTTTCTATGGAGAAGTCATTGATAGTTGTACTGAACAGTGGGAACTACCACATGATATAGCAATCCCACATTTAGGTTCAAGTCCAAAGGAAACAAAATAACTATATATGCCATGTATATTGCAACATTAGTCACAATAGTCAAGACATGTAAAAACATAAACGTTCAGTAGCAGTGAATGGCTAATGCATATATGGTAAATATTTATAATAGAATATTAGCCAGTTACATAAAGAAAGACCTCTTTTCATTTGGAACAACATGTGTTGACCCTGAAGGTACTATACTAAATGAGATAAATTACACTAAGGAAGATAAGCAATGACTTCATTTTTATGTGTAATGAAAAAAAAATAATAACTTGAGGTCATAAAAACAAAGTAGCATGGCAGTTGCCAAGGACTGTAGGGTGGGGGAATGGAGGAGATGTTAGGCAATAGATGCAAACCTTTAATTATAAAATGTGTAAGTTTTGAGGATTCATGATACAACATGGTGAATATAGTTGACAAAATATGTTCTTGAAATTTGTGGTAAAATTGGAGCTTTAATGTTCTCATCATAAAAATATAATAGCAACAGTAAAATGATAAGTAGGTGAAGGATGTGTTAACTAGCATTACAGAATATGAAGCTTGGAAAATCCTGGTCCCTTTGGAATTAAAAGAAAAAAATAAGAATCTGAAATCTGCTCAGAGGAGTTTTAGAAAACCATTGCTAGAGATGACATTTTTCTCACAGAAATCCCATATTAAGATTGGTGAAATGCTGTGGAGACAGTGTGGTGAAAGGCTAGGATGGAGGCCATTCTAGCCAGAACAGTCTGAGATCCTGAAATTGGCAATGTGGAATACAGACTATGAATCTTTCCAGTGAGACTGTGTAGTGTGGTCTTAATGCAGATAGGTGGGTTAATATCTGGGACCTCTTAGTTCTACAGCAGAGAGTCAGGCTGCTTGTTGTATGGATGGTGGGCCCTTGTTATCCCTCCCAATCAGAAAGTCATAAGAACAACTTTCCACTTGGATCCAGTCAGTGGTGGTGTGGCAGTGGTACCTCAACTATCCTCACAACTGGAGAAAAACAATCTGTGTAATGACAACCCCAGAAGCAGGGATGATGCTCCTGTGATTCTCCTGTCAGAGAATCTGTGAGAGTGACAAGGCATTCCCAGTCAATGAAGGATCCTTTATGCTGTAACAGCTGTAGAAATGGGAACTACAGAACCCCTGCAACCTTGCTAGTTAGAGGAGCCTGGACTGTGACCTGCTTGAGGCACAGGTCAGCAGTGGCATGGGTGGTGGGTCTCCACCCTCCTCAGTCAGAAAAGCAGAGAGAAACAATGCATGTTATGCAGTCCTGGGTCTGCATCCAATACCTGGAGGCAATGCCTGGAAGCAAAATCTCTGTATGTCATAGGGAAACAGCCAAGAGAGACCAGGGAAGCTGGTCAATGGAACATGAACCCAGCATAATATAAACAGAGAGAAAAGGAGGCAGAGTTGAAATTTCTGCTTGAGGACAACCACTATTGCTCAAAAATACTGTGATCACATCTTGGGCTATAGTTTCACCTCACTCCCTCACCAACTGCCAATTTAAACTAATATAAGCAAACAGAACTAAACCTATAAGAACAAAACCAGAAAAAAACCTAACAAGGCAACACACACGCCTGGGCAGCAAGGATCATTTGAACACTAAACAGAAAACCAGAAGGAAGATACTAGAAAGCCACAGAATTAGAGGACCTAACATACAAAAGGTTTTTGAATAACATTTGGAAAGAAAAAAAAAAAGAAAAAAAAAACAAAATGAATTCTCAGACAGTAAATCAAACACATAAATATGAGGACAAATATGGAAAGCATATCAAACAGACTGAAGCAGAAATGAGAATTTTACAAACTGAAGACACAAATGTACAAATTACCCAAGCAGGAAAAAAAAAATTGAAATAAGATTTAGAAAACATGCGGGGAAATGCTATGAGGAATATAACACTCCATGATATGGGACATAAGATAACGAAGAGACCCAAAGAAATATAGACCCTTTTCAAGGAAATAATAGCTGAGAGCTTCCCAAATTTAAGGAAAGAAATAAACATTGTTGCCCAGGAAACAGAAAAAACACTCAAATTCCTAAATGTAAAATGACCCTCATGAACCCACATCATCGTTAAGCTGTAAAAAGTAAAAGATAAAGAAAAAAAAATCATTGCAGATTGCTGGAGAAATAAATTATGTAAAAATATAAAGTTACCTTGGTCAGACTTATCTCAGTATTTTTTTGACACCCTCAATGTTAGAAGAAAGAGGAATGAAATATTTATGCATACAAGAACTGGGGCACAGACTAGATGTGTGGGGAATGAGAGGATTCACCAAAGATATAGTGGGGAACAGAACAGGTGGACTGACTGAAATACACTGCTGAGGGGAGCATCAGGCAAGTCAGGAAAGGTCTGCTGCACCATGTGGGTCACTTCCTTGGCCAGGGATTGAACTTGTGCAGTAGTGGCTGCAGATAGCTTTATAATGCTGCTTCTTAACCCTTTGCACCACCAGGGAGGCCCCTTTATAAGTTTAAAAGACAAAATTGCCAATAAATAAGGCTCTATGCTGTACAATTATCATTCAAGTATGACGAAGAAATAAAATCTTCCCTCCCAAAAATTAATGGGGTTTACTGCCACTGGAGTTGTTCTGCAAGAAACATTGAAAGGAATTCCTATACAGGAATACAAAGGAACATAAGACCTTGAGCAAAATGAAAATAGTAGTACTGAATCAAAAATTATAAAGAAGAATAAGAGACAACAACAAAACACTATTGGAGAGAGAGGAAGGGACATAAACTGCATAGTCAAATGATGGCAAATTAAAGTCAGTATAGAGAGAACTTTCTGAGATATAAAATAATAGTATAACCTTCATGGTAACCACAAAACAAAAAAAGAGCATAGAGAGACTTAAATAATGAAATGAGCAAACTGAGAGAATCACCAGGAAAAGCCCTTCAAATGATGAGTGCAAAAAACAAATGAAAAAAGAGACAACAGAAAGATAAAACAGTCAAAAACTAGAAAATAGATATCATCTGTCAATAATCACTTTAAATGTGAATGGTCTGAACTTAGCAAATAAAAAAGGACACAAAGACAAATTGAATCAAAAAACATGATTCAAAGGACATTATAAACAGGGCATCAGAGTAGAGTCCCTGCATTGTTTCAGGGAGGGTAATCTGATTATTCAAGAGGGAACTAAACCCAGAAGTTACCATGACTTGGGGTAAAACTGGTACATCTATTGGATATTTATTTGTAGCAAGTAGTGCACCAGAAGACAAATTGAGGAGATACAATTCCCTTCAACATAATTTGGGTGGAGAGAGAAACTGGAGGCTGTTATTGAGAAGAATTTTGCTATGTGCATCTCTAACCAGTTTTTCTTTCTGGCTTTTTCTTTTTGCAAGATTCAACAATGTTTATATTAAAAATGAAGACAGAATCAACATACTCCAACATAATAAAAACCATATGTAACAAAACTACAGTCAACATAATACTCAATGTTGAGAAACTAAAAGTTTTTCCTCTAATAAGTATACTCTTATTTAATGTATTATTAGAAGTCCTAGGTAGAACAACTTGGTAGGAGAAAGTTATAAAAGGAATCCAAATTGGAAAATAAATAAAATTAACACTAATTATAGCAGATATGATAGTATCCATAGAGAATCCTAAAAACTTCACTAAAATACTATTAGAAACAATAAATCAGTGTAATTAATTGGCAGGTTACAAAAGCAGCTTAAAAAAAGTTTGATACATTCTAGATAGAAGGAAAGAAAATCAAGAAAATAATCTAATTAACAGATGAAGCAAAAGATATTAAATCCCTAGGTATAAACCTAATGAAAAATGAAATAGCTATTTAACAAAAAGAATAAGAAGTTGTTAGCAGAGATAGAAGACAAAAATATTGGAAAGATATTCCCTATTCATGGATTGGGAATATTAACATTGTTAATTTTGCTACATTACACAAAACAGTAAATTCAATACAGTGAGTTCAATGTAATTCCTACAAAATTTTCAATGGGATTCTTCAAAGAAATAGAGCATACATTACTGAAATTTACATGGAGCCAGAGATCAACTACATTATATTAGTATAATGATCATACAAATGTTATAATGAAATAAAAATCAACACAAAGAACATTGGAATAGATTGGGAGTTCATAAATAAACCCACACTTATATTAAAAGTTAGTCTAAACAAAGGAGCTAGGGCCTCCCTGGTGGCATAAGGGGTTAAGACACGGCACTGGTGGGCCTCCCTGGTGGCGCAAGCGGTTGAGCACTGCACTGTGAAGATGTCTGCAGCCTCTGCAGTGTGGGTTCGATTCCAGCTGGCCAGTGAGAATCCCACAAGGTGCAGTAGACCTCTCCTGTCTCACCCACTGTGCTCCTCAGCAGTGTATTTCTTCAGTCTGCCTATTCTGTTCCCTGCTCTGTTTCTGGTGAATCCTCTCATCATCTGGCTTGTACCCCGGTTCTTGTATAAAAATAAATAAATCTTAAAAAAAAAAAAAAGACATGGCACTATGAAACAATCTGCAGCAACTGCAGCATGAGTTTGATTCCCAACTGGCTAGGGAGCTACCCACATGGTGCAGCAGACCTCTCCTTCCTCGCCCACTGCTCCCCTCAGCAGTGTATTTCAGCACATCTGTCAGTTCTGCTCCCCATTCTGTCTTTGGTGAGTCCTGTCACATCCCTGCATCTTTGGCCTGCACCCCAGCTCTTGTATGCATAAATAAATATTTTTTTAAGAAAATAAACAAAGGTGCTAATATCATACAATGAATAAAGAAAATCTCTTCATCAGATGGTCTCGTGAAATCTGGACAGCCACATGCAAAAAATGAAATGATACCATGCTTTCATACCATACACAAAAAGTATCTAGAAGTAGATCAAATACTTGAATACATGAACCAAAATCATAAAGTACATATAAGCACACACACACATACATATGTACATATGTCACAACTATGGCTTCAGGGTTGTCCTTGGGGACCAAACTCCAAAGGCAAGGGAACCAATAAATAAATAAATAAATAGATATTTGGTACTACATCAAACTCAAAGTTTTAGCACAGTACAAGAAACTATCTCTGAAATTAAAAGATACCCTACTCACTGGGAGAAATATTTGCACATCACATATCTGGCCAGGAAATGACATCAAATTCTACAAAGAAATGATACAACTCAACAAAAATAAAACAGCTAACACAATCAACAAGTGGTCAAAGGAGTTAAATAGACACATCTCCAAAGACTTGCAGATGGCCAATATAAACACATGAAAATATGTCTGAGTCTCTATAATCAGGCTAGTGCAAATAAAAACCACAATGAAATAACACCTCACCCCCATATTAATCTTCCACATCAAAAAAACAAAACAAAACAAAACAAAAACAGAAACAAAAAATGTCATCTGGTGTGTCTAGAAAATGGAAGTCTAATGTACTGCTCCAAAGCTGTAATCTGGTCCAGGCCCTTTAATTAAAACAGGAAATAATAAAATAGTAAATAAAGTAATAGAAAGGACCACAAAATATTAATGGTAATGTACTATTAATGAACAATAAGGAACAACCTAAAAAAGTGTTTTGTTTGAATGTGTACCAGTGTCAGCTCCCTTGAATTGGTGGACCACTGCCACACAAATAGGAGTAATGGAAATTTTGTTTATGGAACACACACAATACTATAGAGTTATTTTTATATAAATTTAGAATATCAAGCAGTTTAAGAATTATTACATTTTTGGGATCTCCCTGGTGGTGCAGGTGGTTGAATGCCGCACTGTGGGGCTGTCCACAGCTCTGCTGCGCGGGTTCGATCCCGGTGGGCCGGCAAGAATCCCACATGGTCCAGCAGACCTCTCCTGTCTCGCCCACTGCTCCCCTCAGCGGTGTATTTCCTCAGTCTGCCTGTTCTGTTCCCTGCTCTGTCTCTGGTGAATCCTGTCACCCACCCGCACATCTGGCTTGTACCCCGGTTCTTGTATAAAAATAAATAAAATATTTAAAAAAAAGAATTATTACAATTTTCACTTTGATTCCTAATTTATTTTTTATTGCATCTACTTATTTTCCTCAGCACTTTTTCACTTATAAGCAATCTTATAAGAAAAACTCTTATACTTTAATGACTTTACCATAGACAACCTAGCAGATGCTTTATAAGATGTTCTTTTTAAGTCTTTTTGAAAAATTGAATGCTGTAAGTTAACAAATTCATTGTTAGTCATTTCCTGTTTTCAACAAAATTACATATGGTTAAAGTCTAAAGACAAACCTTCTTAAAAAGAAAATGATTGGAATCCAGTGTATATTGTTCTAAATAATAATTTTACTTTTATAAGGGAAAGATGAAAATTTTAGAATTACACTGGGTAAAAGTTTTATTTATTTATTTATTTTTAAAGATTTATTTATTTATACAAGAACCGGGGTACAGGCCAGATGCGCGAAAGGGTGAGAGGATTCACTGGAGACAGAGCAGGGAACAGAACAGGCAGAATGACAATGGAACATTTGCCAGGCGGCTGGACCAAACCAGCTATGCAGAGGCTGAGGACAGCTTCACAGAGCAGTGCTCAACCACCTGTGCCACCAGGGGAGGCCCTGGGTAAAAGTTTTAGATATAAAAGACTGAATAACATAAGGGTCAGAATAAAAGCCTGAGAACCAGACTGAACAAATTCAGAGTGAATTCGGTAGCTGATAGCTCTGATTTCATGCAAGTTACATATTTGAGGCTCAGCTTTTTCTTTCTTTTTTTTTTAAAAAAAGATTTATTTATTTATTTATTTATTTATACAAGCACTGGGTACAGTCAGAAGTTCAGGAGGGTGAGAGAATTCACCAGTGCCAGAGCTAGATAAAGAACAGGCAGACTGATGAAATACAGTGCTGGAAACTCAACTTTTTCAATGTGTTTTAAAAAGGAATCGTTTTGTTATATTTCATAATTCTACAGAAAAGTGACCGGTATTATGTTATGTTAGTGTTGGTTAAATTCAGTAAACAAGGGCCTCTCCTGGTAGCGCAGCGGTTGAGCGCTGGGCTGAAAAGCTGCCTGTGGCCTCTGCAGTGGTGGTTGGATCCCCGGCCACCAGTGAGGGTCCCACATGGCACAACAGACCTCTCCTGCTGCTCCCCTCAGCAGTGTATTTCATCAATCTGCCTGTTCTGTTCCCCACTCTGGCTCTGGTAAATTCTCTCACCCTCCCATGCTTCTGACTGTACCCAGTGCTTGTATAAATAAATAAATCTAAAAAAAAAAAAATTCAGTAAACAAAAAGTGACAAAAAATCATATATACCTACAATTCTTCATTTTCTTTTCACACATACTGAACTGTTTTTTCTGAATATTGTAATGATTATAGCAGATCACAAAGTCTGAATACACTAAGTGAAAAAAGGAAAATCACTAGACACACTAAGACCTGCACATCTTGTGTTTTAATCAGATGTTGTGAAAAGGAGAACAAATTAAGAGTGTGAGAAAAGTAACTGTGAGTAATTTCTTGATTATTAGTCTTTAAAAAGAAACATTTTATATTGATGTGAGTTCTTCTATATAGCCAGAAATCTTTTACAAAATAGATAACCAAAAATTATAGGTCAAGAATAAATAAAATATTGTTGAACTGAAAGATAGAGGGGGATATGCTCAGAAATTATCATTATGAATACAATCAGAAGAACAATGTGTGATATAGCTGGTACCAGGAAAAAATAAAAAAAAAATGCTGTGTTAATCAAGATGACAGGGACACAGACAGGGAATGGCATACTCATAATACTACATGAAAAAATATGTCATCCAAGAGTACTCTATCATGCGCGACTCTCCTTCCTGTATGACAGCAAAATAAGAACCTTCCAGACAAAGATGGGTTTCTGCATCCATTGAACACACAAGCCATAGGATCAAACCAGAGAGCGGAATGAACGCAAAGAAGAGAACCACAAAGCTGGGAACAAAATGTCAGTGATGGACATTTACATGTCAAAGTGACTCCAGTGGGTAATGGTCTCTGAACTCACTGATGAAAACACAAGGAATATATAATTTGATTAAGAAACAGAATCCAGGGCCTCCCTGGTGGCACAAGGGGTTAAGCAGCACACTATGAAGCCTATGAAGCGATCTGTAGGCTCTGCAGCACGAGTTTAATCCCCTGCCAGCCAGAGAGAAACCCATATGGGGCAGCAGACCTCTCCTTGCTTGCCCACTGACCCCCTCAGTAGTTTATTTCAATCAATCTGCCTGCTCTGTTCCCCACTCTGTCTCTGGTGAATCCTCTCACCCCCCTGCATCTCTGGCCTACACCCCAGCCCTTGTATGCATAAATAAATAAATCTTAAAAAAAAAGAAACAGAATCCAAACTTCTGTTGTCGCCACAAAAAACACCTACGTACCAAGAATAAACATGGATGGAGAGCAAAAGGATGGAAAACATCCCTGTAAGCTAATAGTATCCAAAGGCAGGGACAATCATTCTTATATCAGACAAAATAGACTTCCAACTTACAAAAGTAAGAAGATAAAAGGATGGACACTATATAAAGATGAAAGGAACAATAAAATAGGAAGACCTAACTCTCATCAACATATACTCACCAAACAAAGGAGCACCAAAATGCATCACACAACTATTATAAAATTTGAAAAAAGACATTGGAAGTAATACATATTGCATTTGGAGAGTTCAACATCCCTTGTGGACAGATGAACAAGACGGAAAGTAAATAAGGACACAGACACTAGACATTTATAGGCCACTGCACTAAAAATAAAAAAAAAAAATAAGTCAAATACACATTTTTCTCAAATGCACATGGGTCATTCTCTAGAATTGACATACACTGAGATTCAAGACCAGCTTCAATATATTCATGAGTAGAAAAACATACCAACTATCTTCTCTGAGAATAAAGGTATTAAACTGCAAATCAACCACAAAAAGAAAACAAAGAAATATTTCAATATGTGGAGACTGAATAATACACTATTAAATGACCAATGGGTTAATGAAGAAATAATAGAAGAAATAAAAGATACCTCAAGGCAAATGATGAGGATAGATCCTCTCAGAATGTATAGAAAACAGCCAAAAACACTTCTAAAACTGAGGTACATAGCTTAGAGGCCCACATTAAGAAACTAGAAAGATCCCAAACAAAAAAAAAAAAAACCTTGTCTCTCATCTCAAGGAACTATAATAGAAGAATAAAAGACAAAAAAAAAAAAAATCCAATGGCCGTTAGAAAGAAGAAAATAATAGAAATTAATTAAAGCCAAAATAAGTGAAATAGAAATCAAAAAGACAGTCCAAAAGGTCAATGAAGGGCCTCACCAGTGGCACAGCAGTTGAGCGCTGGGTTGCAAAGCTGCCGGCAGCCTCTGCAGCGCCATTTCAATCCCCAGCTGCTACCAGGCCACTGAAGGAGGGTCCCACATGGTGCGCAGACCTCTCTTGCCATCCGCGCTCCCCTCAGCAGTGTACTTCGGTCCTTCTGCCTGCTCTGCTCCCTGCTCTGGCTCTGGTGAATTCTCTCACCCTCCCGTGCTTCTGACTGTACCCAGTGCTTGTATAAATAAATAAAAATAAATCTTTAAAAAAAAAAAGTCAATGAAACCAAAAGCTAGCTCTTTGGGAAAAAAAAAAAAAAAGCAAAATAGACAATCCTTTAGCTAAGTTCACTAAAATAAGAGGGAGAAAACTGACATGAATAGTATCTAAAATGAAAGGGAAGTTACAACAGACACTGCAGAAATTCAGAGGTTAATAAATGATTAATATAAACAATTATATGCAAACAAAATCAACAACCTAAATGAAACTGACAGATTCTTAGAATTATAAAATCACCCAAGACTGAGTAGGGAAGAAATAGAATAATTGAACAAACCAATCAGAAGCAAAAACATTGAAACAGGGCCTCCCTGGTGGCACAAAGAATTAAGCACAGCACTTGAAGCAATCTGTAGCCTCTGCAGCACAAGTTCAATCCCTGGCCGGCCAGGGAACTACCCACATGGCACAGCAGACCTCTCCTGTCTCACCCACTGCTCCCCTCAGCAGTGTATTTCAATCTGTCTGTCTGTTCTGTTCCCCACTCTGTCTCTGGTGAATCCTCTCACCCCTCATACCTCTGGCCTGTAACCCAGTTCTTGTATGCACAAATAAATAAATCTTTAAAAAAAATTGAAACAATAATTAAAATCTCATAAAAACAAATGACCAAGACCAGATGGCTTCAGAAGTGAGTTCTGCCATACCATGAATGCAAAATTAACAACAATCCTGCTCAAATTTTTTTTCAAAATTAAAGAAGGAATTCTTCCAAACACATTTTATGAGGCCAAGTTTACACTACATCAAAAAAAAAAAATAACAAAGATAACAAAAAGAAAGAATACTACATACTGATATCCCTAATGAACACAGACACATAAATCTTAGCAAATAGAATTCAACAATGCATTAAAAAGATTATACACCATGGCCAAAGGGAATTTATATCAGGAACAGAGGGTTGGTTTAACATATGAAAATCAATCAATATAAAACAACACATCAACAAAAAGAAAAGGAAAAACCACTTGATCATATCAGATCTGAGAAAGCATTTGATAAGACTCAGTACCAATTTATGACAAAACCCCTTGAAAATGGGATTACTTGAACAGAGCTAGCATAATAAAAGCCATTTATGACAAGTCCATAGCAAATATCATACCCAATGGTGAAAAACTGAAAGTCATTCTACTAAGAACTGGAAAAAGGATGTCTACTCTCACCACTAGTATTCAACATAGTATTAGAAGTCCGAGCTAGAGTAATTAGGTAAGAGAAAGTCATAAAATTAATCCAGTTTAGGAAAGAAGAAATAAAGCTACCATTATTTGCAAATAATGGTATGCACAAATAAATCTTTGGCACCCCAAAGATGCCACAGAAAAACTAACTGAAACTAATATACCAGTTCAGAAAAGTGGCAGGATACCAAATCAACACACAAAAATCAGTTGCCATCCTATGTACAAATAATGCAATAGAAGAAGATGAGATTTAAAAAGCCATTTCATTTACAATCCCATAAAAATATTTTTTTTAAGATTTATTTATTTATACAAGCACTGGGCACAGTCAGAAGCTCGGGAGGGTGAGATAATCCACCAAAGCCAGAGTGAGGAATAGAACAGGCAGACTGACAAAACACACTGCTGAGGGGAGCAGTGGGCATGGCAGGAGAGGTCTGCACACCATGTGGGACCCTTGCTGGTGGCCGGGGACAGAACCGGTGCTGCAGAGGCCAAGGGCAGCCTCGCAGCCCAGTGTTCAACTGCTGCACCACCAAGGGAGGCCCATAAAAATGAATTTTATACCTGTAAATAAACCAAAAAAAAAGAAGGCAAGAACTTTTACAATAAAACTATAAAACATTGTTAAAATAAATAGAAGACATAAATAAATCAACAAATGCAAAGATACAGCCTTATCATGGATTGGGAGAATCAATATTCTCAACATGGACATCCTACCCAAAGCCACTTATAAATTCAATGCTACCCCAATAAAACATCCCGATGTCATTATTCAAAGAAATAGAACAAATATTACTGAAATCCATATGGAACCACAAAACAAAGAAAAAACAGATAGCCATGTCTCTCAAGACTAAAAGGGTAAAAAAATGGAGGTGTCACAATTTTGGACTTTGAACTATATTATAAATCAATGGTAAATAAAACAGCATGGAACTAGAACAAAAATATACACATAGACTGATTGAAGAGATTTGGTAATACAGAAATAAAACCATACATGATTGGACAACTAATATAAGAGAGAGGAACACAGTATATAAACTGGAACAAGGGAAGCCACTTCAACAAATGCTGGGAAAATTGGACTGCCACATACAAAAGAATGAATCTAGACCACCACGTCATACTATAAATGAATAAAAGATTTGGATGTAAAACCTGGAACCACAAAATACATAGAAGAAAGCATAGACAAAACACTCCATGACATAAACCTAGGAAATATATCTGTGGAATAATCTCCAACAGCCAGGAAAAAATACTGAAGAAAATAGACAACTAGAACTATACCAAGAAAACTATACTTTGTACAGAGAAAGATTTGCTGACTAAAACAAAGAGACATCTTAGTGAATGGGAAAAAATACTTGCACACCATTAATTTGATAAGACATTGATATCAAAGCTCTACAAATCACTTACACAACTCAAACAAAATGAAAACAAACAACCCAATCAGAAAATGGGCAGATGAGACAAGTAGGCACTTCTCCAAAGAAGACATGTCATGCAGATTGCCAACAGACATATGAAAAATGTTCATCATCACCTATAAGAGAAATACAAATCAAAACTACAATGAGATAAAACACTTGTGAGAATGACCAATATAAAAAAACAAACAAACAGAAACAAACAAAACAAAAACAGAAACAAAGGCTGGTGAGGGTGTGGAGAAAAAGGAGCATTGTTACACTTTTTATGGAACCATGAAAAAGACTGGCCCAACCCCTATGGAAAGAAGTGTGGTGGTTCCTGAAAAGAAAAAAAAAAATGGATTTAACATTTTTAAATGTTAAATGGCCCAGTAATTCCACTCCTAGGTATCTATTTAAAGAGCACAAAATAATCTAATTGGAAAGAAAACCTGCAGTTCTGTGTTAAAACAGCTCTATTTACAATAACAATAACAAAGATATGGAAACTACCTAAATGCCCCAGAACAGATGAATGGGGCAAGAAGATGTGGTACATATACACAATGGAATACTACTCAGGGATCAAAAAACAAACTTATGCCATTTATAACAATATCATGCAACTTAAAGGGATTGTTTCAAATGAAGTGAGCCAGGAGAAAGATAAACACTGGATGGTTTCACTTAATTGTGGAAACTAGAGTAAACAAAGGATCAGACAAAGACAAACTATAAAACTGACCCTTGGAAACAGACTGTAGATCTGAGATGTTCAGGATGGGGAGGGCAAGTAGAGAGAGAATATGGAGACTGCAGGGGGAAATTATGTGAGAGGAAAATGTTATTGAGTGTTTGAGTATGGTAGATGACTGCTGGCACTTTGGTGGTGGGAAAAACAGGTGATCACATTTTAAGGAAGAAATCGTGTATTTTGAATAAACAAGTGTGTGTGTGTGTGTGTGTGTGTATAAAGGTATATATACGTTCTGCAAGAACTGTACTCCAATTGTTTAAATGTTGTTAGTATTTCTCTGTCTTGCAAAACTGAAACCAGACCAATTCATTTTCTCTCTCCCTAATCAATTACAGGCACTATTCTATTTTCTTTAGTTTCTAAATGTTTGTGTGTCAGATCTGTCAGATAAATGAAAAATATGGTATATAGGCCAACAAAGAAATGGAAGATATTTTGTGTTCATGGGTAGGACACATTAACATAATCAAAATGGCTTTATTACTCAAATCAATTTATAGATTTAATGTAATACCAATTAAAACAATGACCTTTCTAAAGCAAATAGAACAATCAATTAAAAAATTCATATGGAGTTACAAAAGACCCTAATAAACTAAAAAAATAAATTAAATATTTGAGCATAAGGACTGAAACCATAAATTATCTGAAAGAAAATATAGGAACATACTCTAGGACATCAACCACAAAGATGTACTTGGGAATATAGTCCCAACAGCAAGGGAAACAAAGTAAAAATAAACAAGTGAGACTACTTAAAATTTGAAAGATTTTGTTCCTCAGAAGAAACCATCAGAAAAACAAAAATACAACTTAGAGAATGGGATTCAAATATTTGCATAACATACACCTGACAAGTAGTAGTATATCTCCACCATTTCACACTACTGATAGTGAATCAATCCAATAACAAAGAATCAAACCGCCCAACTAGAAATGGACAAAGAAACTCAATAGGTACTTCTCCAAGGAAAACATTCAGTTGTCCTGTTTACATATGATAGAAATGTTCAACATCATTTATTATACAATAAATACAAATTAAAACCACTGATTTACTACCTCAACCCCATGATGCTATCTACATAAGAAGGAATAGAATTAACAAATGTTGGGCCTCCCCAGTGGCGCAGCGGTTGAGCTCTGGGTTGCAAAGCTGCCTGCGGCCTCCGTGATGCCAGTTCCATCCCGGCTGCTCCCTGACCACTGGAGGAGGGTCCCACATGGCGTGCAGACCTCTCCTGCCGCCCGCTGCTCCCCTCAGCAGTGTACTTTGGTCCTTCTGCCTGTTCTGCTCCCCGGTCTGGCTCTGGTGAATTCTCTCACCCTCCTGTGCTTCTGACTGTACCCAGTGCATGTATAAACAAAAACAAACAAACAAACAATTAAATAAATAAATAAAGCATGCCTCTATATATATAAAAAAAAAGAATTAACAAATGTTGGTAATGTGGTAATAAATGAACTCTCATCTGTTCTTGGTGAGAATGCAATCAGGTAGAGCCTCTCTGGAATTTGTATGGAAATTTATCAAGAAAAATGAAAATGGATATTCTGTTTGACCCAACAATATTCTTACTAGGCATTTATCCAAACAACATGAAAAATCCTATATGAAAGGATCAATCTATACCTACATACGTAGCAGAATTGTATACCATTGCCAAATTGTGGGACTAAACAAAGTGCCCTTCAATAGATTAATGGATAGAAACTGAGGAATGTATATTTAATGAAATATTATACAGCTGTGAAAAGAGATGAAACTGTGGCATTTGGGACAAAAATGGACAAATGCTGGGGTGAATATGCTGAGATTAATCAAAAAGTGAAAGACAGATTTTGGGTGATCTGACTCATCTGCAGAATATCAATTCCCCTCAAAAACAATTACAGTAAAACAATAGAAGAAATTAAAAATTCAACTCCAGACCTCCCTGGTGGTATAGGGTTAAAGTCTCAGAACTATCAAGCTATCACCAGTCACTGCAGCTTGAGTTCTACCCCTGGCCAGGTAGCTCACCCTCACGGAGCTGCAGACTTCTCCTATCTCACCTGCTGCTCCCCTCAGCAGTGTATTTCAGTCAATCTGGCTGTTCTACTCCTCACTCTGCCTCTGGTGAATCTTTTCATCCCCGCACCTCTGACCTACACCCCAGTTCTTATATGCATAAGTAAATAAAAATAAATCTTTAACAAACTTAAACTTAGTAAAAAAAAAAAAAGATGATAATTGCCAGATGAAATAGGAAAAAGAGTGGAGGGGCTAATGGAGGTAAACAATGGGCCTTGGTGATTTTCTGGAGGGAATAAAAATAAAATAATAATAACAACAACAAAAACAACAGAGAAAGAAAAGCAACAAAAATAAAAAGTAAAAAAAAAAAAATGATATATCCCAGGTTTTAATCTCTGTTGTAAAATATTTTAATAGTTGTGGGTCTCCCTGGTGGTGCAAGGGGTTTAGCACTGCACTATGAAGCAATCCACAGCCTCTGCAGCTGGAGTTTGATCCCCAGGCAGCCAGGGAGAAGCCCACATGGCAAGGCAGTCCTCTCTTGTTTCGGACGCTGTTTCCCTCAGCAGTGTATTTCAGTCAGTCTGCCTGTTCTGTTCCCCACTCTCTCTGGTGGATCTTCTCACCCCCCACATCTCTGACCTGTACCCCAGCTCTTGCATGCATAAATAATAAATCTTTAAAATATATATTATATATATATATTGTAATAGTTGTATACTACCACTACTACCACTTTTAGTCTGGATGATTTAAATGTAACTTATCATATTTTCAAAATACATGCTTTGAAAAAATTTTGGAGGATGACATGACATTAAAATTGTAGTTTCTTCACAATAAGGAGCAAAAATTTAACCTGAAAGCACAGTAATTTTAGATTTAATGATTCTAGATAGTCAACAAATTCCCATTATTAAACTCAGTAAGCCTCAACTAGTGCTGCACTGGCTGCCAATAGTTTGATAACGCTGTCTTTAACCCCTGCACCATCAGTGAGGCTCAGGCTGGGATTATTTTATTTTTTTTTTATTATTTTTATTTTTTTTAATTTTCTAGAGGCATGTCTTATTTATTTATCTATTTGTTTGTTTGGTTTATACATGCACTGGGTACAGTCAGAAGCCGGGAGGGTGAGAGAATTCACCAGAGCCAGAGCAGGGAGCAGAACAGGCAGAAGGACCGAAGTACACTGCTGAGGGGAGCAGCGGGCGGCAGGAGAGGTCTGCGCGCCATGTGGGACACTCCTCCAGTGGCCAGGGAGCAGCCGGGGATCGAACCGGCGCCGCAGAGGCGGCGGACAGCTTTGCAACCCAGTGCTCAACCACTGCGCCATGGGGGAGGCCCCACCATTGTTCATTTTTAAACAATGTTTACTTCCCCGACCCCACACTCTCAGGTGTAGTCCCCATAGAGTTTCCTTCACCAAAGCACCTGTGCACCATCACCTCAGTCCCATGTGCTCCTCCCTCTCTCCATTTGATCCCTCTCCCTCCTCTTCCCCTGCAGGATGTCTCTGGTTTATAATTGTCCGTTTTCGCTTTGTTTTGAATTGTTATTATTTCCCCCCCCCCGATGTCTTATTTAAACAGAGTGTGGAAGTGACCTTTTTAAAAGTAGGGGGAAATATAATTTTGCCTATGAAACAGATCAGAACAGTATCTCAAGTTGGACCACAGGAAGGTCCAGTGCCCACTGTAGCTCGAAGGCACCAGAGACATACCAATGATCTTAGCCGGGGAGCAAAGGTCCAGACAACTGCTTGAGGAGAACAAAGGCAGCCCCCTCACAACATTCAACTACAGTGCTGCCCCTCACTTTAATCCCCAGCATTTCTGCCTCCTGCCTAGACCACAGAAAATATGGTCTAACTGGAGAATAGTGTTATAGTTAAGATGCTGTTTATAGACCAGGTTTTTGATTCTCTAATTTTTACTGGGATCAGGCAGTATTGCAAAGAAAGACTAGGCACTACTACTTTTGAGTCTAAGGAGAAAATGTGCTCCAGTTTTTAATAATGGAGCCCAAGGACACGTCCTATGGAGTTGAACGATAGATTGCCTGGTGATTCCTGCAACATCAAAGGGAAAGTGCCCATAATGAACAGGTCACAAAGATAAAGCTGTGGTGTCCCTCCTGTTAGGTCAGAGGCCTCCAGTGGCAGAGGTACCAAATGGACAACCCTATAGTCCAGGGCTCTCCCGACTGGAAACGAGGGGTCCAAGTAACCCATCACTGACCTGGGATAGCTGCCTGACTAGGACCCCTTCACTTTTGGCCTTTTGATAGGCTGTATGGAGAGCTGGTCTCATAAGACTCACTGATTGTTAAGCAGAGGTTCAGGAACTGGAGGTGGGGGGACTGTTCAGAGCAAGCAGACTGGAGCACTGGCCATAGAGGAAGAAAGATAAAGTAGTCCATGAGCCAAGCAACCCACTGGGGACTTGAATGATGAAAAGGCTGTCATCCACCAGATTGGGCCACAGCAGTCTTTCAGGATACCTGGAACTGAACTTTCAGCACTGTTGGGGTGTACCCCAACTAGCTACTTTCCGTGGCTCCAAGGTTTCCTTGTAGTCCACCAGAGAACGAGAAACCAAGAGAAGGTATAGAGTTACCCAGATGGGCCAGCAAATGTGCAGGTCTAATATTGGGGTGAGGCCAAAGGCATGGGAGTGAAAGAATTCACCAGACAGAGTGGAGAACAGGAAAAGCAGACTTATTGAAACACCCTGCAAGAGCACCAGGGGCAAGATGGGAGCTAATGTCTGTACTTCTGCCCATTTTTTCATTGGGTTTGTTTACTTTTTTTTTTTTTTAGTTGTATGTGTTCTTTGTAGATCTTAGATGTTAGCCCCTTGTCAAATGTATGGTATGTAAATATTTTGTCCCATTCATTAGGCTATCTTTTCATTTTAGTGGTAGTTTCTTTCACTAGTATAAACTAGTGTATAGTTTCATGTATTGCCATTTGATTATTGTTTCTTTTATTCTCTTTGTCATTGGAGTCAAGTCCCCCAAGACATCCCTGAGGTCAATAGTATAGAGTGTTTTCTTCTATTATTTTATGGTTTCAGTTCTAACATCCAAATTTTTAATGCATTTTTGAGTTAAATTTTGTATATGGTGTGGGATAATTGTATTAGTTTCATTTGTCTGCCTGTAACTGTACAATTTTCCAAACAGCATTTGTTGAAAAGAATTTCCTTCTCCATTGTATACATTTGGCTTATTATTGTAGATTAATTGCTTAAATATGTATGATTTTATTTCAAGGCTTTCAATTTTGTTCCACTGGCATTTGTATCAATTTTTATTTAAATATCATAGCTTTTTTTTTAAACTATAGACTTTCAATATAATTTTAAGTGGAGAATGTAATACCTTCATTCCTCTTTTTATTTTCTCAGTATTGCTTTAGTTATTTTGGATCTTCTCTTATTCCATATAAATTTCAGTAATGTTTGTTTTACTTATTTGAAGAATTACATTAAAAATTGTTTGGTATTACATTGAATCTATATGTTACCTTGGGTAATATGGCCATTTGAACTATGCTAAATCTTCCAGTCAAGTATACAGTTTTTTTCAATTTTCTATTTTTTTGATAATGTTTTAGTTTTCATCAATTACATCTTTATCTTCCTTGGGTAGATTTATTACTAGGTATTAAATGTGTTTTATGTTACTGTAGTTGGAATTTTCTGCTCACATGTTGATGGGCCCTTACTTTGCTTCTGCCTCTTAGCTATTTTGAATAGTGTTGCAATGAACATGGGTGTGTGCATATTTCTTCAAAATTCTGTTTTCCGTTCTTTTGGCTATACACCCAGAAATAGTATTGCTTAACCATGTGGTAATTATAATTTTTATTGTTTAAAGAAACCATACTTTTTCTATAGCAACTGCTATACAACCCATTAAAAATACACAGGGTTCCAGTTTCTCTTAAACCTCACAAAGGTTTGTTTTATTTTAATTTTTGTGTGATATTAGTCATCCTAATGGATATGAAGGTATAGCTTATTTGTATTTTGTTTGCATTTCCCTGATGATTAGTTGTTTGGCATATTTCAAAATGCTGTTCACCCTGTATGTATATTGTTTGGAGAAATGGCTGTTCAAGCTCTCTTTCCCTCCCTACAAGTGGTGTCTCAATTACTGCCTCCTTTCTTTCTGCCTCAACTATCTGAGCACCAGTCACTCTCTGGGATACCTTAGACATCCTTCTCCTGCTGCTAGAGGCACAGCAGTCAGCAGCAATTTAGTAATGGAAAATGAGCAAAAGAGGGAAGAGAATCATGAAACAATATTAAGAGAGTTTTAGTAAGTGGGTTTGTAGTGAACCCTGTTACACTACACCACACTACCTTCCCTCCTTACCTGAAGCCCCCATCTCCAGTTAGAACTGTTGCTAGAGAGTCTGAACTCTTCAGAGGAGGTGTTACTGATACCACTTCTGCTATGGAGCTTATCATAATCCTACAGGAGACCATCCCTTCCCAGTTGACTGGAACTGGAAGCAGCACAGAAGAACATGGAACATGCAGCCATGCATAACCTTTCCACCTTCCTTGTGGAACTTTCTATAGTGTTGGAAAATCCAAGAAAGAGGTTGCCAGGGTTGCAGCCTTATACAAGTCAAGAACTCTCTGACATCTAAAAAAACAAATATATAGACTCAATATCAGCAGAGGTGGCTTGTTATTTATACTAGTACTCCAAGGGAAATCAAGAATTATACTTTGCAGACTTTGGGCACAAGAATTTACCCACCAATTTCACTTCATGTTATTTGTGCATAGATCCTAATGAACTTGTGGTTAGAATTCATTCCTCAGATAGTGGTCAATGTCACAAACCAAGTAGCACAGAGAAAATGAAATAGTTGACAATGGACATTATTTATTACATTTGCCAAGATATGAACAGAGAACATATATAGTATAAATCTATTCAGATTCTGACTTCCCTCAATCCGGGGAATGAGGGAAAAAGAAACTAGTGGCAATGAATGTACTCCTGAACTCATTGGACTTCACCAAAGCAAGTTTTGATAGAGTCAAAACCACACAGTGTCCAGATACAAGGGTATAAATGATAGCAGAATCTGTTGCATGCAATCTATCTCTCTACTTCTCCATTATATACATATATATATATACACACACACACAATTATATACAATTGCTGTTTTTTAAATAATAATTGAAACAATTCCAAGTGACACTGATGAGGTTACCCTACAAAGAATCAATTCTCTTCCAACTTTTGTGATGAATAAATGAATGTGCCTATTTAAGCATCAAAGGCAGTGCAAAGAAGAATGTCCCTTAGACACACAAGCAATTTTTATGCCAAGGTAACACTGTAGTACCTGGTTCCAAACCATACAGACACTGACTAGTTATTTTTTTTTTGGATTTATTTATTTATTTATACAAGCACTGGGTACAGTCAGAAGCACAGGAGGGTGAGAGAATTCACCAGAGCCAGAGTGGGGAGCAGAACAGGCAGACTGATGAAGCACACTGCTGAGGGGAGCAGCGGGCACAGCAGGAGAGGTCTATGTGCCATGTGGGACCCTTGCTGGCCGGCCGGGGATCGAACCAGCATTGCAGAGGTTGAGGCAGCTTCGCAGCCCAGCACTCAACAACTGCACCACCGGGGAGATCCCTGACTAAATAGTTTGAAAATTTTGATGGTGGAGACTGGAACACTACAAAGCCTCAGGCCTGTATCTCACGTTTTAACTACCTGCTATGAAGATGAAAGCACTCTTCATGGTGATATCAGATGAGGCAGTGATAGCTTTTGCCTTTATCTTGAAGGGACATGAGTCAAATCTGCTCAAATCACTGGTTATGTGGGCTATGCCCAACCTAATAAAATTAATGGACGTTCCCAGTGTAGTTAGCTATTTGGGCTACAACAGCATGCGCTGTTCATAACATTTGGAGCTGTTCCCTTAAGCTGCTATTGAGTATGTCTACTTGACTTTCTGCTGCATTGTCTGATTAAAGGCCTTCTTGCCGAACCAAGAGTGTTTTCAATTTAAATTGATTGTCAAGCTGCAGGTGTAGTTGATGATCAGGAAGAAACAGATACCTATTACTTATCTTATTCTTTTGAACTCATTTCAAAGGCTTCTGGAGAACACAGACACGCAATATGGAAACCAGAACAGCTTGAGGAGCTCTGCATAGGAATCTAAAAGAAAACTTGAAAACAGTGCCAATGATTATTACTCTGCATTTCAGAAGTCAACTCTCATCATCATGGAACAAGTGCAACAAGTACGTCCTATAGAGTAACATTTCCAGGCCACACCAGACAGGATCCAGTTCAAAGACCTTCAGTCTTTATTCAGCACAGTTCTTCAGATGTTCTCTAGAAAGCACATCATCAAAATATATTATAGGGCCATCCCGGTGGTGCAGCAGGTTGCGCACAGCACTGTGAAGCTCTCCGCAGCCTCTGCAGTGCAGGTTCGATTCCCAGCTGGCTAGTGAGATACCCATATGGAGCAACAGACCTCTCCTGTCTTGCCAGCTGCTCCCCTCAGCAGTGTCTCTGGGCCATCTACCTGTTCTGCTCCCCGCTCTGTCTCTGGTGAATCCTCTCACCTTTCCACGCTTCGGACCTGTACCCCAGTTCTTGTATAAAATAAATAAATATTTACAAAACTACATTATAGATCTCTGATATACCCATGCCCCCGCCCCTTAAGGATGTTCCAAAGCAAGTCTGGGTCAGGGGAAGAGTAAAATGATGCTGTGGGGGCAGGAATGGACACAGTGCAGGTTTTCTATGATCCCACAGACCGGGTAAAGGAGGGGTGTGAGTCCTCAGTGGCTTTTGCAGGTTTTTTATTGCGATTTACCAGGCATATGGCAGGTAAGGGGTGCTAGGGGGCCGGGAGGCTGGCAGTCCTCCCAGGCCCTGGCAAATTCTCACTCTATCTGGGCTCTCTGGCATTCTCTCTGCTTCTCTTCTTCTCTTGGCTTCCATTCATTCTTGGCTTCTCTGCTCCTGCTGGTGTCCCCGTGACACCATCCTTAAGAGCCCAGTCTTAGCCCAGGTGAATCCCACCTACATTTGCCCACACCCTATTCCAGGTGCCCGCCATCAGGCATGCATTCAGGACCACAGTGTTCCATCATCTATCCTAATGGCGGGAAGGCAGAAAAGCCTGACATTTTTTTCTTACCCTACAGATGCCCTACTGGCATTTAGCACACTGGTGTAAGCATTGGATGATGGATTCCCAAAGTGCATGTGTAGGGTAAGGAAAAATGTCAGGCTTTTCTGCCCTCCTGCCATCAGGATGAATGATGGATCCTTGCAGTCCTGAATGCATGCCTGATAGTAGGCACCTGGAATAGGGTGTGAGCATAGGTAGATGGGATTCACCTGGGCTGAGACTGGGCTTTTAATGGCGGCATAACAGGGACACCAGCAGAAGCCGAAAGAGAAGCCAAGAAGCAGCAGAAGAAACAGAAGAGCAGAGATAATTTGAAAGAATGTTGGAGAGCCCAGAGTGAAGACTTGCTGGGGGCTGGGAGGCCTGCGAGCCTCCCAACCCCCCAGCACCCTTGCCTGCTGTGTATAGGGTAAATCCCAGTAAAAGACCTGCAAAAACCACTGAGGACTCTGACTCCTCCTTTACCCGGTCTGCTGGATGTTAGAAAACCTGCCCTGTGACCTGTCTAGCCTTTCCAGCATGGTGTCTTTTAAATAATTTCTGGGCATTGGATTGGCACATTATGTTAAATATCATGTGACTTTGGCATCTATGTGTTAGTGGGAGTCTTATGTTATGCCCTGCAAGCCAACATCATGTATCTCTGTGATGAGTTGATGCTGTTGCTACTAGGGAACTCTGGGAATGAGAAATGTCTTCCAGTGTAGGGTAAGGTAAAAAGTATCAGGCTTTTCTGCCCTCCCTCCATCAGGATAGATGAGGGAACCCTGTGATCCTGAATGCATGCCTAATGGTGGGTACCTGAAGTGGGTACACCTGGGCTAAGAGACTGGACTTTTAAGGGCGGTGTCACAGGGATGCCAGCAGCAGCAGAAGCCAAAAGAGAAGCCAAGAAAGAAGTAGCAGAAGCCAAGAGAAAAGCAGAGAATGCCGGAGAGCCCAAATAGAGTGAAGACTTGCCTCCAAGCCCCCCAGCACCCCTGCCTGTCATGTACCTGGTAATCCCAAGAAAAGACCTGCAAAAAAACCACTGAGGACTCTGACTCCTCCTTTACCCAGTCTGCTGGATTAGAAAACCTGCACTGTGGTCTTCCTGTCCCTACAATTGGCGTAGTCAGCAGGATGATCCATGCAGACGGGTATGGAGCCCTCCGAAGACCTGGAGGGACTAAGGAGTAACAGACTTTGCCTGTGACGACACTGGAGGCATTATGGTGGCACAGGAGAGGGGAAAGTTCCAGGAGCTACAGGACAAGAACTTGCATGAAGGAGACACCCGAGAGGACCAGCCAATGACCCCTGAGGCAGCAAGAATCGTCGGGGAAGAGAGGACCATGATTCGGAGCTCACCAGTGCAGATGCAGGGAGAGGCCAACGGACTTGGACTGATGTACTTGGACTGATGAACTTGGACTGATAAACTTGGACTGATAATCCCGCCAGAAGGCGAAGGAACTTTGGCAAGTTAATGTTGTTTTGGGACCCTGGGGGAGGATGCTATTGTTTGTACACCCCAAGAGATGGGAATCTGGGGGTGGCCAGTGGGCCTTGATGGCCAAAAGCAGCCTGTGTATGCCCAGCAGCTAGGAGGCGGAGAAAAGCCAACTGAGAAGGCAAAAACTTGTGCTGATGCTAAGTTTGGGAAGCACTGAGTGGCTGTTAAGCACTAAGTAAGCTGAGGAAGGCCAGTGAGACTCTTAAAATCACCTGTGGGTGATGCCCTGCTCATTGTTGAGTGAGGGTGAGGAGTTGAGGAACCCCTCCTAGGGGGAAGGGGGGGGGGACGTGGCTTGGGGTGGAGCCCAAGCCAAATGTAGAGTTTGTATCCAAGGATAACTGACCCATATGCTTGTGCAGTGGGTTGGCCTGAGTGCAGCGGTTTGTGTGTCGCATTGGCGGCTATGAAGGCCGAGTGCTGGAGCGACTGCCGGCAGAAACCCTGAGAGTTGGTGATTACCCCCAACAGAATAGAATTGCCAGTCCCAGAGTGAGTGCATCCAGGGGGTGGATGCGGTGTGTGGCTTGTAGCCTAGACTACAGCCAGAGAAGGTGAGGAAGCCTGACGACTCCTGGTGTGCTACAGTAGATGGCCTGAGTGGTTTCCCTTCCTCGTATGAGCAGTGCCTTCGGCAGCAGATTTGGTGGCTCATCTGCTGGTACCAATAATTGTCTTTTGCCACTAGGTTGGGGCCCTGCCTGGACTTATTTGTATTCTGTTCTATTTTGTTGTTATAGTGTGATATATTAGCTTTTGTGGGCCGTGGCTGCATTGTTTATGTTTGCTAAGAAAATTGTATATATAAAGACTATATGGCAGAAAACCCTGAGGAGGTGGACTGTAGGGTAAGGAAAAATGTTAAGTTTTCTGCCCTCCTGCCATCAGGATAGATGATGGATCCTTTCGGTCCTGAATGCATGCCTGATGGCGGACACCTGGAATAGGGTGTGGGCATAGGTAGATGGGATTAACCTGGGCTGAGACTGAACTTTTAAGGGCGGCATCATGGGGATGCCAGTAGAAGCAGAAAAGAGAAGCAGTAGCAGTAGAAGCAGAAGCAGAGAGAAGGCCGGAGAGCCCAGAGTGAAGACCTGCTGGGGGCTGGGAGGACTGCCAGCCTCACAACCCCCCAGCACCCCTGCCTGCCATGTACCTGGTAATCTATATAAAAAATCTGCAAAAGCCACTGAGGACTCCAATTCCTCCTTTACCCAGTCTGCTGGATATTAGAAAACCTGCACTGTGTCCATTCCTGCCCCTACAACCGGTCTGTGATAACACAGATTCTATCAGTATTTAGTGATATTTCCCTTGCTGTTTTGGAGTTTAAAAATGGCATAGAGGTTAATATGTGTACTCTTCAGCAAGGCTCCCAAGCAAAGCTGAGCAAATCAGGTGGCTTATCTGAAAGAACTAAGGGAAATCTGCTTAGAAGCCTATACCAGAACTGCCCAAAGATTGATAGGAGACCAGGAGAATGTACACTTTAATGTGATACTAGTATAACACCTTCCTTGACACAATGCTGGAGATGAGGATCATGCAGATAGAGTAGTAGTTTGCACTGGTGGGCTGATAGAGGAGCTATTTACAACTTTTGGGAAGGGACGTACTGAAATTAATAGAAGCTATGTTATTGATTCATGATCTGTTAACTGAGTGCAGACATTGAAAACTAACAAAGCAAAAACCCTTGGTACATGGGCAGCAAAGGAACTCAGGAAGATGTTAAATGCTGAGAATATCACAGTGCAGGAATACAAGAAAAAAAAAGGCTGTTTGTTGGAGCTAAATTGATAGAGAAAATAAACAAATAAAAATAATTATATCAGAATTTACGTAGTAAAAAATATTGGCTATAGGAAAAGTAGTGTAAGGACAAACGCTACTACAAAGACCTGAAGGAAATGAGGAAGACCCCTGTGAAGATATTGAGGTACTGCTTTATCCAGAGGCACTGGCCTGTATGTGAGCTTCACAAGCATGGAAAAAAAATCACAAAAGTCATTCATAAATATCTGATTCATATACAGTTTTGTAAACCAATGTTATAATAAAAAATAATATAGTAAAAGGACTGTAACTATAAATGTTTTTATGCATAAAAATGTACTTAATGACAGATGTTTCTATTTTACCACAGTCTCTTAAGTATTGTACCATTCCCAAAAGTTGATGTAAGTGGTATTTTCTACACTATTGACACTTAATTTGTGCTTAACAGAAGGTCTGGCAAAGGGTGTGATTTATTTGTATGGAATTCTGGAAAAAAAGAAGTAATTGAGATGAGAGTTTCAAAATGCAAGAGGCATAAAAAATGCTAAATTCTGAAATTAGAAAGATAACTAGCAATAATTAAGAAGCACTGAATAGTTTAATATGATTGCATGATTGGAAGACACAGCACGGCAGTTTGAAGATTAAATCAGGGAAAATAGAATGATGCTTAATGATAAATAGGAGAGAGATTAAGTAATACTGGAAAGCAGGGTAAGATTGATGAAAAAAATCTCTTTGTCAATATAAATATCCATTGTGTAATAAATAATATGTATTTATAAAACTGTAATGAGAAGTGGAGGAGAGAGAGAGAGAGAGAGAGAGAGAGAGAGAGAGAGAGAGAGAGAAACAGATAAAATGTATTACAAAGTTATCACACCAGGTAAAATATATAAAAGCATATCAGCATTACCTATAAGCCCAGTTAGTATATACTCAAAAAGTAATAGTCTCCCCAAGGAAAAAGTCCAGGTATGATAGTCCTGTATTTGGAATTTATACTAATAAATATAAATATACATGGTATGTTCTCTTTTTTTCAACACTAGGCTTAAGACATTCAAGCATGTATGTATTATAGGCATTGCTTTGTGAAAACAAAGTATTTTCAGTTGGTGAGTAAGCATAATTTACTATTGTTGATTAGCATTGGTGTGTTTCATATGTGGATTTATTGTGAATAATAATAGATGATATATCTTTGTCAACGTTTGTTGAGTGTATATTTAGGAATGTATTTCTTGAGATGTATTATTGACATCTATGTCATTCTAGCACATACTACCAAGGTGTTTTCCAAAATGGTTGCATCAATTTACTCCTGCTCTTAATGGTGTTAGGGTAGCAATTTCTCCACAGTCATTGACAATGCCACTATTTGTCTTATTAATGTGAGATACGCTGGTGGATGTGTAGTGCCATATTCTGTTTGCTTTTTTTTTTAAAGATTTATTTATTCATGCATACAGGAACTGGGGTACAGGCCAGATGTGCAAGAGGGTGAGAGGATTCACCAGAGATAGAGCAGGGAACAGAACAGTCAGACTGACTGAAATAGTTTTCTCTGTAAAGCAGCTACATCCCAAAGAAGGGATCAGGAAATAAAATAATAAATTAAAAAAAAAAACAAAATTAACAGGCAACTGTAAAACAGAGACATTCTGCGTGGAGGGGGAATGAGAGGGATCAAAACAGGGGAGGGAAGAGCACTAGATACTATGGTGATGTTGCACAGCTGAATTGGTGGTGGGAATTTTATGGGGACTACACATGAGAGGAGAAAGCAAATATTGTAAAAAAAATGAACAATGTAAAAATATATAAATAAATTTTAAAAAATCAGAAATATGACAGAAAAAAAGTTACTACATTTCAAGTTGTAATTCATAAATTTTTTGTTTAAAACTACCCCTCCTGTCATGCCCACTGCTCCCCTCTGCAGTGTATTTCGGTCATCAGCCTGTTCTGCACCCCACTCTGTCTCACCCTCCCACGTGTCTGGCCTTTACCCCAGCTCTTGTATAAAAACAAACAAACAAATAAATAAATCCTAAAAAAAGCCCTACTTACCTATAAGTATTATTTTATCTTCTCCATCTTGTTTTTCAGCATAGGCTTGACTCTTTGTAGGGAGTCAAGTAAGTAAATTACTAGGCTTTTCTGCCCTCCCACCATTAGGATTGATGATGGAACCCTGTGGTCCTGAATGCATATCTGATGGTGGACAACTGGTGTAGGGTGTGGGCATGCATAGGTGGGTTCCCCTGGGCTGAGAGACTGTGCTCATAAGGGCGGTGTCACGGGGACACCAACAGAGCAAAAAGAACGGAACAGCACACAGAAAGAGAAGCAGAGACCACGAGAGAATGCTGTAGAGCCCAGAGACAGTGAAGACCTGGAGCCTGCCAGCCTCCCAGGCCCCCCAGCCTGGTAAACCCAGTAAAACCCTGAAAAAGCCATCGAGGGCTCTAGGACTTCTCCTTAACTGTCTGCATGCAATCATAGAGATCCTGTTCTGTGTCCTTTATACTACTACATTCCCTGAGGCCCAGGATTCAGGAGACCAAATGGACCCGATTCCTCCAAGACAGGTTACTGGTATATAAGTGTAGTGCCAGGAAGGCACAGATTTAGTTCTCTATGATAAAAGCAGATGGGTAAAGGAGAGTCCTGGAGCCCTCAGTGGCTCTCTCAGGCTTTCATTGAGCTTTTACATGTAGTGCTGCAACCAGGTACATGGCAGGCAGGGGTACCAGGGGGCCAGGAGGCTGGCAGGCCTCCCAGCCCCTGGCGAATCTTCACTCTTTTCTGGCCTCTCTCTGGTTCTCTTGTGGGCTCTGCTTCTCTTGGCAAATAAAAATACAGCCATGGTCCACAAAACTAAACAATGCAACTGGATATAACAATGTAACAAAACCCAGGTACCCCCTATCAGCATGCATTCAGGACCACAGGGATCCATCATCAATCCCAATGGCGGGAGGGCAGAAAAGCCTATCATTTACCCTAGAGTCAGGCATCTGAACATACATCGCTAGCATCCGTGGTGCTCAGATTCTCCCCTTTAAAATTGAGTATCTCCACATTGGTAACTCTGTCATTTTCAGAAAGATAGAATCCATTTCTAAAAACTGTGAAAGACATGTGCACAACAGGATGGTGTAGTGTGTCTGATGCATGAGCAATTGTGTCAGTACACAGAAATTGGCCTAAAACCTTTTGAGAAGAGTCTGACCCTACTGTAGGGTGCATTTTTTTTAAGATTTATTTATTTATTTATGCAAGCACTGGGTACAGTCAGAAGCGTGGGAGGGTGAGAGAATTCACCAGAGCCAGAGCAGGGAGCAGAACAGGCAGAAGGACCGAAGTACACTGCTGAGGGGAACAGCGGGCGGCAGGAGAGGTCTGCACGCCATGTGGGACCCTTGCCCAGAGGCCGGGGATTGAACTGGTGCTGCAGAGGCTGTGGGCATCTTCTCAACCCAGCGCTCAACCGCTGTGCCACCGGGGAGGCCCAAGGTGCATTTTTTTTAATACAGCAAATTTAATTTTTTTTAAAGGATGAATTTTGAGGGGGCATAAGGCACATAGGTATGAAGAAGATGATAAATTCAATAAATATAATCTGTTTTGCTAATTGTTTTATAACCACAGCAGATTAGTACACAGAATGTCCTGTACAGTGAAACACAATAAAGATTAAGATGAAGGTTTTTCTTTGTGCAAGACTGAAGATTTCGCTCTCTGGTATTTGGAAGTTAGGTTCTGGATCACTAGGTGTGGAGCACAGACCAGCCTTCTAGCCAGATTTGGACAAAGAATAGTTCTTCAACTGGCATATCTTTCTTAATCTATTTCAAGTTCAATTTTAGTTTCAACTCTTCTCTCTGTTTCTCCCATTGTTAGCAGGCAGGCTAAGGGACATATATGGGCCCCCAAACTTGCATACTCCAAATGGGTTCTTCCACCTGCCTCATAAAGACAAAGCATATGCTTTGTGTGTAAAATACTTAACAGAAAATAGCTTTAATAGAGTAGGTGTATGTGTCATAGAGTGAGAGAAGAAAGGATGATAGTTTCCTAACAAAATACCCACAGTTACCCATCAACTTGTGGATAATATCCAGCCAAAGAGGGTTGGCTTAACAGGGACACTGATGCCCAAGAACCTGGCTGAAGACAAAGGCACCTTCTGGTTGGGATCCATAGGAAAGGGGCATAAGGGACCAGACACATCTAGAGAAAAGGAACAAAATAGAAGAACAAATCAAGGTAACTGATGCCATTGTCTGCCTCCCCACAGATCTCTCAACCACAGCTCTTCCAAGTGTCTCCTCCATGTCCCCTAAGTTCCTGGTATAATTCAAAGGCTCAGAAGCAAGTGTGGTTTCTTCCTCAAATGTCTTTCTGTTCCATGTGCCTCCTTCCAGCCTTTTTTTATAAGACCCTTTTAGATTCCCCTTAGCTGCTCAGCTCCCCCCTTCAGTAGGTGGGGTGGAAAACATGGAACATCCCCTTTTTAGATTATACCATTACACCATCCGTGTGTGTGTTTGCTTAATGGGGACTCCTATTTCATTTCTCATGCTCTGTACATTTCTCATTCATGATTCATTTCTTACTATTCTTAACATTGCATAATGTCTGGTCATCCTACCTTCCCATTAGCTGATTTTCTTTTCCTATTATTGAATATCTCTGTCTTAAAAAAAAAAATCAGGAATACTTTTTGAATGTATTTATCTTCAGTTTTTTATGTGTATATATTGTTATTGTTACTCTTTTTTTAAGATTTATTTATGCATACAAGAACTGAGGTACAGGCCAGAGGTGTAAGGGATAAGAGGATTCACCAGAGACAGAGTGGGGAATAGAACAGGCAGATTGACTGAAATACACTGCCAAGGGGAGCAGCCGGGAGTCAGGAAAGGTCTGCTGCACCATGTGGGTAGCTTCCTCACCGGGGATCGAACTCATGCTTCCGTGGCTGTGGATAGCTTCATAGGTTGCATCTAACCCCTTGAGCCACCAGGGAGGCCCTGTTATTGATATTCTTTGATAATTCATTGCCATCATGCCTCTCTTATTTCTGTAATTATGAATTCATTTAGTTCATTAAAAGTATTTATAACAACTGTGTTGGAAAATTTCCTGATATCAGTGGCCTCTGAGACAGTTTCTATCACCTATTTTTTTTCCTCTTTATAAAATGTGCTTTCTGTTTCTTTATATACATTTTAATTTTACATGTATGATTGATGCAGTGGTGTAGGGATTTTAGATAACATTTCATTACCTAAACACAGATTTGCCTTATTATCAAAATCTGATCCCTATTCCTATAGGACTTATTTTTTGCCACTTGCTTATTTATTTGGTTAGAAACTTTGCTGACATTTTTTGGGCCTCCCTGGTGGCACAGTGGTTGGGTGCTGGGCTGCAAGGCTGCCCGCAGCCTCTGCAGTGCCGGTTCAATCCCCAGCCGCTGGGTGAGGGTCCCACATAGTGCACAGACCCCTCCTGCCACCCACTACTCTCCTTAGCAGTGTACTTCGTCAGCCTGACTGTTCTGCTCCCCTCTCTGGCTCTGGTGAATTCTCTCACCCTCCCACACTTCTGACTATACCCAGTGCTTGTATAAATAGATAAATAAATCTTTAAAAAAAAAAGAAAAAGAAACTTTGCTGACATTTGTTCCATCCACAGCATTGTTTTGCATTGTACAAACAATGTACACTTGGGGTTAGAGTATATTTACAAGACTCTTGTTAGTCTTTTACCATAATCTCTCTTTTAAGTTTTGTGCCAGTGAGTTTCATAACAGTAGTTACCACCCAATAACTTTCAGATTATAGCTTTGGTTTTCAGTAAGATTCTGGAACCTCTATTATTTCACAATCTGGTAGTGTTATCTTTGGGTCTGTTTGCATGAATAAATTTTGATGTTCTTTAGGATTGTTTCCATCCCAGGAGGGATGTTTTCAACTATCTATTTTCTAGTTCTGCTAATTTTCTATCTATTTATGCTTACTAAACTTGCTCTTCTCATGGACTTTCCAGTTTCTTTTTAACTTATCAACACAATCTCCATTTTTTACAAGCGTTACCATCTACTTGATTTTACCACATACTGTACCAAATAAAATCAATTCACTTGACGAGAACTGGGGAGCTGACTTGTATTTGTTTTTACTACATCCTGTGAAAATCCTCTTCACCACTGTAAGTGGGTAAGGACAGGAATCCACTGTTTTCAGAGTTACACTCTTCCTCCATGTGTAGGTCACTCTCCTTTGAGTTTTGTTTTGTTTTGTTTTGTTGTTGTTGTTCTTTTTTTTTTTTTTTTTCTTTATGGCATGTTTCTCCTGGCATGGTCTCTCATTCTCTTGAATGGCAAGGTCAAGTGTGGCCTCATTATATTTGGTTTGCCTGGTTTATGGTTCACCTTAGGCCTATGAATAATGGTTGGATGGAGGAGATCATTGATTTTTATCCTTTTTTTCTATATTATCATTATTAAGGTGTAGCTATTTATCTCTAATGTATTTAGCAGCAGTGCACAAATTTTATTCTGCAATATTGCCATTTGTCATATAATTTCCAAATAGCTTTGTGAATTCTCCTCTGATACATGATTTGTTTATAAATTTATTTTTAAAATTTCTGGATGGTTGAGAATGTGTGTTGTATTTGTTTACTTTTAATTGAGGTAATATTGGGACACCTCCATCAGGTACTATCGTCATAGTGTATTCATCCATATTCCTCCACCATAGACCATGGTGTTTTCCTTCCCTCTTTGTTCTTACCCCTCCCTTAGCCACTTCCCCCATTGGTGCTTCAGTTCTGTACTCATCTATCAAGGGTTAGCTTTTAAGCTTGTCTTTACCTAACTAATTATTTATTTACTTTACATTCCACATATCAGTGACATATCTTTCTATTCCTGTCTTTTTTCACTTAGCATTATCCCTTCAAGCTCTGTCCATGTTATACCAAATGGCATGAGTTTTATCTTTTTAAATGCTCAATTGTATTCCATAATATATGATATATATTTATATATCATATTACATATATATGATATGATATATATTTGTATATATCATATATTATGGAATTCCATAATATATGATGCATATGATATATTTATATATTATTTATATATATTATATTTATATATTATATGTGATATATTTATGTATTATGGAATTCCATAATATATGATATATGTGATATATACAAATATGTCCTATATATAAATATGATATATATGATATATATGATATATTATGGAATATTATAATATAATATGTAATATTCATATATATCACATATACACACCCCCAATATTATATATATATATATATATATATATATATATATATCCATCACACACACATACACACATCACATCTTTTGATCCACTCTTCTGTTCTGGATCACTTGGGTTGTTTCCCAAGTGCTTAGCTATAGTAGATAGTTTAGCTATAGTAAATAGTGCAGCAATAAACAAGAGAGTGCAAGTTTTGTTCCAAATTAGTGTTTTATTAATTTTTTTTGGAATGGATGACTAGGAGTGGAATTACTGTGTCAAATGACAGATCAATTGTAAGGTTTTGAGACACCTCCATACTGTTTTCCATAAGGGCTAGACCATTTTGCATCCCCATCAGCAGTGTAAAACTGTTGCCTTTTCTCCACATTCTCACCAGCATTTGTTTCTGATCTTTTTTTTTAAGTATTTCTTAATTTATGCTTAGAAGACTGGGGTACAGGCCATAGATGCAGGGGGTGAGAGGATCCACCAGAGACAGAGTGGGAGACAGAACAGGCAGACTGACTGAAATACATTGCTAAGGGGAGCAGCGGGAGTGGCAGTAGAGGTCTGCCTCACCATGTGGGTTTCTCCCAGGCTGGCCGGGGATCGAACTCATGCTGCAGAGGCTGTGGATTGCTTCATAGTGTGGTGCTTAACCCCTTGCACCACCAGGGAGGCCCTGTTTCTGATCTTTTGATACCAGCTGTCCTCACAGGGATAAGACGATACCGCATTGTGGTTTTGTTTTGCATTTCTCTAATGATAAGTGATTGTAAGCGTTTTTGTTTTTTTTTTGTTGTTGTTGTTGTTTTTTTCCAAGTGCCTGCTGGCCATATAAATGTCTTAAGAAAAATGTCTGTTTAGTTATTTTGCACAGTTTTTGATTGGGTTACTTGATTTGCTTTTGTAGAGTTTTATGAGTTCTGTGTGTATCTTTGATATCAGTATATCTTTCATAATAGTTCTTTGCCAGATTTATAATGTGCAACTATTATTTCCCATTCAGAAGGGTCTTTTCATTTTACTTATTGTTTCTTTCACTGTGCAGAAGGTTTTTAGATAGAGTCCCAGCTGTTCATATTGTCTTTTGTTCTCCTTGCTATTAGTCTCAACTCCCTAAAGCATCACTAAAGTGTATGTCATGAAATATTTTGCATATGTTTTATTCTATGTATTTTATGGTTTCAGATATTATATCCAAGTTTTTATTCATTTTGACTTAATTTTGATGTATGGTGTGAGAATGAGGTTTAGTTTCATTTTTTTTTTTTTTTTGCATACAGTTGTCCAGTTTTCCCAACACCAATCTGAGAGACCATCTTTGTCGCAGTAAATGTTTTGGCTCCTTTTTCATAGATTAACTGTCCATATATATGTGGATTTATTTCTAACTCTCAATTCCATTCCATTGTTTTGTGTGTCATTTTTGTTGTTGTTGTCATTCCAATGTGTGACTATTTTAATGATTATGGATGTATAACATAGCTGCAGGCTTAGAAGTGTGACACTTCAATTCTCTCTTCTGTGGCAAGATTAATTCTGTTTTGGGTGGTCTTTTGTGATATTGTACGGATTTCAGTAGAATTTTCTCCAGTTCTTTCAAATATGCTATTGATATTTTCTTGGAATTGCATGGAATCCATATATTGCTTTGTTTAGGAAGGCTATTTTGACAATGTTAATTCATCCAATCCATAAAGAGGGAATATTTTTCCATTTCTTTCTGTCTTCTATTTCTTTTAACAATGTCTAGTATTTTTCTTTGTAGATTTTTTACCTCCTTTCTTAGGTTTACTCCTAAATATTTATTAATTTTCTTTGGTGTAATTGTAAGTGGTGTCACATTCATGATTTATTCCTTTTCTATCTCATTATATCTGTATAGTAAGGCAACTGATTTACATTTTCTCATTTCATGTTGCCACTTTGCCAAACTGATTGTTGTAATTATCTTTTGCCACATGGCATCTTTTTTCAAATTATAACATATATGTATATATGTATTACATCATTGTTCATTTTTGTGCAATGTTTGCTTCCTCCTCTCAAGTGTGGTCTGCACAGATTTCCCACCACCAATTCACCCATGCACCATCACCACAGTCCCTTGTGTTCCTCCATCCCCTATTTTGATCCTTTTCCTATCCCATCCCAGCAGAATGTCTCTGATTTATAGTTGACTGTTCATTTTTTAATTTTTTTAATTTTTTTTTCTTTTATAGAGGCATGTTTTATTTATTTGTTTGTTTGTTCGTTTGTACATGCACTGGGTACAGTCAGAAGCGCCGGAGGGTGAGAGAATTCACCAGAGCCAGAGCGGGGAGCAGAGCAGGCAGAAGGACCGAAGTACACTGCTGAGGGGAGCAGCGGGCGGCAGGAGAGGTCTGCGCGCCATGTGGGACCCTCCTATGGTGGCCAGGGAGCAGCCAGGAATCGAACCGGCGCTGCAGAGGCTGCGGGCAGCTTCGCAACCCAGCGCTCAACCGCTGCGCCACCGGGGAGGCCCGACTGTTCATTTTTTTATTGTTATTTTTATCTCCTGATCCCCTATTTGGTTGCCCTATATTCCTCCTATAAATGAAACCAACCATATTTTTCTTTTTCCTTCTGAGTTATTTCACTGAGCATAAACCCTTCCAGATATATCCATATTGCTGTGAATGGCATGAATTTATCTTTTTTGATTGCTAAGTAGTATTCTATTGTGTATACATACCACATCTTCTTGATCCAGTAATCTATTTTTGGGCAGTTTTCCCAGCACCACTTATTGAGAAAAATTGTCTTTGTTCCATTGTATTTTCTTTGCTCCATTGCCAAAGATTAGTTGGAAGAATGTGGTTTCATTTCTGGGCTTCTATTCAATTCCATTGGTCTGTGTGACTGTTTTTGTTTCAGTACAATACTGTTTTAATTATTATGGCTTTTTATTATAGTTTGAAGTCTGGGAAAGTAATAAATATCTCCAGTCTCCTTTTTTTTTTTTTTTTTTTTTTTTTCAGGAGAGCTTTGACTATTTGAGGATGTCATCAATGATTTTTATCAGGATTGCATTGAATCTGTAAATTGCTTTCAGTAGGACAGCCATTTTAATAACATTAATTCTTCCAATCCATGAGCAAGGGATGTCTTTCCATTTCTTTGTGTCTTCTTCTATGTCTTTTATTATTTTTTAAAGATTTATTTATTTATATAAGAACTGGTGTACAGGCCAAATGTGCAGGAGGGTGAGAGGATTCACCAGAGACAGAATCGGAACACTGCTGCGGGGAACAGCGGGTGCAACAGGAGAGGGCTGCTGCACTATGTGGGACCCTCGCTGGCCGGCTGGGATTGAACCAGCACTGCAGAGGCTGTGGACAGCTTCACAGCACAACACTCAACCATCTGCGCCACCAGGGGAGGCCCTTCTTCTATGTCTTTTAATAATGTTTTATAGTTTTCTTTGTATATGTCACTCACCTACTTAGTTAACTTTATTCCTAGGTATTTGAGGGTTTTCTATGTATGTTATCATGTCATCTGAAAAAAAGAACTTTATTTCATCTTTCCCAATTTAGATTCACTTTATGTATTTCTTGTCTAATTGCTCTAGGTAGAATTTTCGGTTTTTCACCATTGAGAATGGAATTAGCTATAGGTTTGTTATAAATGGCTTTTATTTTACTAAGCTATGTTCTGCTTATCCCCAATTTTTAAAAGGGTTTTCAAGATAAATGATTGTTGGAGCTTATCCAATACTTTCTCAGTATCTATTAATATGATTATATGATTTTTATCTATTTATTAATGTGGTGAATTATGGCATTGATTTTTCAATGTTGAACCATCCTTGACTTTCAGGTATGAATCCCACATGACCATTGTGTATAATTATTTTAATGTATTATTGGATTTGGTTTGCTAGGAATCTTTAGGATTTTGCATCTGTGTTCACTAGGAAATTGGCTGTGTAAATTTTTTGGGTGTGTTATCTTTGTTTGGTTTTGGTATTAAAGTAATGTTGATCATATAAAAGGTGTTTGGATTTCTTCTTTTAAAAGTTTCACCAAGATAGACATTATTTCATCTTTTTTTTAACAATTTATTTATACAAGAACCGGGTTACAGGCCAGATGTTCAGGAGTGTGAGAGGATTCACCAGAGACAGAGCAGGGAACAGAACAGGCAGAATGATGAAATACACTGCTGAGGGGAGCAGCGGGAGAGACAGGAGAGGTCTGTTGCTCCATGTGGGTTTCTCCCTGGCTGGCTGGGATCCAACCCACTCTGCAGAGGCTGTGAACATCTTCACAGTGCAGCGCTCAACCGCCTGTGCCACCAGGAAGGCCCAATATAGTTCATCTTTGAAGATTTGATAGAATTCGCTTTTGAAGCTATCTGGTACTATTTTAGTACCCTTGCTTGTAATTTGTTCATTTTTTATCTGTGTCTTCAAGAGTACTGATTTGGGCCTTCCCTGGTGGCGAAGGCGGTTGAGTGCAGTGCTGTGAAGCTGTCCGCAACCTCTGCAGTGCCGGTTTGATCCGGCCTGCCAGGGAGGGTCCCACATGGTGCGACAGACCTCTCTTGTCTCGCCTGCTGATCCCCTCAGCAGTGTATTTTGTCAGTTCCCTGTTCTGTCTCTGGTGAATCCTCTCACCATCCTGCGCTTCTGGCCTGTACCCAGTTCTGGTTCTTGTATAAATAAATAAATAAATATTTAAAAGAAAGAATACTGATTCATACTTCAATTTCATCTATTCTGTTCTCATTGCTTTTCCCAGAATTTTTTAGCTCCTCCATTGATCTTTTAATATCCTGCAGTTCCTTTATATTCTTTTTTTTTATAGATGCATGTTTTATTTATTTATTTGTTTGTTTGTTTGTTTGTTTTGTTTATACATGCACTGGGTACAGTCAGAAGCGCAGGAGGGTGAGAGAATTCACCAGAGCCAGAGCAGGGAGCAGAGCAGGCAGAAGGACCGAAGGACACTGCTGAGGGGAGCAGCGGGCTGCAGGAGAGGTCTGCGGCCATGTGGGACCCTCCTCTGGTGGCCTGGGAGCAGCCGGGGATAGAACCGGTGCTGCAGAGGCTGCGGGCAGCTTCGCAACCCAGCGCTCAACCGCTGCGCCACCGGGGAGGCCCCAGTTCCTTTATATTCTTATTTAAAAATTCATTCTCATTCTTCAGTTAGTTGATTATATTTCTTATAACATTCTTTTCCTTTACTTCATGTTTTTATTTTTTAAAGATTTATTTAATTGGGTGCCTCCCTGGTGGCATAGGTGTTAAATACAGTGCTAGCAAGCTATCTCCAGCCACTGCAGCACAAGTTCGATCCCCGTGCTGCCAATGAGCAAAACACATGGCGTGACAGACCTCTACGCCTAGTCCACTGCTATCCTCAGCAGTGTATTTCAGTACATCTGCCTGTTCTGCTCCCCACTCTGTCTCTGGTGAATCCTCTCACACACACACACACACACCCCTCCCCATCTCTGGTCTGCGCAGCAGCTCTTATATGCATAAATAAATAATTTCTTTCAAGATTTATTTATTTATGCATACAAGAACTGGGGTGTAAGCCAGAGGTGGGGAAGGGTGAGAGGATTTACCAGAGACAGTGTAGGGTGCAGAACAGATAGATCACTGAAAAAGCACTGCTGAAAGGAGCAGCAGGTGAGACAGGAAAGGTCTGCTATGCCATGAGTGCCCCCTCCCTGGCCAGGGAACAAACTCATACTACAGTGGCTGCAGATAGCTTCATGGTTGCATCTTAACCTCTTGTGTCTCCAGGGAGGCCCTTCTTTATTTTTTTTAAGATTTATTTATTTATGCATACAAGAACTGGGGTACAGGCCAGATATGTAGAGGGGTGAGAGGATTCACCAGAGAGAGTGTGGAGCAGAAAAGGCAGATTTACTGAAATTCATTGCTGAGGGAAGCAGCAGGTGAGTAAGGAGAGGTCTCCTGAGCCATCTGGGTATCTCCCTGAGTGCCTGGAAATTGAACCTGCGCTGTAGAGGCAGGGCATCGAGAGCCAGGCCAGTTCCAGTGCAGTCAGGCTGGACTTGGCAAGGACCCAGATGCTAGGGTGTAGGGATAATTTGTCCTTGCTTGTGATTGATCTGTTCATGGTTTCTATTTCTTACCTATTCGGTCATGAATGATGGTATAATTCTAAGTCCTTGTCCATCTCTTATAAGTTGTTGAATTTGTTGGCACATATATGTTCATAACAATCTTTAATTATTCTCTGAAGTCTGTTGTGGTTTCTTCATTTTCATATTTGTTTTTATTAGAGATATTTTTCCTTATTTTATTGGTGAGACTTGCTAGACATTTTTCTGTCTTTTAAATTTCTATTTCATTTCCTTCTGCTTTGATATTTATTATTTTTTACGGGTGTTGGACTGTTTGTTCTTATTTCTCTAATTCTTCAAATTTATTTATTTGTGCTGTTCCTAATTCTTGATGTGTTCCCATAATGCTATATTTCTCTCTTAGTGCTGCTTTTGCTACATCCCATATGTTTTGAATGGCTGTGTGCTTATTTCAATTTGTCTCGAGAATTTTTTTTTTAACTTCTTTGATTTCTTCATTAACTCAGTTTGATTTCTTCATTAACACTGAAGTGTCTTTTCAGTACTGTGTTGTTCAATCTCCATGTAATAAAATATTTTCCTGTTTTCTTTTTTTAGTTGATTTTAGTTTGATATCTTTATGTCCTGAGAAGATGCTGGATATGATGTGAATCTTTATGAAATCATGGTATTTGTTTTGTGTCCTAGAATGTGGTCTATTCTGGAGAATGTCCCATGTGTACTTGAGAAAAATGTGTATTCTGCTTTTCTGGGGTGCAGCGCCCTTGTTTATGAGATTCATGCAGTCTACTTCTCTGATTTAAGCTTTTGTATCCCTTTTTATATTCTGTCAGTTTATATGTCCATTGGAGAGATTGGGTTGTTGATGTATCCTACCACAAATGCATTTTACCCAATGTTTGTTTTCACAATTGATATTAGTTCCCTAATTTATTTTGGTGCTCCTTCAATTGGTGCCTATAAATTGATGAGTTTATGTTTTTTGTTTTTTAAAGATTTATTTATTTATTTATTTATTTATACAAGCACTGGGTACAGTCAGAAGTGTGGGAGGGTGAGAGAATTCACCAGAGCCAGAGCGGGTAATAGAACAGGCAGACTGATGAAATACAGTGCTGAGGGGAGCAGCAGGTGGCAGGAGAGGTCTGCGCACCATGTGGGACCCTTGCCAATGGCGGGGAACCGAACCGGCGCTGCAGAGGCTGCGGACAGCTTCACAGCTCAGCGCTCAACCCCTGAGCCACCAGGGGAGGCCCAAGTTTATTTTTCTTGTTGTGTCATTACCATTGGCATTATATAGTGTCCCTCACTGTTTCTTGTTACACTTTTTAGCTGAATATATATTTTGTTTAATATATGTATGACTGCCCCTGCCTTCTTGAGAGTCCCATTGACCTGCAGAATTTTTTTGCACCCCTTACTTTAAACCTTTATTTTCGGGCCTCCCTGATGGCTCAGGGGGTTGAGCGCTGCCCTGTGAAGTGAAGCTGTCTGCATCCTCTGCAGCGTGGGTTTGATTCTTGGCTGGCCAGGGAGAAACCCACATAGCGTGGCAGACCTCTCCTGCCTTGCCCGCTGCTCCTGTCAGCAGTGTCTTTGGTCTGTCTGCCTGTTCTGCTCCCTGTTTTCTCTGGTGAACTCTCTCACCCTCCCACACCTCTGACCTGTCCCCCAGTTCTTGTATAAATAAATAAATCTTTTAAAAATAATAATAATAAAGCTTTGTTTTCCCTTGAAATTTAGGTGTGTCTCCAGGAGACAGCAGAAGGTTGGTGTCTGTTTCCTGATCCAACTAGATGTTCTGTGTCATTTAATTTGTGAGATCAATCCATTTACATTAAAAATGATTATTGACAGGCCTCCCTTGTGGCACAGGTGGTTGAGTGCAGCTCTGTGAAGCTGTCCGCAGCCTCTGCATTGGCTGTTTGATTCTCACCAGCCTCAAAGCAACCCACATGGTGAGCAGACCTCTCCTGTCTTGCCTTCTGCTCCCCTCTGCAGTGTATTTCATCAGTTTGCCTGTTCTGTTCCCTGCTCTGTCTCCAGTGAATCATCTCACCCTCTCATACATCTGGCCTGTATCCCAGCTCTTGCATAAATAAAAATAAATCTTTAAATCTGGCCTGTACCCCAGCTCATGTACAAATAAAAATACATCTTAAAAAAATGCCCATTGACATGTAGTAGTCTCTTGCTGCCATTTTATTCTTTGCTTTTTGTGTGTCAAATATTTCCTTGTTTATTTTTTGTAAATTTATTTTATCTCCTCTATTTGCTTTCAATGTGTAAGTTCCTTTCTATATTTCTGGGGGGGGGTTGTTTATTGTTTGCAAAACCCTTGAGCTTATCTGTGTCTGAAAAAAAGCCTTTATTCCTCATAATTAAAGAAGAGTCTTGCAGGACAGATTATCCTTGATTTATAGTTTTTCTTTTTGAGTGTTCAGTGTACTTCATTCCTTTCTCTCCTCAAAAGTCTAATGTTAGCCTCTATAACTTGTATAATTATTTTTCCATGCCAGTATTACTATTATTTCTTCGGTCAAAATTTTTGGAATTTGGGCCCTCCCTGGTGGCGCAAGGGGTTAAGACACAATCTATGAAGCTGTCCACACCCACTGCAGCACGAGTTTGATTCCCCACCAGGGAGCTACCCATATGGCACAGCAGACCTCTCCTGACTCACACACTGCTCCCCTGAGCAGTGTATTTCAGTAAATGTGCCTGTTCTGTTCCCTACTCTGTCTCTGGTGGATCCTCTTAACCACCACAACTCTGGCCTGCACCCCAGTTCTTCTATGCATAAATAAATCAATCTTTAAAAAAATAATTTTTGGAATTCACTACTGAATGTCTTGCTGTTGATCTCATTTTTTTTTTCCCCCTAGGTATCCTAAGGTTGTTTTAGTTTCCTGGATTTTGTAAATTTATTCAATTTTCTAGGTTCAGGATACTTCCTCTATTATTACTTTAAATAAATTTTATATACCTGTCTTTCTCTTTCCTTCTCTGGTTTTCCCATTATTCTTGTGTTGCCTCTTCTCATGGGGTTGGAAATCTATCCGAGTTTCTTCATTTCCTTAAATTTTGTTTCTCTTTTTCCTTCTCTACATTGGTTCTTTGTACATTTGCATCTTCATTTACATTGACTCCTTGTTCCACTAGATCTATTCTGTTTCTGTGACTGTCTCCTGAGTTTTTCATCTCCTGCATTTCTCTTAAAATCCTGAAACTCCATTTTTATCTTATTTAGAGTTTCATTTTCTGTCTTCAGTTCATTGATTTTATTTCCAAGGTCATTCAATTATTTTTCTGAGTTTTCTTCCATTTCTTTTCAATTTCTTTATCACTGCATTACCAAACTCTGTATCTTTTAGGGAGAACATAGCTTCCATGTCTATGAGTCAGGGCTCTGGAAATTTATTTTATCTCTCTGTCGTACTCTTTACTTAAGGGCACATTTTTCCATTTGTGTTTTCCTTCTTAGGATTATCAGCTTGGAACCCAGCTGCTGTATGTGGAGTTCCTCCAGCCATGTCTCCTCCCTCTCATTGGTCCAGGTATTTGCCTATCTAAGCAAACCTCTGGCAGGACGTCAGAGGAAGTTGTGAGGTCTTAGTCCACTCTGGAACACTCCTTCTTTCATTTCTATATCATTAGTATCACCAGTCTGTGAGGGTACAGGTAGGGATTTCATGGGAAGTCACAAGGCTTGTGTTAGTCCATGTCTGTGCTGGCTGGTCTTGAGGTAGGTTTCAAGACCTCTTCTTGCTTGGGTGAGGGCTGGTAGGATCTCATGAAGCCCCTGCTGCTCAGAGAGGCCAGTTCTTATTCCTTAGGTACAGTTGCTTCATAAAAAACTCTGAGGCATGGGGCTTCCCTGGTGGAATAAGGGTTTAAGATGAAGCATTATGAAGCTATCCACAGCCACTGCAGCACTAGTTCAATCTTTGGCTAGGGAGGTGACCAACATGGCACAGCAGACCTCTCCTGACTCAGCCGCTTCTCCCCCCAGCAGTGTATTTCACTTAATCAGCCTGTTCTGTTCTGTCTCCAGTGAATCCTCTCATCCCCCACATCTCTGGTCTATACCCCAGTTTTTGTATGCATAAATAAATAAATCTTTAAAAAAAGTTTTGAGGCTGATATTTGCATTCAGGTTGTCTATTAGGGAGTGCATTCTAGAATAATACCAAGGCCTCTTAAATTTATGTGATCATATCATCCCTGTAACCAAAGTTAAATTATTATCTGGTGTTCTTTTGCTACAGGGCATGACAATATCACATAAATCTGAGAAACTTTAGTATTTTATAAATGTGAATATGAAGTCAAACTCAGAAAAACTTAATAGGTTACTGGTTGGGTATAAATCAATAAATAGTATAAAATTAAGGAAAATAATATAAAAATAAATGCAGCTAAATTAATGTTAATTAATAGACAATATAGCGTGATATATAAAATATGACACCACGTTTATCAGTAGATAAAGTGTGTGAAATAGAAAAATAAATGTGTGGTGGTTTCGTATTTTATTAAATTTGTTTTCAACTTAATATATATCTGTGTATCTCTAAGCTGTTTCATGTAAGTTTCATAGTAGCCACAAAGAAAATACCTATCGTGATTAAAAATAAGATAAAAATAGCATTACTAAAGCAACAAAATATAAACTGCAAGGAATTAACACCCAAAGATAAAAAAAAAATTTAAAAAGCAGCAAAAAAAAAAATCAACAAAATAACAATTGGTCAAACTTACCTGTTAATATTACTTTAGTGATTAATGGATTACCTCTCCAAGAAAGATAATATGTTGGATCAATAATCATTTCTTAACAAATTTAAGAAGAATAAAATAATATCTAGTAACTTTACTGTTTACAATGCCATGAAACTTTTTGCCGATAATAGAACTGAAACATTCATAGATTATAGAAATTAATCAAAACACTGTAGAAAAATCAAATGTTAGAAAAAATCTAAAAGAAATATAGAAAACATCTTATAGAAAACAAAAATAAAAAATGTATCGTGTCAAAACTTATAAAATGCACCAACAGCAGTTCAAACAGGGTGGTTTATATCGTTATATACTTACGTTGAGAGAAAAAAAAAAGATCACATTTAAAAAGCCTAACTATGTACCTCAATGAAGTATAAAAAGAAAGATCTAAATCCAAAGTAGTAGGATGAAATAAAAAAAGATTTAAAAATAAATAAATGAAATGGAAAATAGAAACACAGTATATATATAATGATGTGAGAAGTTTTTTTTAAAGATATACAAACTTGACAAATGTTTAGACAAACAAAGAATAAAAGAAATCATAATAAAATAACCAAAATGAAAGGGAAACATTACACCAAAACTACAGAAATACAAAGCACTATAAGAGGCTACATGAACAATTATATTTCAACAAATTGAATAACCTAGGTGAAATGCGTAAATTCCTAAGAACATAACACATACCAAGATTAAATCTTGGACAAGTAGAACAGACCAATAACGATTACAGAGATGGAATATTAACAACAAAATAAATATCCCCCAAATTAGAAAAGACCCAAGCCAAGGTTAAATTCTATCAAACTTTTAAAATAGAATACTGATCCTTAATTTCTTCCCAAAAAGTTGAAAATAATAAACAGTTTGAAAATCACCAATACCACAGACAATTAAGATTTGGTGGGGTGGGGTAATTGGGAGATGTTGGTAAAGGATACAAGGTTCAGGATCTAAGAAGATTATGTTTTTGGCATCTGGTATAGTGCATGTTTACTGTTATTAACAATATATTATTATGGGAGTCCAGCAAAATGGGTAAGTAATAGAAATGTCAGCTAACCTCCACAAATTTGCAAGTAAATTACACCTTAACAAACGCAATGACTACTGAATGATAAATAACGTCTGCTGTATAAATCAGCAGGATGGAACAGTTGAAAATAATAGGAAAAATAGTAATTTAACTATTTAGAAAAATGTCCTACCAGTAAAACCCAGAAAGAGAGGTGGTTTCCATTCAGAACCTCTCTGCAGGGCCTCCCCTGGTGGCACAGGCCTTTGAGTGCAGTGCTGTGAAGCTGTCCACAGCCTCTGCAGCACCGGTTCAATCCAGGCCAGCCGGTGAGGGTTCCACATGGTGCGGCAGACCTCTCCTGTTGTGCTGGCTGCTCCCCTCAGCAGTGTATTTCATTAGTCTGCCTGTCCTGTTCCCCGCTCTGTCTCTGGTGAATCCTCTCACCCTCCCGCTGATCTGGCCTATACCCCAGTTCTTGTGTAAATAAATAAATAAATCTTAAAAACAAAACAAAACAAAAAAAAAAAACCCAGAACATATCAGGGCCTTGGAACACAGTATCTGTGCAGAGAATTGAGAATGCCGATTGGTGCAGGAGAGGACCAAATGGGGTTTGGTGTTCAATGGACTCTTGTGGCTTATGGTGTATTGGTGGTGGGTGTGGCAAGGTAACAAACATCCAAAAAGTTATGAAAATGTGTCTCTGACTTTTATACAGTGTTTTAAACCAATGCTACTTCAATTTACAGAAAATAATTTGTATATTCATGATAACATCTACAAAAATTTGAAAGCCAACTTTTATGATAGAAATGCAATATATATATAATGTATGTATAATACAAAAATATCCCAAAATATAATGTCCCAACATTTAAGATATGATATTTACATTTAATTCTAAAATTATATCATCACATTTCTGATGCTTCTTTATTGATCACATAATATTTTCCATTGTGCACCCTTCAAATATTTAATTTATTTATTCTTGCTTATTTGCTTTTATAATACATTTTTGGTCCGCTTTTAGTCACTGGATGCTTTACATGATTCTGTTATCATAGGATGGATCTGTGAATGTTGTGATTTTGAAATGAATGACAAGTGTCTTGTTTTTGAATGGTAGGTTTTAGATGCTATTTATCCACTCTTATGGTAGTCATAGTTTGACATGGGATAGTTCTATTTTTTTCATTTTATTTTTCCTATTTTTCATCAAGGACTATCCTTCATAATCCTTAAATCATTTTTCTCCCCAACACTCTTAACCTCAGAAAACTCACTTGTTTATTAATTACAATATTTTAAAAAAAATTTATAATATTTTTTCAGATAACCTGCTAAATAAATGTATAATATTTATTTTTTCATTCTGCTTTCCTTTGCTACACATAATTCCTTCCAACTTCCAGGATTTGTCTTTCATCATGACATTATCAATAAAATATTCCATAGCTTGGATAGCCATATAATATTGATCCAATTGTCTATCATTAAACTGTTAAGTTGCTGCCCTTTGCGCCTCCCCAGTGGCACAACAGGTTGAGCACAGTGCTGTGAAGCTGTCCACAGCCTCTGCAGTGCCAGTTCAATTCCTAGCCTGCCAGGGAGATTCCCACTTTGTGTGGCAGACTTCTCCTGTCACACCCGAGGCTCCCAAGCAGTGCTTTCGGTCCATCAGCCTGTTCTGTTCCCTGCTCTGTCTCTTATGAATCCTCTCACCTTCCCACACCTCTAGCATATACCCCAGCTATTGTATAAATGAAAAAAAAATCTTAAAAAAATAAACTGTTAAGTTGCTGCCCTTTACTGGCCATTGTAAATAGCGCTTCAGTAAACATTGCAAAAACTATAGGTTTTTCATGCTTTTTGGGTAGATGCTCACGAGTCACTTTGTTGGATCATAAGGTATTTTCACTTTTAGTTTTTAAGGTAAATCCAGTTTGTTTTCCCAAATGGATATGCTAGTTTACATTTCTACCAATAGTGTAATAGTGTTCCTATTTCTCTGCCTCCTTTCTGTCACTTGATTTTAGGGGTCTTTTTAATGTGTACCTTTATCACAGGTGTGAAATGACATCTTACTGTGATTTTATGTTATTTTTTTAAAAGATTTATTTATTCATGCATACAAGAACCAGGGTACAGACCAGATATGCGGGAAGATAAGAGGATTCACCAGAGACAGAGCAGGGAACAGAACAGGCAGACTGACTGAAATACACTGCTGAGAGGAGTAGCAGGAGACATGAGAGGTTTGCCACCCGATGTGGGTTTCTCCATGGCTGGCACTGCAGAGGCTGCAGACAGCTTCACAGCACTGCACTCAACTGCCTGTGCCACCAGGGAGGCCCTCTCATTGTGATTTTAAACTTCATCTCTCTCACTGTGATACAGATTCACATTTTTCCATGTAACTATTGACTTTGTGGGATACCCTCCTTGATGAACTATCTGGTTAGATTTATTGCCCATTTATTAATTAGTTTGTTTTCTTTCCTATTGTGGAGATTTATAAGTTTTATTTACGTTGGACATTAACCCCTCATCACTTATGTAATGTTTAAATATTTTCTACCATTCTGTATCATATCTTTTAAATCTACTAATATTATTTTATCATGCAGAAGCTTTTCTTTTTCATTTGAGGTAATATCAATGGATTATTATTATTATTTTTTATTTATTTGATATAGAGGTCAAGTTTTCAAAGGTAACTTCATCATTGATATCCTGGAAATTCTTTCTCAATATTTTACTTTTGCAGGTCTTATGTCTAGATCTTTAGTCCACTGGGTGTTTAGTTTTGTGCATGGAGTTAGAGAATGATTCAACATCATTCTTCTACATGTAAGCTTCTAGTATTCCCAACACCATTTATTAATTACCTTATATAGGTCCTTTACCACCTTTGTTAGCTCCAAGGTATGTGATTCCTTTTTTTAAGCAATTATGAATGGAATTATTTCTTAGTAGCTATACTTTCTTCACATTTTATGCTTTACATAAAAAATGGATTTTTGTGTTTTGATTTTATAATCTGCCACTTCACAATTTTTCATCTATTCTTTCTAATTTTTTTTTGATGGAGGTGTATAGGACTTTCTTTTTTTTTTTAAATAATAAATTTTATTTTTATATTCCCCCATACAATTGCAAACGCCCCATTCTGACCCCAATCCCTCCCCTTCCGCACCCCACCCCCCAAAAAGTGTCTCTGGTTCATAGTTTTTTGTTGATTTTGATTTTCACTTTCTTATATTCATTTTCCTGGTCCCTTATTTAAGTTTTCTAGATTCCTACTATGAGTGAGACCATCCGGTATTTTTCTTTTTCTTTTTGGCTTATTTCGCTGAGCATGATCCCTTCCAGCGCCATCCATGTTGCTGCAATTGCATGTGTTTATCTTTTTTGAATGCTGAGTAATATTCCATGGTATATATGTACCACATCTTCTTGATCCAGTCACCTATTTTGGGGCATTTGGGTTGTTTCCAAAGCTTAGCTATTGTAAACAGTGCTGCTATAAACATAGGGGTGCAGGTGTTCTTTGGAATTGATGTTTCTGTGTCCTTTGGGTAAATACCTAGGAGTGGAATTGCTGGATCATATGGAAGCTCTATGTTTAGTAGGTCCAGAAACATCTACACAGCTCTCCATAGTGGTTGGACCAGTTTGCACTCCCACCAAAAGTGCAGGAGAGTTCCTTTTTCTCCACACCCTCGCCAACATTTGTTGTTGCTAGTTTTTTTAATATGTGCCATTCTCACTGGTGTGAAATAGTATCTCATGGTAGTTTTGATTTGCATTTCCCGGATTACAAGTGATGTTGAACATTTTTTCATATGTCTGTTGGCCATTTGCATTTCCTCTTCAGAGAAGTTTCTTTTTAGCTCTTCTGCCCATTTTTTGACTGGATTATTTTCTTTGTTGTTGCTGAGTCTCATCAGCTCTTTGCAGATTTTTGTGATCAGTCCTTTATCATTAGTGTTGGGTGCAAAAATGTTCTCCCACTTGGTGGGGTTTCTCTTTGTTTTTGTTATTGTCTCTTTTGCTGTGCAGAAGCTCTTTAATTTGATGTAGCCCCAGCTGTTTATCTTTGCCTTCACTTTCACTGCTTAGGGTGATGTGTCTGTAAAGATGTCTTTGATGTGCAAATCACGTAGTGTTTCGCCTATATTTCCTTCTATATATTTTATGGTTTCAGGTCTTATGTCTAGTTCTTTAATCCATTTTGAGTTGATTTTTGTGTATGGTGTGAGGCAGTGGTCAAGCTTCATTCTTTTGCATGTAGCGACCCAGTTTTCCCAGCACCATTTATTGAACAAACTTTCTTTGCTCCAATGCATATTCTTTGCTCCTTTGTCAAAGATTAGTTGACCATAAATCTGTGGGTTTATTTCTGGATTTTCTATTCGATTCCATTGGTCTGTATGTCTGTTCTTGTTCCAATACCATGTGGTTTTGATGATTATGGCTTTGTAGTATAGTTTGAAGTCTGGGAGTGTGATGCCTCCATTTCCTTCTTTTTTTTTTTTCAGTAGAGCTTTGGCTATTCGGGGTTTTTGGTGATTCCATATGAATTTCATCAATAATTGTTCTATTTCTTTGAAGAATGACATTGAAATTTTGATTGGAATAGCATTGAATCTGTATATTGCTTTTGGTAGGATGACCATTTTAATAATGTTTATTCTTCCAATCCATGAGCAGGGGATGTCTTTCCATTTCTTTGTGTCTTCTTCTATTTCTTTTAACAGTGTTTTATAGTTTTCTTTGTATAGGTCCTTTACCTCTTTTGTTAGATTTATTCCCAAATATTTGATTTTTTTTGTTTTGATAATAAAAGGGATGGTTTTTTTGATTTCTTCTTCTTCAGATTTATTGTTTGTGTATAGGAAGGCTACTGACTTTTGCATGTTGATTTTGTATCCTGCCACTTTACTGAACTGATTGATGAGTTGAATTAGTTTTTCTGTGGAGATACTGGGGTTCTCTATGTATATTATCATATCATCTGCAAATAGTGATAGTTTGACTTCTTCTTTTCCTATTTGGATTCCTTGGATGTCTTTCTCTTGTCTTATTGCTCTGGATAGGACTTCCAGTATTATATTGAAAAGCAGTGGTGAGAGTGGACATCCTTGTCTTGTTCCAGATCTTAATGGAATTGCTTTCAGCTTTTCACCATTGAGAATGATACTGGCTGTTGGCTTCTCATAGATGGCCTTTATGATGTTGAGGTATGTTCCTTGTATCCCAAGAATTTCAAGGGCTTTTATCATGAATGGGTGTTGCACTTTGTCGAAAGCTTTCTCAGCATCTATTGATATTATCATATGGTTTTTATATTTCTTTTTGTTGATGTGTTGGATAACGTTGATTGATTTTCGGATGTTAAACCATCCTTGTGTCCCTGGAATGAATCCAACTTGGTCGTGGTGAATTATCTTATGGATACATTGTTGGATTCTGATAGCTAAAATTTTATTGAGGATTTTTGCATCAGTGTTCATTAGGGAGATTGGCCCATAGTTTTCTATTTTTGTGCTGTCCTTGTTTGGTTTTGGTATTATTGTAATATTGGCTTCATAGAACGTGTTTGGTATTGTCCCTTCCTTCTCAATTTTTTGGAAGATTTTGTGAAGGATAGGCACTAATTCATCTCTGAATGTTTGGTAGAATTTATTTGTAAATCCATCAGGTCCTGGGCTTTTGTTTTTGGGGAGGTTTTTGATTACCATTTCAATTTCGCTAATTATAATTGGTCTGTTTAGGTGTTCTATTTCTTCTTTATCTAGCTTTGGGTGATTGTAGAGTTGTAGGAATTTGTCCATCTCCTCTAGATTGTTGAACTTGTTTCCATATAACTGTTCATAGTAGTTACTGATTATTCTTTTGATTTCTGCTGTGTCCGTTGTGATTTCTCCTCTTTCATTTGTGATCCTGTGTATTTGTGCTTTCTCCCTTTTTTCCTTTGTGAGCCTGGCTAGGGGTTTGTCTATTTTATTTATTTTTTCAAAGAACCAGCTCTTGGTTTCATTGATCTTTTGGATTGTTTTTTCAGTTTCAATTTCATTTATTTCTGCTTTGGTTTTTATTATTTCTTTTCTTCTACTGGTTTTGGGTTTTTTTTTGTTGTTCTTTTTCTAGATCTTTGAGCATCGAGATTAGGTTGTTTCTTTGAGTTCTTTCTTGTTTTTTGATGTTAGCATCTATTGCTATATAGTTTCCTCTTATTACTGCTTTTGCTGCATCCCATGCATTTAGGATATTGGTGTCCTCCTTGTCATTCAATTCAAAGAATTTTTTAATTTCTTCTTTGATGTCCTCGTTAGTCCAGTGGTCTTCCAGTAGTGTGGTTTTTAATCTCCATGAGGTAGGATAGTTCATTGCCTTTTTTTTATGGTTTATTTCTAGTTTGATGCCTTCATGGTCAGAAAAGATGGTTGGTATGATTTCAATCTTGGTGTATCTGTTGATTTTTGTCTTGTGCCCCAGTATGTGATCGATCCTGGAGAATGATCCGTGTGCGCTTGAGAAAAATGTGTACTCTGTTTTTTTGGGGTTTAGTGTTCTATAGGTGTCTGTTAAGCCCAAATGCTCTAGATCCTTATTTAGAGCTTTAGTTTCTTTACTTATTTTTTGTCTTGTTGATCTATCCATTGTTGATAGTGGTGTGTTGAAGTCTCCCACTATGTATGTGTTTTCTCTGATGTCTGTTTTCAGAGAGGACAACAGTTGTCTGATATATTTTGGTGCTCTTTCGTTTGGTGAGTATATGTTAATGAGTGTTATTTCTTCTTGAAGTATTGTCCCCTTGATCATAATGTAGTGACCATTGGGGTCTCTTTTTATTTTTTTGAGTTTGAAATCTGTTTTATCTGATATAAGTATAGCTGTTCCTGCTTTCTTTTTTGGCCCATTTGCTTGTAGGATTGTTTTCTATCCTTTGACTTTGAGCCTATTTTTATCTTTTGTAGCTAAATGTGTTTCCTGGAGACAGCAAAAGGTTGGGTTTTGTTTCTTAATCCAGGCTGCAACTCTGTGTCTTTTTATTGAAGAGTTTAGTCCATTTACATTTAGAGTTAATATTGATATGTTAGCATCCGTATTTGCCATTGTGTTTGTCTTTCCTTTGATTTTATTTATTTATTCTTTTAATAACTTTTTTTTTTTTTAGTCTTCTTTCATTGTTATTCGTCCCTCTGAGGTTCTGGCTTTAGGATTCCTTGTAGTATTTTTTGGAGTGGGGGTTTAGTCGTAATGAAATTACGGAGTTTCTCTTTGTCTGGGAAGGTCCGTATTCTTTCTTCATGGAGGAAAGAGAGCTTTGCGGGATAGAGTATTCTTGGTTGGCATCTGTTTTCTTGGAGTCTGTTGACTATGTCCCTCCATTCTCTCCTTGCCCGTAGTGTTTCTTCAGAGAAGTCTGATGTCAGCCTGATTGGTTTTCCTTTGAATGTTATCTGTTTCTTCCCTCTTGTCAGCTTCATTATTTTTTCCTTGTCCTGGATTCTTGGGAGCTTTACTATTATGTGTCTTGCTGTGTTTTTCCTTTCGTCGTGGAAGTTTGGTGTTCTTCTTGCTTCTTGTATATCAATTTTCAGCTCCTTCTTCACATTTGGGAAGTTCTCTTCAATTATCTCCTGGAATATTTTCTCTGTTCCTACATCTCTCTCCTCTCCTTCTGGAATTCCTATAACTCTTATATTTCCTTTCCTCATGGAGTCAGATAGTTCCCGAAGTCTTTCTTCATTCTTTTTCCTTCGTACTTCTCTTTCCTTTTCTGTTTTGGTTCTTTTTATTTCTGTGTCTTCAAGAGTACTTATTCGTTCTTCCATTTCATCTATTCTGCTTTCATTGCTTGTCCCAGAGTTCTTTAGTTCCTCCATTAATTCTTTGATCTCCTGCATTTCTTTTACTTCCCTCTTTAGGGACTCAATTTCATTCTTCTGACCATTGTTTTCCCTCTTTAGGGACTCAATTTCCTTCTTCTGATCTATCACTTTTTTAATCATGAAAATTTTAAATTCTCTTTCTGGAAGGCTCAGAAGTTCTTCCAAGTTGCTGTCGTTGCAATCTAGGTAGTGGTTTTCTTTTTGTGGTGTGCTTCTTTCCTGAGGAGTTGTTAGGTTGCGTGTGGTTCTTCTACTCCCTACTGTCTGTTTTCTAATTTGTCGTATGCATTGGGACACTGTGTTGCTCGGACTGGCTGGCATCTTGGGTGAACTTCTCCGCTCCCCTCTGGCTCCTCCAGGAGCCATCTCTGGCTTCTGGGGGAGCTTTCTGCTGGTTTTAGGCAGTTTTTACTGAAGAAATGTCCCTGTTCTAAAATGGCGAAGCGGGATGCAGTCCCTGCGCCTCCGGTTTCAGGCACACTCTTCTGCGCACCCGGTCTGCCCCGGACGTGGGTGCCTGCTCCCTCTGTGGGCTCAGATTGCTGGTCGGAAGGGGCCTGGCGTGGGCTAACTTCCCGGCTGGCCACTGGGTCCTCCAGAAGCCTTCTGCCCTTTTCAAGCAGCCTTAAGAATATTCCTGTTCTATGGGGTGTTAGTGACTTTTTTTTTCTGGTCGCTAGGTGGCGCCAGAGATCTCTCCTAGTGTCCTTGGGGGGCTGTTTTTCGCCTCCCCCCACCCTGTGGGACAGGGAACAGAGCGGGAATGGTAGGGTAAACCTCAACAGCTTTGGGGTGCTGTGTCTGCCTTGTGCCCCACCGTCGTGGAGAACCCACGCCCCGAATTTCGTGCCCCAGGTCTCAGTTCAAAGCCCTCAGTTCCAGGACATGGGCTGTAGCCCAGTTCAGTGGCGCGGGAATGGCGCCTTTTGCACCCGCTCTCGTGCATGGGGGCCTGGTTCCTGCTTACTCAGTGAGGGAATTTCACCTCCGTGAGGGCCTCCGCGCATCTCCCCGCAAGCCTAGGTCGCAGGCGCGGGGACCTGGGCAGCCATGATCCCGGTCCACATTTGATTTTCAAGCGTGCCGTGTGTGCGCATCTCCCGGGGTCTTTGTTCTTCTCTAATGGCGCCCGGAGCCGTTAGCTCGCCACCGCGGCCTATCCTGCAGGGTTCTCCACAGCTCCTGTTCACGGGGTGTGGTGGCTGCAATAGTTCCTTTCCACTCACAGTCCCGCTTGCTGCGTCGTTTGTTCTTGTTGGTCGTTTTGGTTTGTTGTTTTCCTCCTCTCTGCTGGTCTGAGAGTGCCGCCTCTGTGGGCTGGGGGAGGGGAGCAGGGTTCTGCGCTTTCCTCCCTTCTGGTCCTCTTTTATGGCAACTTTCTTCTTCGGGTAGTTTGCTGGAGTCGTCCGTTTATCTTTCATGTCCCAGTTCTCACTGGGACCTGCCGCTTTTCCTCCCTATTAACTTTTTTTTTTTAATGGGAGATCTTACTTGCAGCATCTCCTCGCCGCCATGTTGCTCCGCCCCCTCTCAACATGTGTAGGGTTTTCTATACATCATATCACTTGCAAACAGTGATGGATTGACTTCTTTCTTAATGACATTCCTTTTATTTCCTATCGTTGTCTGACATCTCCAGCCAAAATATCTAGTAATAAATTAAATAGAGGTGGTGACAGTGGTTATCCTTGCCTTGCTCCTGATCCTAAATGGAAAGTTTAAAGTTCTCACTACTATGTAACAAATCAACTATTGGTTTATAATACATGACCCTTATTAAACTGAGGAAGATTATTTTTATTACCATTATGTTTGGAAGTTTTTTTTTAATCATAAATGGGTGCTGAATCTATCAATTATTCTCTCAGCATTTATTGATGTTATAATACAATTTTTAAATTTACTTTTGCTGACATGTATTACACTGATTATAAAAACTGTCTTTATATCCCTTGGGTAAATCCCACTTTTTTCATGCCCATATATAATACTGTTATATATTGTGTTAGGAGTTGGCGCCTCAACTCCGTCGGGGTTCCCAAAGACCACATGGAGCCAGAGATGCAAAAACAAAAAGGCTTTATTGCTAGCTTAAGCTAGGGCCCAACTCTGCCTGGAGCACTGACACAGCAGTCTCACCAAGTTGAGAGAGGTACCCCCTCCCAGAGCAACCAGCTGTTTTTGTACTTTGTTGACAGGATGCTGTGACTTTTCACACCTGGGGCAGGATCCACCCTGATTGGATAGCTCTCATGGTGCCAGCTAGCTTTAGTTTCTCCTTATGTTGTGGTTTCTGCCCAGAAATGAAACCTATCTGTGCCCTTTTGAGATGGCAGTTATTTCTCAAAATGGCTGCAGTCTTGTCATCTTACAATTGTTGATTTTGATTTGCTAACATTTTATTGAAGATGCTTGCATCACTGTTCAGTGATATTGGTTTGTAGTTTTCTTTTCTTGTTTTGTCTTTATCTGGTTTTGGTATTAAGGCGATTCTGACACTATAAAATATATTAGGAAGCTTTCCCTTTGTTCACCTTTAGAAATTATTTGAGCAGGATAGGCATACTTTCTTCATTAAAGTTTTGATCAATCTATTTGTACAGCAATCTGCTCCTGATTTTCATCTCTCTCTCTCTCTCTCTCTCTCTCTCTTTTAAGAATGATTTATTTATTTATACAAGCACTGGGTACAGTCAGAAGTGCGGGAGGGTGAGAGAATTCACCAGAGCCAGAGCGGGGAACAGAACAGGCAGACTGACGAAGAAATACACTGCTGAGGGGAGCAGCGGGCACGGCAGGAGAGGTCTGTCTCGCCATGTAGGACACTCGCTGGGGGCCGGTGGATCGAACTGGCGCTGCAGAGGCTGTGGGCAGCTTTGCAGCCCAGCTCTCAACTGCTGCACCATCAGGGGAGGGCCTGATTTTCGTATGTCTTATGATCCTCTGTATTTCTATGACACCTGCAGCAATTTATTTTCTTTTATTTCTGATATTTTTTTTCCTTCATTTCTTATCAAATCTAGCTAGATGCTTATCTCTGTTGTGTATCCTCAACCAGCACTTGATGGTTTCCTTCATTAATGGTAGTCTTTATGATCTTTAGTTATTTTAACTACTATTTTTAAAATTATTTTTATTAGGTCTTTTAACATTGGGTCATTTTTGTACCTTTTGTTCAAGTCTCTTTTGGTGTACTATTAATCTGCTTATTTGAGTTTTTTTTCTTGCTTTTTAATGTGATCTTGTACTTGCAACTATTTCTTCCCATTTAAAATGCTTTTGGTGTATTCCATATATTCTGACAGATTATTCTCATTTTAGTCTCAAAATTGTTTTGGATTTTCATTTAATTCCTCTTAAATTTAATGGATGTTAAGAAACAACGTTTACTTCCCATTTTTTTACAGTTTTTCCTCTTTCATTTGGTAGGTGATCTCTATCTTTATGGCATTATGTTCAGAAAGCATATTTAGTACAATTTCACTTTTCATTCTTTTATTGACAATAGGCTATTCTCCCAATATATGGACTATTCTTGAACAATTTCCATGTATGCTTGAAAAATAATGTTCATGCAGTAGTTTTGTGGGAGGAGTGTTATATAGCCATCTGTAAGCTTATATAGTCTAGCTGGTCATTGAAATTTATTATTTCTTTATTATCTGTCATGTTGATCTGGCCATAATTGTAAGTGAAGTATTCTTGTGTAGTTGACAATATCTTTCTTTAGATGTATTAGTAATTGTCTTATATATCTTACTACTCCATCATTTGCTACACATAAATCTATGAATATTATTTCTTCTTGTTGCATCAGATCCTTAATCATAATGTAATGTCTGTTTCAGTCTCATTGATTTTTTAAATTGGAAAAATATTTTTTTCCTGAAACAAATATAGATGTTCTTTTTTTGGTTATCATTTGCCTATGCATTGTATTCAACCTAAGCCTTTGCTTGTCTTTGTTGGTAAGATGAATTTCCTATAAAAGGCACAAGGTTGGAAATTGCTTTAAAATCCATTCAGCCACTCTATACCTTTCATGTTAACTGGTGAATCCAGGTCATTTACACTTAAGGTGATAATGGAGATATAAGATATTATGTGGGGCGGTGAGAAGTTTCACCAGAGACAGAATGGGGAACAGAACAGGCAGACTGACTGCCCTTTTTTTAATTTTTAGTTTTAACTCTTTAATTTTTGACATCTTCCATTCAGGTTTTGTTTGGAATCCATAGCCATTGTTTAATGTGCTACTTTTAATGATTTTTTTTTAATTATTTATTTATACAAGCACTGGGTATAGTCAGAAGCGCGGGAGGGTGAGAGAATTCACCAGAGCCAGAGTGGGGAGCAGAACAGGCAGAAGGACGGAAGTACACTGCTGAGGGGAGCAGCAGGCGGCAGGAGAGGTCTGCGCGCCATGTGGGACCCTCCTCCGGTGGCCGGGGAGCCACCGGGGATTGAACTGGTGCTACAGAGGCTGCGGGCAGCTTCACAATCCAGCGTTCAACTGCTGCCCCACCAGGGAGACCCACTTTTAATGATTTTTGTTTTAAGGATCTACTGATGTTAGTATGTGATGGGTTACTTGTGTGGTATTGTGGAAGGTCTGGTCCCAAAGTCATTGTTATGGATTATATTGCTACTCTTCTCTTCCATAATTAAAATTTAAGTGACTACTACTTCTGTATCTTACATTCTATTCCTTTATAATAAATCTTTTAGCACTTCTTTCTTAACACTTAGTATTGATAAATTCTTTTTTTTTAAAGATTTATTTATGTATTTATACAAGCACTGGGTACAGTCAGAAGTGTGGGAGGGTAAGAGAATTCACCAGAGCCAGAGCAGGGAGCAGAACAGGCAGACTGACAAAGTACACTGCTGAGGGGAGCAGCAGTTGTGACAGGAGAGGTCTGCGTGCCATGTGGGACCCTCGCTGGGACCGGGGATCGAACCTGCGCTGCAGAGGCTGTGGGCAGCTTCTCAACCCAGCGCTCAACTGCTGCGCCACCAGAGAGGCCTATAAATTCTTTTAGATTTTTTTTTTCGGTATATCTCTTTACTTTCTGTCTCAATATCAATCTTATAGGATACTTGATTCTAGACTGCAAATATTCTTGCTATTTCCTTCTGCCCTCTAGGTTTTTTTTTTTTTAATATTTATTTATTCATACATCCAAGAACTGGGGTACAGGCCAGAGGTATGGGGGATGAGAAGATTCACCAGAGACAGAGTGGGGAACAGAACAGGCAGACTGACTGTAATACACTGCTGAGGGGAGCAGCGGGTGAGACAGGAGCAGTCTGCTGTGCCATATGGGTTAGCTACCTGGCTGGGGATTGAACTCATACGTCAGTGGCTGTAGATAGCTTCATAGTGCTGCCACTAAACCCCTTGTGCCACCAGGGAGGCCGCCCTATAGAGTTTTGACAATTTTGACAGTTAATTTGTTGTTTCCTTCTAGGTTACACCCTTTTTCTCTCATTTTAAGTTATCTATCCTTGTTATTTATTTTCAACAGTTTTATTATGTGTCTGTCTGGTATTTTGTACAGAAATCCTCGAGTCTCTTGCATTAGGATATCTGTTCATTTCACTGGCTGAGAAAGTTCTCAGAAATTGTCATTTAAGTAAACTATGTTTTTTTCTTTCTCTTCTTCTGGGATTCCAATGACATGGATGCTATTCCTCTTACATCCCAGGGTTCTTACACTATTTTCATTTTTGAAGTTATTTTTCTCTTTGTTATTCTATTTAAGTGCTCCCCAACATTGTGCTTTTGAGCTCACTAATTCCATTGTTTACATCTGTGTGCTGAGGCTCTGTTTTATATATATATTTTTTTTTCATTTGGTTATAGCTTTCATTTCTGGTTCTATATAACAGTCTCATATTTTCTCAGTCTTTATTTTGTTACTTTCTTTTAGGTTCAGTAACACTGCTATAACTGTTACACAAATTCCTCTCCAGGCACATTGCAGTTCTACGGGAATGTGACTTTTCACTTTTCTTTAAGCTTTACTCCAGCATTTTTAATATGTTCTTCTGTCTCTGCCTTTTCATTTTTAGTGTTTGTTGGCTATAGTAGGAATACACTTCAGACTGATGCTTTTCAGCCTATTCAGATGACCAGACAATTAGTACTACTAAGGGGTAATACACTGAAAGGAACTGTGACAGTTGGTACCAAAGATTTTCCTATAGTGAGTAAGAGGGATTGAAGCTTCATTCTGTGCTGTGGGCATTGAGTGTGGTATGTGTGGTGGAGATTCACAGTGATCTTCCTCTCACACTAAGTATTTTGTATAGTTAAGACTATTTCAGTCTCAAACTTTAGGTTAATTTTGAGCACTAGATGCAGTTCTGAGTACACATTGCAGGTGAGAAAGTATTACAAACTAGGCATTACTCTCTTTGTTTTTCCTATGCAGAAATGTACCCTGTGGTGCTGCTTATTGTTAAGATCCAGGTGTTTAAAATAGTGTAAGCATTCAGTTGTCTTGGTTTTCATCCTTGATTTGGGGGCAGGATGGCAAAAATTAGTCTTAGTGGGTCAAAAAATGTGAAGGAAGAGCATGAGGTAATATGGTGATATTTCATGGGTGATGTGGTGATGGGAGATTTATGGGGACTACACATTTTTTTTAAGATTTATTTATTTATTTATACAAGCACTGGGTAGAGTCAGAAGCGCGGGAGGGTGAGAATTCACCAGAGCCAGAGCAGAGAACAGAACAGGCAGACCGACGAAGAAGTACACTGCTGAGGGGAGCAGCGGTTGGCAGGAGAGGTCTGCGCGCCATGAGGGACCCTCGCCAGGCTGCCGGGGATGGAACTGGTGCTACAGAGGCTGCGGGCAGCCTCGCCACCCAGCGCTCAACCGCTGCGCCACTGGGGAGGACCTGGGAGCTACACATTAATGAAGAAATCAACTGTTGTACAAAAATAAACAACATAAGAATAAAATAAAATATATAATGAAAATTATAGCCTCAGTCTACATACAACAGTCTCTTCTATGATAAAAAACAGGTCATCTAACCTGACTCTTCATGCTGGTTTTCACTCTAGCTCTTCTGTATTGGGAAATATAGGCTAAAGTCAATAAACACCACTGGGCCTCCTTGGTGGCATAACCAATGAAGATAACGGCAGCCACTGCAGCAAGATTTCGATCCCCGGCGATTCCCACATGGCACGGCAGACCTCTCCTGACTTGCCCGCTGCTCCCCTCAGCAGTGTATTTCAGTCCATCTGCCTGTTCTGCTCACTTCTCTGTCTCTGGTGAATCCTCTGACCCTCCCACGCCTCTGGACTGCTCCCCAGCTATTGTATAAATATAAATAAATAAATAAATAAATAGGTAGATAGATAGATAGATAGATAGATAAATAAATCTTTTTAAAAAATCACCACTGTATGCTAATACAGTGATACAACAACTGATACAACTGCAGAGTAGGCTCCCTATAGTCACAGCACTTCCCTCTCATGATCTGTACATTTTTCTCTTAAAGATTTTCCTAATGCTTTCTGGATCAGTGATAACACTGTATGCTATAGCCATCTTTTTATCTTTTATGGGTTATTAACTTTGTTCTGCTGCAATTTAATTGTGACTATGTAGAGGAAGTAAATTTGCTGTCTTCACTTTGCTGCCATTTACCAGAATCTCTATTTATTTATTATTAACAGATAGTAGGAAAAGAAATATTATATAGCACAGTTAGTGAGAACAAAGGACTTCATTGACTAATACTCATGTACTATTTACATGAAAATATATTGTAGATTAAATGACCTTTATTCCGTATGGCAAAACACTGATATTGTGTCTTGCCTTCTGTTCTCCTCAGCAATGTATTTCAGTAGATCTGCTTGTTCGGCTCTCCATTCTGTCTCTAGTGAATCCTCTCACCCCCCACACCACTGGGTCCTGTATCCAAGTTCTTATATGTATAAATAACTAAAAATAAAAGTCTTAAAAATAAAAATTAAAAACAAATTAAAGGACCAGGACGTGCAATATGCAGTTATTTTTAGTCAGCTTTTTTTTTTTGTGCCAATGAATAATAAGCATAATATTCCTTTTTTTTCTGTACAAAGCCTGTTTCTGAATTTTCAGCAATTAAAGACAGAGAGGTGTCTATGACTTCAAAAAAATCTTACACTACTTGGTGTTGAAATGTTTCAATTCATTTTATATATTTATTTTTTAATTCATGATTTATTTTAACCACTGGGGTATCGCCATGAGGTATTATCACCATAGTGCATCCACCACCAACTCACTCTCCACCACCACAGGACATTTTGTCTCCATCCCTCTCTGTTTTTTCTCCAACTACTCCCCATTTGGTGTCTCAGTTCTGTAGTCAGCTATCAAGGGTTTGTTTTTCAGCTTGTCTTTATCTGACTATTAACTAGTTACTTTATGCTCCACATATTAGTGACATCATCTGCTATTTATCGTTCTCTTTCTAACTTATTTCACTTAGCATTGTCCTTTCAAGCCCCGTCCATGTTTTTGTAAATGGCATGAGTTTATTTTATTTGATCACAGAGTAGTTTTCCATTGTGTAAATATATATGCCACATATTCCTAATCATTCATCTGTTCTGAGGTTCACAGGTTGTTTCCATAGTTTAGCTGTAGTAAATAAAATTTCAATAAACATGTGAGGGCAAGCTTCTTTTCAAATTAGTGTAATTTAAAATTTTGGATATCAAAGATATACAAGGAACTCAAAAAATTTACAAAAACAAAGGAAATAGCCCAATCAAAAAATGGGCAAAGAAATAAACAGACAGCTTTCCAATAAGATATCAAAATGCCCAAAGTGTACATGAAAAAAAGCTCACAATCCAATACCATACTGTTTTAATTATTATGGCTTTGTAGTATAGTTTTAAGTCTGGGATTGTGATCACTTCATTCTTGTTCTTTTTAGTCAAGAGATATTTGGCTATTTGAGGTTTTTTTTTTTTTTTTTGTGGACCCATGTGAATTTCATCAATATTTGTTCATCAATATTTGTTCTAATAATGATGTAGTGTGTGAGTGTGTGTGCGTGTATGTATATTATTAAAAAAATGCTCACAACCATTTATTATTGGGCAAATCAAGATCACAATGAGATACCATCTCACAACTGTGAGAATGGCCCATATTGAAAAGGCCAGATACAACAAGTACTGGTGGGGATGCAGAGGAAAGGGAACCCTTCTACAGAAAGGGAAGGCAAACTCTCTGGCATTTATGGAAATCATTATGGAGGTGTCTTAAAACATTAAACAGGGATCTGCCATACGACCCAGTAATTTCATTCCTAGGCATCTATCATTTTAGATTTTAAAAACTTAGACTCATAATACTAATATTCCAATCATCAAAGATTGCAGGATGCATCCTTTACCATTTTTTTTTCACATCAGATTATTCCTATAGATAATTTCCTTCAAAGAAAAAATAAATAAACAAATGATTCTTAAGATAAATGATCAACAGAAGAACTATACCCAAGTTAATTTAGTCTTTAAGAAACAGTTCTAGGGCCTCCCCTGGTGGCACAGCAGTTGAATGCTGGGCTGCAAAGCTGCCTGCAGCCTCTGCAGTGCCAGCTCTATCCCAGCCAGCTGGTGAGGGTCCCACATGGCAGACAGATCTCTCCTGCCACACCCGCTGCTCCTCTCAGTAGTGTATATCATCAGTCTGCCTGTTCTGTTCCCCCTCTGGCTCTGGTGAATTCTCTCACCCTTCCACACTTCTGACTGTACTGAGTGCTTGTATAAATAAAATAAATCTTTGAAAAAAAAAAGAACGAAAAGAAACAGTTTTAAAGTGTATCCCAAGAGTTTTGGATCATATGGCTGATTTAGCTCATTCACAATTCCCTGTAGAGCTATGCTGTGTTTAAAATAGGAAAAAAAAAGTTAAATGAAACTTACTTTACAAAAGCATTTACAACTGAAAATATATCAGTAATTTTATTTTCTGCCAGTTAAAAAATTTATGTTTTCGAAAATCTAAATTAACTATTCAAAAACTATATATTTATAAAGTTGATATAATCTTTACATTGATGAGGATAATCTATGTTAATGTTTATCATTTTTTTATCTTTAGACCTATTTGATTGTCGTTTTAGTAACTGACATTTCTTTTCAAAGCAGTACCTACTACCTAATTATTAAAATTTATTGCTACCTTACATTAGTGTAAGAAGCTAATGTATTCTATTAGCTGTCAAGGGATCACCACTACAATGTACTCAGATGCACTGAACTTCCTACTAGATAGTGAATGTTGTACCTCTGATTTAACACATTATTCATTGTGCAGACTTAGTCATAGCAAAACCTTGTTTTGAAAATGACCTTCTGTTAATGCACATAATTTTTATTAATTTCAAAAAAAATAAATGCAAATCATGTTATTAATGTAAGGGTTATTTTAGAGATCACAAACCTGAATAAAATGTAGGAAAGACATACAAATATCACAGTAGCACTCTTTTCGCACAGAAGTTATAAAACTGTTACTGTCATCTCATACATAGAACTTAAAATTCTCTGGGAAATGTACTTTCACTTCTGTTATATCTGTATGCTATAGATTTTCATAGTCCCCCAATATATAGACTAAGCTTAGGGTGGTAAATTGGTTATATACCTCAGAAAACTACTTGGTAGTGGGGCCTCCCCGGTGGCACAGCGGTTGAGCGTAGAGTTGCGAAGCTGCCCGCAGCCTCTGCAGCACTGGTTCCATCCCCAGCTGCTCCCCGGCCACCCTCGCCGGAGGAGGGTCCCACATGGCGTGCAGACCTCTGCTCCACTCAGCAGTGTACCTTGGTCCTTCTGCCTGCTTTGCTCCCCGCTCTGGCTCTGGTGAATTATCTCACCCTCCCGCACTTCTGACTGTACCCAGTGCTTGTATAAATAAAAATAAATAATTCCTTAAAAAAAAAAAAACTACTTGGTAGTATCTACTAAAAGTGAATATATTCTATGATTTAATGCAGGAATCCCACTCTATGTAAATAGACACTAATGTAAGTTAATTAAACACATGAATGAGAATGTTCATAATTACACTTTTCATAATTGCCCCAACTTTAAAATACCCAACATATACAAATATTCAATAACAAAATAGCTCAGCTATATATGCACAATGACAACAATGAGAACAATGATATAAACAGTTACAGAGAGTAAATGTGAATTAACTTAAAAATGAAATACTGAGCAAAATATGCCAGGTATAAACAAATATTTCTATGGAATTATATAAAATATAAACACAGGTAAAATTAGTCTGTATTCTTAGAAAACAATAGGGTGCTTCAATTTAGGGACTGAAATTGTGATCAAAAGTCAAAGCGAAGCATCTAAGATGTTTTGTACCTGAACTTGAATCCTGACTACTGTTTACTAGATGCTGACTTTGTGAACTACATTAAAAGTTATCTCTGTCAATTTGCTCATCTGTAAAATGGGACTAAAAATAGTTCTTACCTCATAAGATTGCTAGAAGGACATCTGGCATATGATGAGCCCTATATAAAATATGATTTGTATATAATACACAATGAGCGCCATGAAATATGCAATGAGCTATAACAGGCATTTTCTCTAGTCAGCTATATTATCTAACCTCAGAGTGATTATTGAATGGAACATTTGATTATAGTCATGCTATATTTTTTAAAAAATATACATGGTGATATATTAATTTTAAATTAAAGTATCCAATGACAGAGGAGTGGATTAAGAGGAGATAGTTTAGGGTCTCCATGGTGATGCAAGGGGTTAAGACACAACCTATGAAGCTATCCACAGCCACTGCAGTTTCGATCCCTGGCCAGGGAGATACCCACATGGAACAGCAGCCCTCTCCTGAGTTGCCTGCTGCTCCTCTCAGGAGTGGATTTCAGTCAGTCCGCCTGTTCCATTCCTCGCTTTGCCTCTGGTGAATCCTCTCACCCCCCCACACCTCTGGCCTGTACCCCAGTTCTTCTATGCATAAATAAATAAATCCTAAAAAAAAGGAGGTAGTTTATACACATGATGAAGTACTGCTCAACAACAACAAAAAGATTAAATCCTGTGATTTTATGACAATATGATAACTGGAGGGTGTTATGTCAAGTGAAATAAATCAGAAGGATAAATACAAATGCAATAGTTTCACTCAATCTGGAAAATAATGAGACTATACAAAGTAGATGCACCATTCTAGTGCAAAGAAAGTCTTGGGAGGTGATGACCCAGAGACTAAAGGCTGCTTATCTTGTGAACCTTTTTTTTTTTTTTAAGAGTTATTTATTTACACAAGCACTAGGGTACAGGTCAGAGGTGCGGGAGAGTAAGAGAATTCACCAGAGACAGAGCAGGGAGCAGAACAGGCAGAAGGACTGAAATATACTTCTGAGAGGAGCAGTGGGTGAGGCAGGAGAGGTCTGCCATGCGATGTGGGAATCTCCCTGGCTGGGTAGGAATAGAACCTGTGCTGCAGAAGCTGTGGACAGCTTCACAGAGCTGTGCTTAACCCGCTGCTTCACCACTTCTTTTGCCAGTTAGCAAAAAGTTGACTTCCAAATGAAAACTGGAAAACATGAGATGAATGAATATGAGTGTTCCATCATAATTGCTCTAAAACTATATATATTATTTCCTTCTTAGTTATAAGGTAAAGAAGATGGCATCTGAAACTACATGACTTCTGCAGACATCACTCCCTAACTTTGGAATTTGATGCTGATTCCATGGAAATAACTTGGTTTTTATTTTTATTTTTTTTGCAATTTTGATTTTTGTGACTTTTTGGTATATAACCTTATTTTGATTTTCCTCTTTGCCTCTTTGCAAACTTTTTGCATGTGCATATGTGGTTCATATAAATAAACAGCTTGACTGCTTTAATGTGAACAAAACTTTTTTTTTTTTTTTCCCATCAGGCTGTGATGAAAAGAATTTAACCTTAGGAAAAATCGGGTTTGTCCTCATAAGGATGCAAATAGAAAACTCTGTGTCTTTGTGGGTTAAATGAAAACAAAGAAAGATGCTTGTGTACGTACATGATCTGTCTCCCCTGTTTGTATTTAATTATTTTGGCATCAAGAGGATAAAAATTTGTGTTGATGGCACCTATAGAAATTTTGAGCTCATAAACACAATAGGAATTTGTTCAGGTACATCTAGGAAGTATGTTCTGGGATAATCTGTGGTTAATGATAATTTAAAAATTAATGGTTTGGTTTGAAAATATGTATATCGTTAAAGTTATGGTATTGAGTTTCTCTTTGCTACCTATGTCATTTGCCATGCTGCACTGAAGTGGCAGCCTAAGGTGAATTTGTTTGAGTGTTTTCACATGTGGTAAAATAGTTGTTAGAAAATTAAAGACTTTTGAGGGTTAAGAATGTCCTTGTTTATTTCAAATTGTAAGTTAAGGTTTGCTAGAAAGATAATGGTTACTTCTGGGAAAAGATAATCTAAGAAGATAGGAATAGGTCTCCTGTCCACATTATGTTGCTAAGTTTAGTTAGAGCTTTTATATCTTTTTTTTTAAGATTTATGTATTTATTTATACAAGCACTGGGTACAGTCAGACTATATATATATATATATATATATATATATATATATATATATATATTTCTTTAGCTGCCCATAATCTGCAATGATATTGAATTGCATTTTTGTGACCAGAACTAAATTGTTTTTGCATTGCACTCACTGTTCTTGTGATGCATGGCAATATCTATCTTTGCAAAACTTCAATAAAGAATAGTATTTTTTTCTCCATAAATAGAGAATTGGAAACATGGTTACATTACTGAAGTTTTGGTTGGGGCATCTGAAAGTTCAGATAGAATAAAGTAAAAAAGGGTCTGTAACCTTGCCTGTATGACCCTAGAGATCTCTCAGGAATAGGGAATTTTAACTCTGCTGTCAGGCATGGAGAACTCCCAGAGAGAAAAGCCTTGGAAACCACTAAAAGATGAAATCTACACAGAGATACAGATGCTGCTAGTGGAGTCCAGGAAGGCCATACTATAATATGATTTCTGAGACCAGACAAGCTGAATGTTGAGAGATCAAGCTCTCTTAAAGAAAGTTCTAACAAATCCAACATAAATTCTACTTTGGTATCTCGCTCTTGAGTTTATTCAAAAAATAGATCAAGTAGATTTGAATTAGATGCAGTTTACAAAAGCATTTTTCTGTACTTTTTGATAGAATAAGATCAAGTTGGATAGACAATGATTTTTATAATAGCCTCTCAACCATTTTTGAGATTATTTTTTGACTTCCAGTTATTCAGAATCTGTTTGCTGTTTGTCTGACTAATAGTTCCACTTTTTTGGCGGGGAAGTGAGAGAAAGATCTTGAAATGATTTATTTTCTAGAAATGTAGGTTTACCACACTGGATAAGCACAAAAAATGCCTCATGACTAATGGCTATTTCTTCAGAATACATGACAATCCATAAGAAACTCTTTTCTGAGACCACACCCATATCCAGACATCCTACTTTCATCAGAATATAAATGGTGACAAAATTGAAGATGGACAAAGTGGGGAAAAATCTCCAAGCCAGTGGGTGATCCACAGCCAATTTGATGATTAAAAAAATGGAGCTTTCCAGACTCAACTTTTGACATCCCAAAAGGGGACTGCTGGGAACTAGGGTCAGAGCAGAGTGACCATGTGGAATTTAAGTGATAGGCACAGACCCTTCCTTGCGTGTGTTCTCTTTCTCTTTCTCATTGATTTCTTGTTTTTGTTTTTATTTTTGTTTTTGTTTTTGTTTTCAGTAATGGATTTATTTACAAGTTCATTTGCCAAGAAACAATTCCAAGAAGGATACTTTTAATATACTTAGACATTTTGAATGTGACTGGTTATCTGATTTCCCAGTTCACTGTACTTTTGAAGCATTAAACATGAAGATGGCCGGGAATCTCCTCACTCTTATCCTACTCAAAATATAATTTTACTTTTTAAAATTTATAGTTTTTAGACTTCTTATTGGCCCTGGTCTCTGCTCAGCTGAAGCCATCTGCAGGTAGGATCAACAATACGTAACCACATGCCAGCCAATAGGTTTTCATCTATTTCTCTCCCATTTTTTATTGCCTATGTAAATAAATTGCTTTAAATATTTTTATTTATTTATTTATTTTTCCTTTTGGGATTTGTTTCCTTTTGGGTCTTGCCTGTATTATTCAGTGCATGGGTAAAGACTCACAAATCAGATAATCCCCATTTCCTACCCTCAGGGCTTGCCCCTAACACCCTAAGAGAGTGATTTTTTTTTCTCTCTCAACATTTGTCACCTAAGTTGTTTTTATTGGTTATGGAACCTGTGATATTTCAACCTGAATGTTCTTCTGACCATAAAATGACTTCGAGAAGGAGAAATAAGCTAACTATTATCTGGGTGTAAGACAAAATTCCCCCATCCCATGTGGTTTTTTTCTAGAATGGACAAATCAATTATCATCAGACAGATTAGTAGGAGAAAAGACAAAAATGTAATAGCATGTATATGGAAAATTTGCATGATTGTGTATTTTAATGAATAATGAAGGGAACCAGGACATTAACCCTGCATTTATGTAGCTGGGGCATCAAGGAGGGATGGGCACTTCACATGAAATAGAATAAGGTGATGAGCTAATCCTTACTCTGAGAAATGATATTCTTGGCTAGAGGTGATAAACCTAAATGAAATACCACAAACTATATTCTTCTAAATCATAAAAGAGGGGATAATAATTGGCTTTTCAATTAAATAGAGGCAAATGACTCAGACAAGGAGCAAGCTTATTGATCTCTAGGGCTCTCACTGCTCTCAACTCAAACTCCATTTAAGTTATAGGTCTCCCAAGGCTCATAGAGCTTCAACTGACTGCTAGTTCCCATATCAAGGTAACATTTTTTGGAAGGGGGCTATTCTGATCATATTGAAAAAGCTTCTCTCTGTGTGAGGAAAAATCCCTTTGTGGGAGACTGACACCACACTTTCCCTGAACCTCAAGCAGAGTAACCTGTCTGTTAGGTTGCACTTGCATGGACTGCTTTTTAATTCTGATATTTTAACTTTTTGTTACTGTGTGGATAAAGGATTTTGACATTGGATGAAAGAATTTTATCAGCACTCCCTCCCTCCACCCCCCCCAAAAAAAAAACAACAACACAGATTTCTAAATCTAACCCACATTTGAAACTAATCGCTGAAATATGGGTACTTGGAGTAGAGTAAGTTTATTCAAGAAAGTACCAACAAAGAAGACAGGAGAAACATAGTCTCAAATCTGTATCCCTACAGTTAGCATAGTTACATACTATGTAGGAGAACAGGAGTGAGGAACTTGTGGAGGGAAGTGCAAGTGAAACTTGTGGTTTCCCAAGTTCCATTCAAATCACAGCAAGTAGCCTCAGAGGCTCCAGCCTACTCTTCTGATTTATCCCATGGCCATACCCAGTGCTTTCTGGAAGGAATGCTTTGTAAATCATCATATGATAGTTAGTTCTTTTTACAAACAAAGATAGAGTTGTTAGTGAACTAGTAAGCTAAAATTTGGAGAACATCATTGAGTGTATGAGTATGTGGACAGGTCAGCCCGCCTTACTCTAAAGAAACAATGTGCATATTAATCATCAGTGTGCAGGGGACCCATTATTCTCATTTTTAATAGAGATTGGTTTCAAAATAAGTTAAGGTGAACATATATAATGAAAATCATTGCCATCCCCTTAAAATTATCTACTTCTTGTCTTCCATGATTTATAAGGACAATAAATGATGATCCAGGAAAATCTGTCATGGAGCATATTTGTGTGATTCTATACTCTCAGAGTACCACCAGCAGCAGGAAAGAAAAGGATATTCAAGACTTAGAGAAACAAGTCAAATGGTACTTCAATGTTATTTTTATTAGACACTTCAATATCGTGCCTTATTAGAAAGTGCCCTATTAGAAAATATGATGGTTAAACATAATTTAAGACCTGAAAATAACATTAATCAGTTTAATTTTCTCTAATATTTGGTTTGAATGGCTTTTTAACTGACTGTAAAAAAGATGTAAAAGTCATTTCTTGTCAATGTAAAATCTATTACTGAAGTAGCAAAAACATTCGAGTAAATGTGTAAGAGTCTTTTGAAACCATTAGGCTAATCACAGTTGCCTGTGGCTTTATTAACCCATAATCTAATCTTATTAACATATAAATTAAGTCTGCTCTAAATTGCTTTAGCACAGAAACAATTGCAGAGAAGAAGAGATAGACATTATCTCCTGTGTTTGAGGTTACCATCTATTTCCTCTGAACATTGATTAAACCTGGTGTAGAACATGACACAACCATTATTTTAGATAGTTCTCAGTATAAGGGAAAATAAAACAAGCAATAAAAATATTTTTAGATATAATTTTTCTAACTGATCCTATGGAACTCCTTCATTGTTCATGTAGTAAAAGTAGTGAATATAGAAAGTAGAGAAAGGGGAATATGAGTAAGCTCAGGCATGGATCACCATTTTATTACCTGCTACTGAGTTACTTTATTTTTGGATAATATTGGAGGAAATCTATCTCCATTTTTATAAGTTTACAAACCATTGTAAAAAGCACTGTTTCATGCAAGTAGGATCTCATCAAACACAAAGAATGTTTGTTTTCCTTTTCCAAGAAAGTATAACCAGATCTCTCCTATTGTCTTCCAAAAGTGGGAGAATCCTATTAATGACTTCAAGATAAGAAATTAAGACTCACATTTCAGTTTCAGTTTCCCAAGCAGACTTATTACAATGGATCTCATTACTTCTTGCAAATAACAGGAATTCGTTATACCTTCTCATAGTTCCTCTGCTGAGGGCTTAAATAGAGTATGGCAATGATGGGGGAATATTTTACATATTGCATTCCCCCCTCAATGTAGCTGATTTATGAAAATGTTGGTATAAAACACTAAAAATAAAATTAAAATAAACTCCATGTTAAGAATTTTTTGCTTCTAGGTAAGATGTAATAAGGTCAATGTTCCCATAAACAATAAAGAAAATCAGATACATTAAAAATCATTTATTTGAAGATTTTAAAAAAGCTGCACAAGTTATGAGACTAGATAGACTATAATTATAGAAACAGGAGAACTATTCAGGATAAAAACATTCACTATCTTTCATAAGTTATTGAAGTTTTTTTGTTGTAATTTGGTTGTGAATATGTGGAGAGGCAAGCCTTATGTCTTCACTCTGCCACCAGTGTTAACTGAATCGTGGTGGCAGGGATTAAGGTTAGTTACCTATGTGAATGGGTTGGCTAATCCCTAAGAATTGTGTTAAACATTGAGTAAAAGCTATGGGATCATTGTTTCTTATAACTATATATATATATATATATATATATATATATAAAACCATATATGTAACCACATATATAGCCATGCATAACCATATATATAAAATTGCTTTTGTGCGTGTATATATACACACACAAATATATATATATACACAAAAAATATATGTATATACATATATACACACACAAAAGCAATTTTATATCTTATGTAAACTATTACTATTATTGGAGGGTTCAAATTGTTTCTATAATAATAAAAGTCATGAGTTTGATATTTGAACATATTTATACCTCCATAAAAGCATTACACTAATAACGTTGATTTGCATAGCCATCCCACTGAAGTTTCACTGTAACCTTTTGCAACAAACACGTCTCTGAAAAGTTTTTCCTAAAGAATAGAGGCATATTTTCTTTACTTCTATTGAAGTGACATTGGTTTATAACAGTGGTTATGGTTTAGGTACACAAACCTCTTTAGATGTACATTACCACAGAACAAGCCATCAAAGCACTCATAATCTTCCAACATAATATGCAGGGCTTTCTTAATCCAGTCATCTGATCTTGGGTATTTAGGTTGTTTCCATTACTTGGCTATTGTAAATTATTGATATCAATACAGGAGTGTATTTATCTATATGAATCAATGTTTTGTATTGTTTGAGTAGACATATATCTATTTTTTAATATTTTAAGAAACTTCCCACACTATTTTTTATAGGAACCATAATAATTAATATACATTACCAACAGTGCTGTATGAAAGTTTCTTTTTTTTTAAAGATTTATTTTATTTTTATGCATACAAGAGCTGGCTTACAGTCCAGAGGGTAGGGGGAGGTAAGAGGATTCACCAGAGACAGAGTGGGGAACAGAATAGGCAGATTGAAATAAACTGCTGAGGGGGGCAGTGGGCAAGTCAGGAGAGGTCTGTTGCCCCATGTGGGTTGCTTCCTGGCCGGGGATCTAACTCATGCTGCAGTGGCTGCAGTTAGCTTCATAGGTTGAGTCTTAACCACTGGTGCCACCAGGGAGGCCCCTGAAGGTTTGTTTCTTACCACATACTCACCAACAATTAGCTTCTCTGGTCTTTTTGATATGGGCCATTCACACAGGTGTAAGGTGTTATCTCATTGTGATTTTGATTTTCATTTCCTTGATCATGAAGGATAATGAACATTTTTGTTTGGTTTTCATGTTCTTGTTAGCCATCTGTGTGTATTTAAAGGAGTGTCTATTTAGTTCTTCTATTTTGTGATTGGGTATTTGTTTTCTTTTTGTTGAGTTGTATGAGTTCTTTGTGAAACTTTTATATTAGTCCTTTCTCACATATGTTGTGCAAATATTTTCTTTCATTCGGTAGGGTATCTTTTTGTTTTAACAAATATTCCTTCACTGTGGAAGAACATTTTTGTTTGATATACACCAATTTGTTTATTTTTGCTTTGTTTTACTTGCTGATTTAGAGAAGTTCCCAAAAATAACATTGAAGTTAGTGTTTTAGAGATGTTAAATCGGGGGCTTGCAAATGATTTAATAGCAAATGATTTGGAAGGTCTAGATAGGTGAAGGAGATTCCTGGAGCCCTCAGTAGCTTTTTCAGGCTTTACCGGCACATGGCAGGCAGGGGTTTTGGGGGGCCGGGAAGCTGGCGGGCCCCCCAGCCCCCAGCAAGTATTCACTCTTCCTGGGCTCTCACGTTCTCTCTGCTTCTCTCGTGGTTCTTCTGCTTCTGCTTCTGCTTCATTATCTGCTCTCCTGGCATCCCCGTGACACCGCCCTTATAACCCCACCCTTAGCCCAGGTGAATCCCATCTACCTATGCCCACACCCTACTCCAGGTGCCCGCCATCAGGCATGCATTCAGGACCACAGGGATCCATCATCTATCCTAATGGTGGGAGGGCAGAAAAACCTGATACTCTACTTACCCTACACTAAGGAAATATGTAACACTAGAATAAGGCACTACAACTGACACTTGAAGAAATGACACTAAGACTTAGAGTTCTGAGAAAATATGAGGTTGGAAAAATATGAAGTTATAGTAGGACTCTAAGAAACACATCAGTGAAAGAGGGATATCAGAGAGTAGATCATGATAGCAAAAAAGAAACCATTTCCAAGAGGAAAGGGTTTTCAGCTACCTATAGCTCAATAAAGAAAAAGTCAGGAATGGTCACTAATTTTGCAAATCTGTTCATTATTTTGTGAATTATCAATTTTTTAGTTGAATTGTCTAGGACACTTTCTTTTTTTAAAGATTTATTTATTTATTTATACAAGAACTGGTGTACGGGTGTAAAGGAATGGACCACTGAGCAGGTTTTCTGATCCCCTGCAGACCGGGTAAAGGAAGAGTCAGAGTCCTCAATGGTTTTTTGCAGGTCTTTTATTGGGGTTCACCAGGCATATGGCAGGCAGGTGTGCTGGCCTCCCAGCCCCCAGCAAGTCTTCACTCTATCTGGGCTGTCTGGCGTTCGTTCTGCTGCTTCTCGGCTTCTCTTTCGGCTGCTGCTTCTGTTGGCATCCCCGTGATGCCGCCCTTAAAAAGCACAGTCTCAGCTCAGGTGAATCTCATCTACCTATGCCCACACCCTATTCCAGGTGCCCGCCATCAGGCATGCATTCAGGACAAGGATCCATCATCTATCCTGATGGCGGGAGGGCAGAAAAGCCTGACATTTTTCCTTACCCTACAATGGGTCAGAAGCATGGGAGGGTGAGAGAATTCACCAGAGACAGAGCAGGGAGCAGAACAGGCAGATGGACTGAAGACATTGCTGAGGGGAGCAGCAGGAGAGGCAGGAGAGGTCTGCTGTGTCATGTGGGTTTCTCCCTGGCCAGTAGGGAATTTTTCGGCACTGCAGAGGTGTTCAACCGCTGCATGAGGCACTCAACTGCTGCACCACAAGGGAGGTGTAGGATAAGGTAAAAAGTATCAGGTTTTTCTGCCCTCCTGCCACTAGGATAGATGACAGAACCCTGTGGTCCTGAATGCATGCCTGATAGTGGGCACCTGGAATATAGTATGGGCTTATGTAGACGGGATTCACCTGGGCTAAGACTGGGCTTTTAGGGGCGGCGTCACAGGGACACCAGCAGAAGCAGAGAAGCAGAACCATAACCACCAGAGAATGCTGGAGAGCCCAGAGTGCAGACTTGCTGGGGGCTGGGAGGCCTGCCAGCCTCCTGTCCCCCCAGTACCCCTGCCTGCCATTTGCCTGGTAAATCCCCAAAAAAGCCTGAAAAGCCACGGAGGGCTACAGGGCTCTCTCCTCCTTTATCCCGTCTGCTGGAAGTATAGAAAACCTGCTCCATGCCATTCCTGCCCATTACAGGAGGCCCTGTCTAGGACACTTTTGAGGAAGATTTTTCATGGGAAACTACAAGGGTTTTAAAGGACACAGCAGAATAGAATTGGAGCAAACTACAAAGCCAGAAGACAAATATAAAGAATATATTTTCAACTTGTGTAACAAGGGGATAATGTTTTCAATGTAAATGTATGCTTTAAAACAAAAGGGAAAAATACCTAGTGAAAGAAAAAAGTTAAGGTCCCTATGAGGCCCTTTGATGATATTTTATTCACCCCTAGGAAGAAGTAACTATGTAACGGAAATCTTTGCCCTTTGACTTCCTCAAGTATGATTAATGGAATGATACAGAGCGACCTTGTTAAAAGGGGCTGATCCTTGTTTATGTTATTGGATTAACCCTTCTCCTTTTTTGTTACTTGTTCGTTGATGAAAACATAATCAACCAAAGTGTTCTTCCCCTTGTGTTGGGGTGAAGGGAAATGTGAAACCCGTGAATCACCTGAGGGTGCTTAAATGATCTGATAACTATTTGAAATCTCCAACCAGTCAATAATCTGTTCATAAAATCTCATGCTGGTGATCAACCCTATAAAACTAGAACATTGACTGCTCAACTTGAGAGTGTGACTGTAATGGCAGGATGGCCACAGGAGTGCCTGGTGCCCTCAGTGGCTTTTGCAGGCTTTTATTGGGATTTACCAGGTACACGGCAGGCAGGGGTGCTGGGGGACCAGGAGGCTGGTAGGCCTCTTAGCCCCCAGCAAGTATTCACTCTGTCTGGGTTCTCTCTGCTACTCTTGTGGTTCTGCTTCTCTGCTGTAGGGTACTGTAGGGTAAAGAAAATATCAGGCTTTTCTGCCCTTCTGCCATCAGAATAGATGATGGATCCTTGTCCTGAATGCATGCCTGATGGTGGGCACCTGGAATAGGGTGTGGGCATAGGTAGATGGGATTCAGCTGAACTAAGACTGTGCTTTTAAGGGCGGCGTCACGGGGACGCCAGCAGCAGCAGTAGAAGTCGAAGCAGAAGCCGAAAGAGAAGCCGAGAAGCAGCAGAATGAATGCCAGAGAGCCCAGATAGAGTGAAGACTTGCTGGGGGCTGGGGGCTGGGAGGCTGGCAGGCCTCCCAGCCCCCCAGCCAGCACCCCTGCCTGCCATATGCCTGGTGAACCCCAATAAAAAACCTGCAAAAAACCACTGAGGACTCTGACTCCTCCTTTACTCGGTCTGCATGGGATGAGAAAACCTGCTCTGTGGTCCAGTCCTGCCCTTACATCTGCTCTCCCGGTTCTCTCTCTCTCTGCTGGCATCCCCGTGACACCACCCTTATAAGCCCAGTCTTAGCCTAGGTGAATCCATCTACACATGCCCACACTCTACTGCAGGTTCCTGCCATCAGGCACATTCAGGACCACAGGGTTCTGTCATCTATCCTAATGGCGGGAGGGCAGAAAAGCCTGATACTTTTTACCTTACCCTATAATGACTCAGGACACTTGCTGTTTTTCCCCTATTGTATAATCAATAATAAATTGCTGTACAGTAAATTAAGTTTTCAGGCTTTTCTGCTCTCCTGCCTCTAGTGTGGATGTCTCTAGTGAGAGGCATGAGTGTGGGGCATGTGTGCCTATGATTATGTACACCTGGGCCCAAAGAGTATGGGCATGCATATATGTAAATTTGGGCACCTGTGCGAGAGGCACACTGCAACTCAGTGTTATGTCCACAGAAGGGGATGAGAACACTGGAGAGAACTCCAGAGAGAGGCCAGAGAAAGACTCATTGAGGGGGGAGGGCTGGAAGACTCTTGCCTGCCTGCCTACCAGTCCCCTGCTTCTGCTCAGCTAGTGCCTACCTTCTTGCATGACCGCCTCTGTAGGGTAAGTGAAAAATTATCAGGCTTTTCTGCCCTCCCGCCATTAGCATTATTGATGGACCCCTGTGGTCGTACTTGCATGCCTGATGGCAGACACCTGGAGTAAGGTGTTTGCATGCATAGGTGGGCAAACCTGGGCTGAGACTGGGCTTATGAGGGTGGTGTCATGGGGAAATCAGCAGAAAAGGAGTAGCAGAACGAGAGAGCAGAGTGAGAACAAGAAGAAGAACAAGAAGAGAATGTGTGAGAGCAGCAAAATGAGAGCAGAATCAGCAGAGCAGCAAAGGAGAAGCAGAGACCACGAGAGAACACCAAAGGGCTCAGAAAGAGTCAAAACTTGTGGGTGGCTAGGAGGCCTGCCAGCCTCCCGGCTCCAAGGCTCTCTGCCTTGTAAAAAGCTTAATAAAACCCTGAAAAAAAGCCACAAAGGGCTCCAGGATTCTTCAGGATCTGTTCAGATCCTATTCTGTGCCATCCTGCCCCTACAGCCTCCCTGTCTGGTGTGCCTCTGTGCCTGGTTCCCTGAGAGAGTATTAAAAACCTGTAAAATGTACTGAGGACTCCCAGACTCTCTTTATTCCTCTGCCCAAATTGACAGTTAACCTGCCATGAGCATGCTTGCACTGGAGTTGTCCTCACTTGAAACCTACACTGCTATATATATATTTTTTTTTTGGGGGGGGAGGGTAGGATTACTTTGGCTCCTGGGGTTATTTTGTGGCTCCATGTACAGATCAGTCATATTCGCTCTATTTCTTTGAAGAATGCTGCTGAAATTTAGATACGGATTGTATTGAGTTTGTATGTTGCTTTTGTTACAGCAATTTCCCAGAGAAATCAAGCAGCACTCAGAGAGATGGAGAGAGAGAAAATTTTTTGTTACACCAGTGCACTCAGTGGGATAGCTCCCAAAAGTCTGAGTGCCAAATTGCAGGAATGGTAAGGTTTTATGCAGTTTGCATACAGAAGCTTGTCACCCCATCTATCATAGAATTTATTGTTTGGGAAGGGGGTCAAGGTAGCCACAGCTATGACCACGGGCTAGGAGCACACCACAGGGACTAGCCCCTCTAGCAAGCAGCAGAATCCAAGCAGCAGACTTAGCAACTTCCTCCTTCATTTCCTCCCTTTTGATACAAGTGCTAGAGTATCAATATAAGAACTTATTGGAGTTGTTATTAGGGAAGGAGTTTAAGGACTCATATTAGCTAAGCAACATTTCAAGTTTAATAGCTTCATAACGGGACTGGATAAATCAGGCGGTCAAATTAAGAAAACAAGGTCCGAGGGCAAGCCCAAAAGAATGGAGACCAGTGGATCCAGGAGGCGGGTAGGATCCCTCCTGGTTCTGGAGAACAACAGCTGCTATTTGATCCTGGAGGTAATTTAAAGGGCCACATTACTTAGGTCTCAGTCGCCTTTTTGGGAGAGGACCCTGAACTTGCTTTGTGCTACCCTGAGGCCTACTGCCCCTATGCCTATTCCCTGAAGAAATGCCAAGGGCCACAAGCAGTGGGATGGCCAGGGGAATGGGTTTTGAATGATGTCCAGGGACAGTATATGTGAGTTGAGTAGCTTGCTCACCTGACAGAAGTTTGAAGTCAGGGATGAGCACGGTAAGGGCACAAAGACTCACATCAGGCAGAATTAGACATCTATAGATACCAGTAGAGCAAATAGAAAAAGGCTCCATTGGGAGAACATAGAGAAGAACCAGAGACTTTGGAAATGTGTGTGTAAGACACAGAGATTTTAAGGTGCTGGCCGGGGCCCAAAACACAGGAAGCTTGCCCCCAGATTTCAGGGCAGGGCAGGCAATAAGCTAATACAATGAGAATGGCTAAACCAAAGAGGAAATAGGAAAGCAACCAACATTGAGTGTCAGTCAAATAGTCCATAAATATTTCATCTCTGATTTCCTCAAGCTTCTGCCATGTGTAGACCAACCAGCCTCTGGGTTGGATTGGGACTGTAGAAGGGTCATGGGGTATGGCCGGGATCTCTCCACAGGGTCAGCCTGAGTTGGTTTGTAGGGTCCAGACAGGCCATCCACTTCTTTTGTGTCTTTGGGCAGGCTGGCTTAACTCAGGAGTGGTATATCCATGGAATAACACCCAGAGTAGGTATAGAGCAAAACAAGTAAATATTTGTAGCTTCTGCAATGCTTTATTTTTGTGAAGTCCACCTGCAGGTCTTTAAGGGGAGGAGCCCATATGCTGTATCCCTGGCAGGGGCCGAGGCCGCTGAGCAGTGTATGTTGCATACAAGTCTGGCACCTGGAAGGGACAAAAGCTCATCTGTCTGGTCGGAGCCATCACAACTCTGGTGTTTTGGCCCCTCCTTTATTTTTGATCCAAGCCGTCTCCCATCTTGTAGGGTAAAGAGAATGTCAGGCTTTTCTGCCCTTCGGCCATCAGGAGAGATGATGGATCCTTGTCCTGAATGCATGCCTGATGGTGGGCACCTGGAATAGGGTGTGGGCCTAGGTAGATGGGATTCAGCTGAGCTAAGACTGTGCTTTTAAGGGCGGCATCACGGGAGGACGCCAGCAGCACCAGCAGCAGCAGTAGCAGCACCAGCAGCAGCAGTAGAACCTGAAGGAGAAGCCGAAGCAGAAGCAGAGAACGCCAGAGAGCCCAGATAGAGTGAAGACTTGTTGGGGGCTGAGAGGCCTGCCAGCCTCCCAGCCCCCCAGCCAGCACCCCTGTCTGCCATATGCCTGGTGAACCCCAAATAAAAAACCTGCAAAACTACTGAGGACTCTGACTCCTCCTTTACCCGGTCTGCATGGGATCAGAAAACCTGCACTGTGCCCAGTCCTGCCCTTACAATTGGCGTAAGTTGGCAAGATCCATGCAGACGGGTATTGGAGCCCTCCGAAGACCTGGAGGGACTAAGGAGAACAGACTGTTTGCCTTTGATGACGCTGGAGGCGCCATGGTGGCGTAGAGACAGAGAATATCCCAGTGGACAACTTCCACGAGCTACAGGACAAGAAGGTGGACAACTTCCACGAGCTACAGGACGAGACCTGGCGTGAAGGAGACGCCCAAAAGGACCAGCCAACGACACTGGAAAGGACCAGCCAATGACCCCTGAGGCAGCAGGCCGTTGCTGACGCAGGGAGAGGCCAATGGACTTGAACTGATGGACTGACGAACTTGGACTGATAATCCCGCCAGAAGGTGGAGGATCTTTCAGGTTGATATGTTTTGGGACCCTGGGGGTGGAACAGTTTTGTTTGTAAACCCCAGGAGATGGGAATCTGGGGGTGGCCAGTGGGCCTTGATGGCCAAAAGCAGCCTGTGCATGCCTAGCAGCCAGGTGGAGGAGAAAAGCCAGCTAAGAAGGCAAAAGCTGGTACTGATGCTAAGTTGAGAAGCCCTAAGCGGCTGTTAAGCAGCCTGGGTATGCTGAAGCCCTGTGAGTCTCGTAAAATCACCTGTGGGTGATGCCCTGCTCATTCTTGAGTGAGGGTGAGGAGCTGAGGAACCTGTCCTTGGGGGACGGGTGGGGAATGTGGCTTGGGGTGGAGCCCAAGCCGAATGCAGAGTTTGGATCCCCGACCCATGTGCTTGTGCAGTGGGTTGGCTTGAGTGCAGGGGTCTGTGAGTCGCATTGGTGGCTATGAAGGCCGAGTGTTGGAGCGACTGCAGACAGAAACCCTGAGGGTTGGCGATTACCCCCAACAGAATAAAATTGCCAATCCCAGAGCTAGTGCATCCTGGGGGTGGATGCTGTGTGTGCTTGTAGCTGAGACTACAGCCAGAGAAGGCCAGGAAGCCTGACGGCTCCTGGTGTGATATAGTAGATGCCGTGAGTGATTCCCCTGCCTTGTATGAGCAGTGCCTTCGGCAGCAGATTTGGTGGCTTATCTGCTGGTACCAATAATTGTCTTTTGCACTAAGTTGGTGCCCTGCCTGGACTTATTTGTGTTCTGTTGTATTTTGTTATATTATGATGTATTTGCTTTTGTGGGCCATGGCTGCATTGTTTGTTTGTTTAGAAAATTGTATATATATGTATAGACTGTATGGCAGAAAACCCTGAGGGGGTGGACTGTAGGGTAAAGAGAATGTCAGGCTTTTCTGCCCTTCAGCCATCAGGAGAGATGATGGATCCTTGTCCTGAATGCATGCCTGATGGCGGGCACCTGGAATAGGGTGTGGGCCTAGGTAGATGGGATTCAGCTGAGCTAAGACTGTGCTTTTAAGGGCGGCATCACGGGAGGACGCCAGCAGCACCAGCAGCAGCAGTAGCAGCACCAGCAGCAGCAGTAGAACCTGAAGGAGAAGCCGAAGCAGAAGCAGAGAACGCCAGAGAGCCCAGATAGAGTGAAGACTTGCTGGGGGCTGGGAGGCCTGCCAGCCTCCCAGCACCCCTGCCTGCCATATGCCTGGTGAACCCCAAATAAAAAAACCTGCAAAACTACTGAGGACTCTGACTCCTCCTTTACCCGGTCTGCATGGGATCAGAAAACCTGCACTGTGCCCAGTCCTGCCCTTACACATCTCTTATTCTAGTTTGGCTGCAGCCTGCAATCCAAGAAGCTGGAGCTCAAGCAGTGCAAGGCTTGACTGGGGGTTCTGGGCCACAGCAGTGGACAGGCAATATTTCAAAGGTCTGAACCACTATGGGGGCCAAGGCAGGTGGCCTGGAAGAGCTGATAAATGAGGAGTTGGAGGCAGTAGGCAAAGAGGAGCTGGTGCGGTGCCTGCAGCAGGAGGAGATGGCACTTCTGGCAGTTTTGGTGTAGCAAAGCTGCCTCATGTGAATTGCCAGTGGCAGCTCTTTGGAACTTAAGCATCCCGGGCGGTGCACAAGGACCTGGGCAGTTGTTGGACAAAGATAGCCCAGATGGAGGACTGCCAGGAGGTGGAGCTCTGTCTGGCATTGGGGGGAGGTGTGGGGGTCCCTGGGTGGCCCCTGGTGCACAGGGGCTCTGCTGCCCAGCCAATCTGAGCTTGTCCTGCCCTGGTGCAGGCCCCACAATCTAGACTGAGGACACAGTTTTCTTTGTACTGACACCCACCTGCATTGCTCCCCAAATGCCAGGATTGTGGTGGACACCTGTGGGTGTCGATGCTGCCCCAGCCCAGGGGCTGCTGGATTTGGAGGGTCCTGTCTTGTTGGTCTGCTGCCAGCCTGGCTTTCAAGTCGGCCAGCTGGTTAATAAATAACTACCACTTTCGCCAGACTACAGACTTTTTCTAGCAGTTGAAGGATTTCCTTTTTGATGTCCCCAGCAGTGAATGACTGCCACTTTGGCCAGACACTAGACTGTTTCTAGCAACTGTGGGTTTTCAGCTCTTTATCCCCTACGTCTAAAATGCCCCATGCACATGGATGGTGGCAAACACATAGTGAGAATCTGTGTATATGTAAACTGATATATCCTTTGCCAATTAGAGGGTTCAGATGAGGGCCCAAAGTTCCTCAGTAAGGGCTTCCTGAATGGAGTTTTATTTTAACCCTGAGGCAGCCTTGTCAAGCTTAACTGAGTCTTTTGATCTGTTGGGGAGAGGGGGAGAGAAGGGGGTTCTTCCATTGGAGGCACAAAGAGGCTGATTTGTGTGACAAAGAGACCAAAGAAAGTGCTCAACCATCCAGTTTTGGGAGAGGGGTGCAGGAGGCCTAAGTGTTTGAAGGGGCAGGTTGGGACCAGGTGGAGACTGCAGGACAGTATCTGGCTTCTCCTGGCTTTTTGACTGGCAGGAGTGGAGTATTCCAGGGCATCTGGCACTCTATTAAAATGTTTCTGGATGCTGGGCCCAGCCTCCCAAGAGATCAGGTACTGTTGTAGCCAAATGGGGACCATGCCAGACTTACGGTTGATATGAAATGGAGCATGGCTTAGGGCCAGATTGGGCAGGGATTTTTGAGCCCAGACACGGGAGAACCACAGTTTAAGCAAATCCAGGTTGAGTTTAATCCAGACCTGGACTAAAGCTTTAATTTTACCTCTCTAGCGAGGGCAACCAATAAGATAAGGCTGGCTGAGTCTAGAAGTGAAATCAAGAGGCTGGATTGATCCATTGTTGTTGAACTGATTTGGGCCCTGAGTTTGGTTAGAACAATTTGTTTCAATAGAAGAAATAGACAGTCTGGCAGGTACGAGAACTCATGAACAATTTGATGGCCCCCAAGTCATGTTTACTCCGAGTCCCTCCCATTGTGCATGATGCTGCGACAAAAGGGGAGGGCAACAATCGTTCTTGTCTGGCCACTTCCCACTCAGGACTGTTTTTTTCCTTTTTAAGATTTATTTATTTATTTATTTATTTATTTATTTAGAAATGGGGTGTAGGCCAAAGTTGCAAGGTGGTAAGAGGATTCACCCAAGACAGAGTGGGGAGCAGAACAGGTGGATCAACCAAAACACACTGCTGTGGGGAGCAGTGGGAGAGTCAGGAGAGGTCTGCTGCACCATGTGGGTCACCTCCTTGGCCGGGCATCAAAACTTTGTTGCAGCGGCTGCTGATAGCTTCATAGTGCTGCGTCTTAACCCCTTGTGCCACCAGGAAGGCCCCACTCTCAGGATTTACAGACACATCTTGACTTGTAACAAGCCTGTATATACTCCGGACCAAGCCTTGAAAAAAAAACAAAAGGGTTGCCAAAATGCTTTATGATGCCACCTCAGAACAGCAGACAAGACCAGTCAGATCCTGTAACTTAAGTCATGGGACTGTTACACATAAACACACACACACACACAGAAGTTATGCATTCTACCCATCAGGAAACTCTACCTGACCCCACAAGGGGGCGAGAGAGTTGATCAATCATTTCTTCCACCTGCTGGGACAGGCTGAACTAGAGCAAGGGCCCCACCATGGGCATGAGAGGTGATCAGGCTCTCCTTCCATCCTTTGGTACAGGCTAGACCCAAGCCCTGGGATCTTACCTTATCTACAAGTCTTGATGGGGTCTCTCTGTCCACCTCCCTCTGTGAGTCCAGGTAAGGTATGAAGGTGGTGCCCAGCCCTACTCACCTCAGGAAGGAGGACCTGACAAGAGGCAGGTGGCGTGCCATCTTGTTCACTCAAGGGAGCGTCACCAGGCTTGGCTCCAACACCACACCACTTGCCAAAATGGCTAGCGAGGCTGATTTCCAGGTCAGGGAACTAAAATGTTACAGCAATTTCCCAGAAAAATAAGACAGCATTCAGAGAGGTGGAGAGAAATTTATTTGTCACACCAACAGGCTCAGTGGGATAGCTCCCAAAAAGTCTGAGCCCAAAATTGAAGGTTTTATACAGTTTGTATGTGGAATGTTGTCGCCCCAGTTATCACAGACTTTCTTTATTGTTTAGGAAGGGGGTCAAGTTAGCCATAATACTGTGGGCAAGCAGCACACCACAGGAAATTTCAGCTCTGCAAGCAACAGAATCTAAGCAGCAGACTTAGCAATTTCCTTCTTCACTTTGAGTAAGCTTGCCATTTTAACAATTTTAATTATTCTATCCATAAGCAAGGAATATCTGTTTCTTTTTCTCCTCTTATTTATTTATTTATTTATTTTTAAGATTTATTATTTATTTATTTATTTATTTTTATTTAGACAAGTACTGGGTACAGTCAGAAGCGCGGGAGGGTGAGAGAATTCACCAGAGCCAGAGCGGGGAACAGAGCAGGCAGAAGGACCCAAGCACACTGCTGTGGGGAGCAGCAGGCAGCAGGAGAGGTCTGCGCACCATGTGGAACCCTCCTCCGGTGGCTGGGGAGCAGCCGGGGATGGAACCCGCGCTGCAGAGGCTGCGGGCAGCTTCGCAACCCAGCGCTCAACCGCTGCGCCACCAGGGAGGCCCCCTCTCCTCTTTTTTAAACAATGCCTAATATGTTTCATTGTCCATGCCCTTCACCTCCTTTACTAAGTTTATTCTTAGTTATGGAATTATTTTTGATGATGTAAATTATATTGTCTTCTTGATTTCTTTTTCTTGTAGTTTGCATCTAAGTATACAATGATATGGAGGCCTCCCTGGTGGCACAAAGTGTTGAGCACCGCACTATGAAGCAATTCGCAGCCTCTACAGCACGAGTTCGATCCCGGCCAGCCAGGGAGAGGCCCACATGGCGCAGCAGACCTCTCCTGTCTCACCCACTGCTCCCCTCAGCAGTATGTTTCAGACAGTCTGCCTGTTCTGTTCCCTGCTCTATCTCTGGTGAATCCTCTCACCCTCCTTTATCTCTGGCCTGAACCCCGGCTCTTGTATGCATAAATAAATAAATCTTTAAACAATATATAATAATTTTTTTTAAGATTTATTTATTTATTTATACAAGCACTGGGTACAGTCAGAGGCATGGGAGAGTGAGAGAATTCACCAGAGCCAGAATGGAGAGTAGAACAGGCAGAGTGACAAAGGACGAAGTACACTGCTGAGGGGAGAAATGGGCAGCAGGAAAGGTCTCCGCGCCATGTGGGACCCTCGCAGAGGGGCCGGAGATCAAACTGGTGCTGCAGAGGCTGCGGGGCAGTTTCGCAACCCAGCGCTCAATCGCTGTGCCACCGGGGAGGCCCAAAAATACATAATGATTTTGGAACCAACCATTTCACTGTAAAAATTGCAATCGTTTTCTAGAGAATCTTTAGATTTTCTGTTTATTATCATGGCATCTTCAAATTCTGACAGCTTTTATTCTTTCCCAACTTAGATTCCATTTATATCTTTCTCTTGACAAATTTCTTTAACAAGGACTTCCAATATTCTATTGAACAGTGGTAGTGAAAATGGACATCCTTTTTTTATGCTTAATCTTAAAAGAAAATATTTCAAGTTTTTATTTTATTTTATTTTTACCAGAGTATGAACTTACTTGTGGTTTTGTCATCTATAGCATTTACTATGTTAAGATATGATTTTCCATCTATTTTACTAATAGTCTTTTTAAAACTAAATTTGTGATGACTCTTCTTTTAGTAGTGTATTCAAACAGGAAATGTCTCATTATGACACATGAGGAGATGAAAAAAAAAATTACTCAGAGAGTCCATATGAGTTGGAGGAAGGCTAAGCTAAGAGGGACTACACCAAGTGGGTGCAGCCCAGCTACAAAGGCAGCCTCATTTTTATTTACATTCAAGCATAGATAAATATGAAGTGTTTATCATGAACTGCTTAACACCATGAACTGTTGCTGAACAATGAGAGATAACAAGATATTGATATTCAACACCACTGATGACTTTAAAAGTCCAAGAAATTCAAAAGAATTAAGACAAAAGAGAATGCATACCAAATTATATTATTTATATGGTATCTGCTGCAGAAAAGTTAATATATAACTTTAAGAGATTGAAACTAGAGTGATGGTTTTCATTTGTTAGGCAAATGAAAGGGACAAAAGGGAAGCTTCTGGCATGATATAAATTTTTATTATTTCAGTAGAGGTGGTGGTCATGAAGGTGTATATATTTGTCAAAATCAATGAAACTACTTAAAATATCTTAATTTTGTTACAAATTTTACAGCTCTAGTTAATTTTAAATACCTGAATATATATGCTCTATATTACACAGCACCTCACCAATAGAGTGATAGATGTGCATATATGTATATGCATATATATGACAAAACATCCTAATCCACAATATCTATACCATTTGTTTTCATAATCCCACATTAGAGACTACTTGAATTAACAATAGAATGCATAAATAACTTGTATTATTTTGAATCTGTCTAATATTATTACACAATGGAAAGAATGAATTGCTGTTAGGTGTGATAGCATTAAGATATTTCATAATGTTCATAAAGAATTTAGACACAATAGTGTATTTAGTGTTTTGTTTTATTCATTAAGTACAGAAATCAAAAAATCCAATAAAAGTGAGGCTAGTGGGCCTCCCCTGGTGGCACAGCGGTTGAGCACTGGGCTGCGAAGCTGCCCGCAGCCTCTGCAACGCCAGTTCTATCCCCTGCTGCCAGCGAGGGTCCCACATGGCATGACAGACCTCTCTGCTGAGCCCGCTGCTCCCTTCAGCAGTGTATTTCATCGGTCTGCCTGTTCTGTTCCCTGCTCTGGCTCTGGTGAGTTCTCTCACCCTCCTGCACTTCTGACTCTGCCCAGTGCTTGTATAAATAAATAAATAAATCTTAAAAAAAAAAAAAAAAATGTGAGGCTAGTGGTTACCTTGTGTAATGGCTGGTATAAGCAAATCAAGATTTTCTCCCTGCACTTCTTTTTTTTCTTCTCATGCAAAATTTAAAACTTGTGTGTAATAAATTTATTTAGCAAAAACATTCAATTTTGGTTTGTGATATTTTTTTCTCTTTGGCAGTTTTGGTTTCCTCTCTTCAACAAATCAACTTTCACATTCATTATTTCCAGCGAACTGAACATAGTATGAAGTACATCATAGCAAGAATTCAAATATGCTACCAGTTTTTATGTATGTAATTATATTGTGCTTGTTTCAATTCCCCTGGGTCTCAAATAGTGGCTGGCACGTGAGGATATAAACATCTATCTCAGTTTGAAATTCTGTTGCTTGGTTACTTTGTTTCCAAATAGGCTCCCCTGAAGCAACTATATGCATTAGATGTTACATTTAAATATTGTCAATCATTAAAAATCTTAACAATTTTTTCAAGGAAATGAATTATGCAAAAATGAAAATGAAATTATGTAATAATTCAGTAATAATACTGTATGTTTAAAATCAAGTGAATCTTATTAAGAAATCTCAATATTCCTATACTCTGTCTTTTGTATCTTCACAATTTTATCATAGTTCTGCAGCTAATTACATTTAATGTCTATCACCAGTCCTTACCATGGTAACCTGAACTGTCTGTACAGCCAGTTGAGAGCTGAAAATTAGCATCTCTCAAAGCTTCGTATTTAGTTGTTAGCTAGAAATCAATCACAGTGGGGATATTTTCAGCGTGAATATAAGCAAATATTACAAATTGGCACTACTCTCTGACCCCAGATCTAGTTGTTAATTCTTATTAACATATGGCTGCTTTCAAAAATCTGCTGTTTCTTGATCATTTGATGTTGATTATATAATTGATATTCCCCGTGCCTTTGCATTTTCTCACTCTTGGTCTTTGATTTTATATTTTGTGTATTTTTTTCTGAATACAAAGTTCTGCCATATATTTCATCTTCTTAATTTGCTTATTTCCATAAATGACTTGGTGTCGTGGTCAGGAAACCCAAATAAAATTTATTTTTACATGGAAATAGCTTACTAACATTTGTCTCTATGTTGATTATTGTCAGATGACTTTCCCAAGGAAGTATTTGCATTTTCAAAATATAGATTCTTCGTTTATGGGAAGAAAATTTTCATAAACTATGTTGTTTAATTTTGTTTTATTCCATTATTTAAGTTTTCTTCTCTGTGAACTGCAAAAATGTGAATGTTGGAGAGACTTTACCTTTATTTTATATCTTCCACTTTCTCTTAAAATATTTTAAAATTTCTTGATTATATATTTTTTATTTGTTCAGCTATTTGTCCTTTCATTTATTCAATTTCCACATATCTGTGTTCACTGTGTGATTTTATGTTGTATCCAGTTTAATAAGTTTACTTATGTTTACTAATTTTATTTTATTACAGTTATAGTTACAATCTTGGGTCATATAATTAGTCTATTGTCTTGTTTTTTGTTATTTTTTATAATTATTTCCTTATGTTGTTATTAATTTTTTTTTAAGATTTATTTATTTATACAAGAATTGGGAGCAGGCCAGAGACACGGGAGGGTGAGAGAATTCACCAGAGACAGAGTGGGGAGCAAGAACAGGCAGACGGACTGAAAATACTACTGCAGGGAGCAGCAGGCAAGAGAGGAGAGGTCTGCTGCACTGTGTGGGTATCTCCCTGGCCAGCTGGGAATCGAACCCACGCTGCAGAGGCTGTGGACAGCTTCACAGCGCACAGCTCTGTGCTCAACCTGCTGCACCACCAGGGAGGTCCCTTTATTTTTTTATTTTTTTATTTTTTGCGGGGCCCTGGCTGGCAGCCGGGAAATGAACCGGCGCTGCAGAGGCTGCGGGCAGCCTCGCAGCCCAGGGCTCAAATGCTGTGCCACCAGGGGAGGCCCAACCCCCTTTATTAATTTTTGAACAGCATTTGATTTCTTCCCTCAGGTGTAGTCCCAATAGTTCTCCCACCACCATACCACCCGTGATCCATCACTGCAGTCCCTTGTGCTCTTCCTTTTCTTGTTTTAACTCCTCTCCTTTTCCCTCCCCTGCTGTAGCCTCAGATCTATGGTCAGCATGCAAGTTGGTTGTTTGTTTTTCCCCCAACCCTTTGGTTTCTCTATATTATGCTTATAAATGAAACTACCCAATATTTTTCATTTTCCTTCTGACTTATTTCACTTAGCAAAATCTCCTAGCACCATCCACATTGCCGCAAATGACATGAGTTTATCTTTACTGACCCCTGATTAGTATTCCATTGTGTATATATGCTACATTTTCTTGATCCATTCATCAATTCTGGGGCATTTAGTTTGTTTCCTTATCTTGGCTATTGTAAATAGTGTTGTGATAAACATAGGCGTGCAGGTTTCCTTTTGAATTAGTGTTTTTGTGTTCTTTGGGAAGATTCTTAGGAGTGGAATCTCTGAGTCATATGTTGGATCCATGTTTAGTATTTTGAGGAAACTCCACAAGTAACCCCATAGTTGCTGGAACAGTTTATATTTTTACCAGCATATAAGAGGTGTTATTTTTACCATATCCTTGCTACATTTGTTGTTTTTGTTTGTTAGTTTGTTTTAATATGGGCCATTTAAAATGGTGTGAGGTGGTATATCATTGTTGTTTTGATTTGCCTTTAAGATAAGCGATAAGAGATAAGAGATACTGAACATTATTTCATAGGCCTGTTGGTCATTTGCATTTCTTCTCTGGAGAAGAGTCTTTTTAACTCTTTTACCCATTTTTGCTTCAGTCTTTTGCTTTTATTTTGTTGAGTTGTGTAATCTTTTGTAGATCTTTCATCTCCGTCCCTTACCAGTTGTATGGAGTGCAAATATTTTTTTCCAGTCAGTATGGTATCTCTTTGTTTTGGTTATTGTCTCTTTTGCTGTACAGAAGCTTTTTAATTTGATACAGTAACAGCTGTTTATTTTTTTCTTCATTTTCTTTGATTCTGAGGTGAGTCTTCAAAGTTGTTTTTGATTTGTAATGTCAGAGTGTTTTGCAAATGTTCTTTTCTATATATTTTGTGCTTTTAGGTCTTATATTCAAGCTTTTTGTCTATTTTGAGTTGACCAGATTGTCCTGGTGATTGGTGAGCAGAATCTCTGACTGCTCTTACCAGGGCATGGACTGATCAGATGGGTATCTGGACGACTGGGCCTGGTAAGCATCTTTTTAGAGAGCCAATGGTGGGGTATCATGGGTAATCTTGTGACGGACGGCTATTCTGGTTTACACCCTGATTCATGTCCTAGGCCTAACCAGTCTGCAGGTGCTGGTGGTGATCATGGCAGAACTCACAGGGCCTTTGTAGGTGCAAGCAGGCATTGGCAGCGCCCCATAGTAGGTCACAAGACATCTCCTGGTCTGGGTAGACATTATCTCTTCAGGTTGGGGCTGGCAGCATCAAGAATAATTTTGTGAGATCTCTGCTCTTCTAGACTGGTACCAGCAGCTTCTCATGGGAAAGGTCACGAGGTTCTATGCACTCTGGCTCTCTTCCTCAGGTGGATCCCATATCCCACCTGTCCAAGCTGGGGTTGGCAGGGGCTTGTGCAACCATCCCAGGCGGGGGAGGTTCATTATTAGTTCTTATGGACAAAAAGAGAATTTCAGCCTTTGGTGGATTTTGCAGGCCCTTAATGCTGATATACAGGCAGGCAGAACAAGAGAAAGATTCCAACACTGAGAGAGGTAGAACAGCAACTGAGGTCCCATTAAACTATAAAGTGCCTATAGACACATAATTGATACAATTGTTGCAGATATAAGCCCCTTCTGTTGTTTGGAGATGTCAGAATGGGGGAAAACATAGCATTTCAAGGGATGGGCTCTCTGTTATGTGGAAGGGAAAAAATAGCCTGATTTTAAGTCATTTCCCTTACATTCTAGCCTATCAGGGTTTTTATTACATATAATCTGCACTTCACTCTTCTGCAAGGTTCCCTTGGTAAGGCATGTAGGACACTGTACCTGCAACCTGCAAAAGCAATACAAACTGTAACAGAATGCAACTGAGCCCAGTCCACATGTTTTCAAATGTATCCATAGGAGAGGTACAACTTTTTCCAAATCTGCAAGGCAGTCACTGGTCAACAAAATGTCACAATGTTACCAATAAAATGGTACAAATACTCTGAGGATGGTCTTTCCTGCCAGGCCAAATCAGCTGCCAACAACCCATGGCACAGAATAGGGCTATGTAGGTGTCCCTGTGGTAGCAAAGTGAATGTCCACTGCTGGCCTTCCCACATGAAGGCAAACAGATCTTGACTCTGGTGCTATAGCAATGAAAAAGAGTTAGCCAGATCAGTTACAACATGATATGTGCCCAGTTTGTGGTTCAGATTATCCATCAAGTCTGGCTCTGAAGGTACAGCTGCATGCAAGGGGGGGACCACTTATTTACTCTTGGTAATCTACCGTCTTACTCCAAGAGACACCTGTCACACCATGACTGGTAGGGGCTATGGGCAGCACACACAATACCCATTTTCTCCAACTTTGCTGTTGTGCCCATAATCACTTCGTGGCCATCTGGTAACAGATAATGTTTAATACTGGTCACTTGCCTAGGGGCTGGCAGTTGTATGGGTGGATTCTCAGCATGTCTGCACACTACTGCCTTCCCCACACATACCCTATGGTGAAACTATCTTGCTATGTTCTCCAGCCACAAGCCACATAGTACAACCATTCCCAGGATATATTCTATGATTGTTGACAGGTACATTTTATACTCCTCTGGGGGTATTAGCCCAATACCCAGGGGTAAGTCTCACTGCAACAGCAGTGACAATTGACACTCTGACCTCCATACCTGTCAATGTAACAAGCAGACACCTGACACTTCTCTGGGTTCCCATATAACAGAGAACACTGCCCCTATATCCACTAATGTCAAAACCTTTCGTACAATGGTTGGAGACCAGTGGATAGGAAATTCCACATGTGGCCTCTGGTCCCCAACTGTCCCCTGTGGACAGGTCCCTTGGCTCTCATCCTATTCAAAAGTGAACAGACTCCCCCTTGGCTGGGGTCAGCATCAAATGAGCATCCATGTTCAGGGCAAAGGCCTGGAGCCTGCAATCCCCAACTTTTCCCTTCAGAGAAGCCTGCTTTCTCATTGAAGTGAACTGTTGATCCTCTCACAATTGTCTTCATAACTCTAATATGTATGCACTGGGTCATGCATCTCTTTTGGTGCAATCTCCACCTCTCATTAGATCCACCCAAATTTGGGCACGAGTGACTTTAATAGGCTTGTCTTTCTTGGCATCCTTTTCAGTTGCTTAACAACCACCCATATTCCCTTCTGAGAGTACTGGCTCTCAGCCTCACCCAAACTGGCTACCACTGTGGTGACATAATTTATTCGACATCCCACATAGAGAGCCAAAATTGCCATCAGAGACCCAAATGAGAACGAGGAGCATTTTGCAATACCAATTTCCTCATCCTAGCAGTAAAGTGTTTGTTATCAGGGCCATGAGTGTTTATAGTAAGCATGACTTGCCACATTCTCAGTTTGCAAAGTATCTACACAAGCTCAGTGTATGTTTGCTATTTATTCAAGGTTTCTGGCACATCCCCCACTTCAGTTGATACTGTTAGCACAGTAGCCATTACTCAATACAACAAAGTGTGATCATCCCTACTGGCTGTTCGGAAGCCTCTGTCCCAATGATGGGTGAGGTTCATTGAAGTTAGTTTCTCCATCTCCTGTGCTGTGCAAATGATTTGGCCCATTTCCCAGTCCTACAAATGCAGCAGCCAAGATGCTAGGGGATCTCCTGATTTTTGATGGAATTGTTTACCCAAGTCCACTGGTTCTGCTTGGGTCTATGGGCAATGCATGGTAAAATCCATCATCTGTGGCAGCCCAGAAGCCTGATCCCCCAGGGCCATGGACTGCTGGTGCTTCATCTTCTTTGTCACCACTAGGTGAGCCTAAAGCAAGAGGCCAGCCTTCTTATCCTCTTTAGAGGGGGAAACTGGCACCTCCAGAGCAGCAGATTGGTATCCCTCAATCTCTTCTTCTAGCCACTTAATACATTCTTGAAGGGCCTGGGTCTCGCTCTGCTACTTCTGGACCTTGGCTTCCTCCCTCCACATAGATTCTTGTAGAGCTGTAATAAACACCCATCCCACAACCCCTGCCACCTTGAGGGCACTGTATCTGTCCAAGGTTCCTCATATTTCACACATGGCCCATTCCAACTGTCATGGGGTTTCATCTACTTTTGGCCACATTCATGGAAAGGGTGAGGAGCTTTGGCCACAGGGCACCATCTCCTTATAGCTGGCCACCCTTCAATCTCTCTCCAAGTCTCACAAGGCTCCATATCCATCTACATTGAACTGTTCTGCTGTCTGTGCCACTTGTGCATCCATCCCCAGCCAGGTAGGTGCTGCACCTCCCCCTGCAGTGACCCTCAGGCTAATGGCTGTTGCCATGGTCCCTGAGGTCCGGCATGGGCAAGGAACCATGCACACAGGGGGAGAACAGCAAACTCCCTAAGATGCAGAAAAGCCGAATGCCTGCCAAGAGATAACGACCACCAGAAGCTGCCACAAAGATGATTAAAAGAAATGCTGACCACCTGGAACCTTATCTCGCTTTCTCAAGGCCCACAAACTTTATTCTGCTACAACTGTCTCTCTAAAATCTTTCCTTTTTCTGGTCATTGATTGCTAATTAAAAAACATACGTAATTTAATAATTAGGCTAATGCAAATGAAACATTACTAAACACTGTGTTATAATAGAATTGTTAGTTTAATAATCTTTCTATTATGTGCTTAACTTTAGTACCTTTGATATTAACTGCATTATAATATAAATTTACCTATGACAATTAATTATGAGTAAACATAAGTAAGTAATAGTAGTAGTAATTAGTACAAGAATATAGAAAGAGTTAATAACCTGTCTACTTAGGAATGCAGCTAGGTCCAGATGTATTGTGGACATAAATCACTGCCCTGTCAATGATAAGCTAAACCTATGAGCAAACTGATTTCTTTGATGTTCACTGAGCCTATGCCTTTAGAAAAAACATATATATACTGACCACTAACAAAAATAAAGAGCACTCAGATTTACACTTTCTTGAAGTGTGTCTGTTTGTCATTTCTTTAACCGAATCCCTGACCACCCTGCGCAGTCTCTCAACCCTGAGACAGCCTCATCGTCTACTGTTGTGCTGGTCCGCGGCAGGTGGGTTCATTGTCAGTTCTTACAGACAACCAGTGAATTTGGAGGCTGTAGTGGCAGGATGGGCCACTGAGCAGAATGTGTATGATTCGGCAGACGGGGTAAAGGAGAGTTCTGGAGCCCTCGGTGGCTTTCTCAGGCTTTTATTGAGATTTACATGTAGTGCAGCAACAAGGTACATGGCAGGCAGAGGTGCTGGGGGGCCAGGAGGAGGGCAGCCCTCCTGGGCCTCCAGCAAATCTTCCCTCTGGGCTTCTCTGGCTGTCTTTTCTCCCCTTTTCTCTCCTGCCTCTCTTGCTTCAGCAGCTGATTCTTCTCTCAGTGACTATCTCAATACTCCTCCCATGGCCCACAGAAATAAACAATACAACAATGTAACAAATGCAGATGCCCCTTCAGGCAGGGCAATTCTAATGGTGGGAGGGCAGAAAAGCCTGAAAACTATTTACCCTACAGAGACTTTGGTGGATTTTGCAGTCCTTTAATGCTGAGATAGGGGCTGGTATACACAAGCAGGCAGAGAAAGGTAGAGACTCCAACACAGGGATAGGCAGAAAAGCAGCTCTACTGGCTTTCCCCCTTTATAATGTTGAGTGCCCATAGCCACACAACTGAGACTTTGTTGCAAATGAAGTCTTGCTGGGGGTTTGGAGGCCCATCTGTTGTTTGCTAAATGTTAGAGTTGTCAAAACCAGCATTTCAAGGTTTGGCTGTCTTTTGTGTGGAAGGTGAAAAATAGCCTGACTTTAACTCATTTTACTTACACAGGGTCTCCTGATTCTTAATAATCTTAATATTATTTAGCTGACTTCTGTTTGTTTTTTAACCTCTTTTTATAATTAATGTATTAGTTTCTGAGGATTATTTCACTTTGATTTGTTCATTTTTACAATTTTAAAAATGTTAATATTTTTTAAGAATTAAAAAAAAAAACACATAAGGTAGTGATACAGGGCAGCATGGGGCAATAAAACTGGCCAAGGACACAGCCTAAATAGTTTATCAGTTACCATTTGAGTTTTTCACCTGTGCACAAAAATTGCAAGACTACTCAAGTTCAGAGAATAACAACAATGGGATTTTGTAGGGTAAATGATTTTCAGGCTTTTCTGCCCTCCCATTAGTATTGCCCTCCCTGATCGGGCACCTACATTTGTTACATTTTTATAAGTTGTGTTGTTTATGAGACAGGGCAAGCTAGGGTTATTAGGCAGTTTTAGGGACAGTGCAGGAGGGGGCCTCTGAAGAATTTAGGGAGGCTTCAGAGATAAGGACAACCAAGGAAATGTAACCAGTTCCACTGGGAAAAACAAACATCCTAGGACCACAGACAATCTTGTTAAGGATGGTCCTGGTTTTCTTCAGGTGATAAAGATAAGGTATGGAGATGCTCTCCCGGAAGACTAGGCCATAAAGATAAAGATGTAACAAATGGGGAAAGACAAACCTGTTAGATAAGGAATGTGAAGATCCCCCACTCAGTAGCAAATTAAGTGAGACAGCCACGAGAACTGACCAATCACAAAGAGACTGGTGGAGCTTTAGAATAATCAGGGAAAGAAAGTATATATTCCCTGAGACACGACTCCACTTTGGCTTCCTTGCCCCTCCCAGGCCTGGTTCCCTGGCCTGGGAGTCCCACTTTATTTCTGCTCTTTTTCTCCTCAATAAACTTTTTCTTCTTCTAAACAAACCTGCCTTTGCTTGCTTGCTTGCCTGAGCATCTGCGAAGTTCCTGCTGAGGCTTCATGAGACACCAACCCATGGGGGGTCTAGCGGCTGGGGCTCAGCGCTGCCCTGCAGCCTGGAATCCGTTCCTGGCTGGGAGACTAGGCCTGACAATTCCAGTATCATTTACTTCTATGGGCCATGGCAGCAGTATTGAGATATTCAGCAAGAGAAGGAGAGGCAGGATAGAGAAATAGAAGAGGGGGCCTCCCCTGGTGGCACAGCAGTTGAGTGCTGGGCTGCGAAGCTCTGCAGCGCCGGTTCGATCCCCAGCCACCGGCGAGGGTCCCACATGGCGTGCAGACCTCTCTTGCCGCCCGCTGCTCCCCTCAACAGTATACTTCGGTCCTTCTGCCTGCTCTGCTCCCCGCTCTGGCTCTGGTGAATTCTCTCACCCTCCTGGGCTTCTGACTATACTCAGTGCTTGTATAAATGAATAAATAAATCTAAAAAAAAAATAAAAGAGAAAGAAATAGAAGAGGCAGGAGTGAGAAGGGGAGAAAGAACGCCGAGAAGCCCAGAGGGCAGTCTTGCTGGGGGTTTGGAGGCCTACCAGCCTCCTGGCCCCCCTGCCTGCCATGAACTTGGTTGCTGCACTACATGTAAAAGCTCGATAAAAGCCTGAGAAAGCCACCAAGGGTTCCAGGACTCTCCTTTACCCATCTGCCAGATCATAAAACCTGCTCTGTGGCCTTCATGCCACTACAGATTTATTTAATAAACCAGGGAAAAACAAAGAGTCATTGACATCAAAAATGGCCGTTTACCTCACCTGAAGCAGTGTCCAGTGTTTTCAAGTCCTAAACAGAAAGCATCTAAGATGGCATCTTTCTGCCACTGAGGACACAGTGCTCCTCTCCTGAACAATAGACCACACGTCCAGGATGGTGTCTTCCTTCCACTGTGACCTAGAGCAAGTGGCAGCCAGGCTCTAGGCCAGGTTCCAACTCATGAAGACAACAGAAGACACAACAGGAGCTGCCAAGATGCCCCAACACAGCACCAGACAAACGACACTCAAAACAGCAGCTGCAGTTCCTGGACAAACGGCCACACACACAGCTCAGCAAGGTGCCCAGCTCCTAGTCTTCGCCTTTCTTGCTAGTCTATAACAGCAACAAAACCGGAAACAGTTTCAGCTGCTCAGCTACTTGTAAAGCCTCCAAACTTTTCCTATCTGAGGTTGGCTGCTGTAGGCCCCTCTACATTCAGAGGCCCACAACAGCCTTCTGGAAGATCAGAGCAGTGGGGGGCAGAAATCAATGAACCCTAAAATTTTAAATCGCAAACACTGAATCCTTAATGCTGAATCCTCAAACACTGAATCCCAAAGACTGAATAATCTGTGGTTGCTTTTGCAGTCCCTTATATTTATTATCAGTTTCTCCACCCCAAAATGTGATACTTTTTAGCATTTTCCCAGGGGGAACCACCTGGAAATGTCTTTGGCTTCAGCCACTGGATACAGTAACACTTTCATTTTCCTTATGGCTATATTTTGCTGCAGAAATCATGTTATATGTCAGCATGTATTTAGTTTCCTTTTTTTTTTTTCCCCAAAAATACCTTTGTATGGTTTTAATCACAGCCCTTTCTGTTGCTTGCACCAAACGAGATGGACTTTCAGCAGAGTTATTAGTTTGTTTGTTTGTTTGTTTGTTTGCTGAAAGAAGGAAAAGTTTCATGTGGGGGAAGAAATAAATATAATGGAATAGTATTCCCATATATTGTGTTCTAGGATGGTCTCCTGATGTAACCAGAACAGAATTCTGAGATCTTGCTTCCAAGTTTCCTTATCCATATCTAAGGATTTGAATGTTTTCTCTCCTTTGTTTCTTTCAGCTTCCTATGCTAAGATTCTAATCCCAGCAGTTCTAGTTTTTCTTCAGGTTAGACAGCCATGCTTCTGAACATTTACATTGTGCTCAAATACTTAATGCACAACAGTAATGGATGGTTCACAGTCCTTCAGCGGGTCCCCATACACTATTTTGTAATAAAGCAGCATTTGGAACCTGTGTTGCTTTCCCCCAACTTCACCAGTTTTTCTAATATCCAGTTGCTGAAGATCCCAGTCGGACCAGCAGCCTTTCTTTCAAGGTACAGCTCTTATTCTGTTTCTCAGTTCTGAAGGCTTTAAAATGACCTAATCCAGGGCCTCCCCAGTGGCGCAGCTGTTGAGCTCTGGGTTGTGAAGCTTCCCACAGCCTCTGCAGCTCCAGTTCTATCCCTGGCCACCGGGCTAGGGTCCCACATGGCGCGCAGACCTCTCCCGCCGTGCCCGCTGCTCCCCTCAGCAGTGTACTTCGTCAGTCTCCCTGTTCTGCTCTCCGCTCTGGCTATGGTGAATTCTCTCACCCTCCTGCACTTCTGACTGTACTCAGTGCTTGTATAAATAAATAAATAAATAAATCCTTAAAAAAATAAAATACATTGACCTAATCCTGATACCGGAATTGTCAGGCCTAGTCTCCCAGCCAGGAACGGATTCCAGGCTGCAGGGCAGCGCTGAGCCCCAGCCGCTAGACCCCCCATGGGTTGGTGTCTCATGAAGCCTCAGCAGGAACTTCGCAGATGCTCAGGCAAGCAAGCAAGCAAAGGCAGGTTTGTTTAGAAGAAGAAAAAGTTTATTGAGGAGAAAAAGAGCAGAAATAAAGTGGGACTCCCAGGCCAGGGAACCAGGCCTGGGAGGGGCAAGGAAGCCAAAGTGGAGTCGTGTCTCAGGGAATATATACTTTCTTTCCCTGATTATTCTAAAGCTCCACCAGTCTCTTTGTGATTGGTCAGTTCTCGTGGCTGTCTCACTTAATTTGCTACTGAGTGGGGGATCTTCACATTCCTTATCTAACAGGTTTGTCTTTCCCCATTTGTTACATCTTTATCTTTATGGCCTAGTCTTCCGGGAGAGCATCTCCATACCTTATCTTTATCACCTGAAGAAAACCAGGACCATCCTTAACAAGATTATCTGTGGTGCTGGGATGTTTGTTTTTCCCAGTGGAATTGGTTTCATTTCCTTGGTTGTCCTTATCTCTGAAGCCTCCCTAAATTCTTCAGAGGCCCCCTCCTGCACTGTCCTAAAACTGCCTAATAACCCTAGCTTGCCCTATCTCAATCCTATAAAAACAATTTTGGCAGCAATGAGAGTTGAGCTGATCTATCGCTGCCCAGTGGGATCAGGCAGTATTGCATTCCCAAGGCACATTCATGCTTTGGGGTTGAGTGGGGTGCTGACACCCCATCTCCCACCTGACGGAAACAGATGATGCTTTCATTGATTCCCCTGCTGAGTTTGTATCAGAAGGATCCAGAACCATTGGCAACACGAGCTCTATGCACCTGATTTCATCAGGCTGCATGAAGGGCTGAACCTCCACCTTCACCTGGCTCCACTGAAACATAACCAAGTGATGCAAATTGGGGTAGTCCAGATTATGCTTCTCCTTGTCAGTGAAGAAGCCATATCTGATAACCTACCTCCACAGGTTATCAGTCAGGTGGAATGAGAAGGTGGGAGGTGGGACTCATGGCACTTCTCCACAACTTTGGTGTCAGAGGGGCTAGAGGGCAGCGAAGATTAAGTTCTTTGACATGCAACAAAGCAACCTCAGTTTCCTGGAGATGGTGGGATTGCCGCAGGAAAATATTGCACCATTCCTTTGAGGAAACAGACAGAGCATGTCCACTACTTTATGAGGAATGATTCAGTGGCACTGGGGGAAATGTTACACTCCAACTATCTGCAAAAAGCAGTGTGACTCAGTGTCCCACATTATCTGGGATGGTGCATTAAGCCTCTATGGGAAAGTGAACATGCATACTTACCTGGCCTTGATGCTCCATCTCAGTTGGGAATTCTGCTGAAAAAAATAGGAGGATTTAAGAATAGGAAGATTTAAGACATAATATTCAAATTGATCAGGATGTCCTATAAATCAGATGTATACTAAGAATGTGTACAATTACAACATGAATGGTAAGACAATGACAATCACTAATTGACAATACAGAAATAAATCAGATATTGAAATGTTCTGCCAAAGTTGTTAAATAATTAAAGGGGCAAAAACATTTCATTTAATTTTTTAAGGATTTATTTATTTATGCATACAAGAGCTGGAGCACAGGCCAGAGATGCTGGGGGTGAGAGGATTCACCAGAGACAGAGCGGGGAACAGAACAGGCAGACTGACTGAAACACACTGCTGAGGGGAGCAGCGGGCGAGACAGGAGAGGTCTGCCTCACCATGTGGGTTCCTCCCTGGCTGGCCAGGGATCAAACTCATGCTGCAGAGGCTGTGGATTGCTTCACAGTGCAGTTCTTAACCCCTTGTGCCACCAGGGAGGCCCAGCAAAAACATTTTAAGTGGAGGAAAGAACATATTTTAGAAGGTGTTTTGGACAAATGGTAATATAGTAATATATTGAATAATGTATCTGATAAGGGATTTATATTCATAATATCCTGAATAAATAAATAACACATCTCAGCAATAATAGTTAGATAAATGGCACAATTAAAAGTGGGCAAATGATTTGAGAATGCATTTCTCAAAAGAAGACATAAGAATGATCATTAAGTACATAAAAAATTACTCAACAACATCAATTATTAGGAAACTGCAAATCAAAACCACAATGATATTTTGTTTAATATACAATATAATGGCTAAAATGAATAGAAAGACAATAAAAATGTTGGCAAGGATATCAAGAAATTAGAACCTTCATATATGACTGTATGATATCTCCAATCCAGGCAGGGAATACAGGTTTTAGAAAACTGGTCCAGGAAAGTTAACAAACTAAAACTACAACAACAGTAAAAAGAAACATACTCAAGAGGAAAGGTGTTCTAATTTCCACATTTTATGATGTAAAATGCACAGATTTCAACAAGAATATAGTTTTATTATATTCCTATTCAATAGTCAGAACAGGAGATAGAAAGTAGATTAGCAGTTACTTAGAATTAGGGGATTTAAGAGGACAAGATAACATTAATGTCCTTGAATTGATAGGACACTTTTTTCCAGGGTTATAAAAATGCTCTAAAATTGTGGTGATGATTGTACAACTCTGTGTGTATATTTTAAAACAATTTAATCATATATTTTAAAAGGATGAATTTGAGGTATTGGAATTATTCTTCAATAAAGTGTATAAAATACAAAATAGATTATAGAATTGAAAAAAAATAACTAAAATAAAAACCTTTCTTCATGTGCTTAATATGTGTGGAGATTACAGAAGATATTATTAATGATTGTGAAGACAGATAATATTCTCAATTTGATCAAGACAATGAATATTGATTGAAAAAAATAAAGAACAGTGTCTCACATACCTTGGAGACCACATAAAGATAGCTAATTTTAGTACTGGTGTCCCAGGTGATGAGAGCAAAGCTAAAATGATATTTGAAATTATAATTGTGAAAAACAAATACCTACAAAATTATGACTTAAGTATACCCCAAGTAAAGTAATTCAAAAATTGACACATTGTAATTAAACTTCTGAGATGTATGTTAACTGAGTTCGTATGGTAATCATATTGAAGTACATATAAACCAAATCGACATACTATATGCTTTAAACATAGATAGTGATGTAACTTTCTTCACATTAGAACTGGGAAAAGGAATGATAAACCTACTAGTCACAAAAATTGAACAGCGTGGTCAGGAATCAGATCTCATGACCTATCAGACATGAGCAGAAAATTCTCCCAGCCAACTCCACCATGTAAGATTTCACGTTTTTTGTCATAATTCAAGAGAGAACATATCCTGAATCATAAAACATACCATGCCAAATTCAAAAGAATTGAAATCAAATAGAACATATTCATGAACATAGTAGAATCAAACTAAAAATCAATAAAATAATAACAGGAAAATATCCAAAATGTTGTAAATAAGTCTTCTAAATACGAGACAGTCAAAAATGAAATCTCAAAGGAAAATTTAGAAATGTAATGAACTTACTAAAAATGGAAATATAAAGATAGCATATATGTATAATGTGTACTCTATACTCCTTTCTCAAGAACTAGACAAGGAAGAACAAAATAAAAAGAATTTATATATACTAGCAATGAGTATGTGAAAGTAAAACTTCAATATTTCTTAAAGGAAACCAAGCAGTTAGGTAGAATCTAATAAGATATGTAAAGAATCCATCTTTTGTTTTCATTAATCTTTGGGCTGACTATTATTATTTTAATAAAATTGTTTATTTTTTCATAGAAGAACTGGGGTGAAGGCCAGAGGTATGGGGGGTGAAAGGATTCACCAGTGACAGAGTGGAGAATGGAACAGGCAGATATACTGAAATACACTGCTGAGGGAAGTAGTGGGCAAGACAGGATTGGTCTGCTGTGCCATGTGGCCAGGGATCAAAATCAGGTCACAGTGGTGGGCTTTAGCAGTGGTAGTGCTAAGATTTAACCCCTAGGCAATCAGGAAGGCCCTGGACTGTCTTTCAAATTTCTATTTCATTTATATCTACTTTGATTCTTATTATGCCTGTTCTACTGACTTTTGGATTTCTTTGTTCTTTTTCTAATCCATCCATTAGATGGATTATTTACTTGGGTTATTTGTTATGTATTTATACAAGAGTTGGGATACAGGCCAGATGCGCGGGAGAGTGAGAAAATCCACCAGAGACAGAGCAGGGAGCAGAACAGGCAGATGGACCAACGACAATGCTGAGGGGTTCAGAGGGCAAGACAGAAGTCTGCTGCACCATGTAGGAATCTTCCTGGCCGGTCGGGAATCGAACCGTGCTGCAGAGGCTGTGGACAGCTCCACAGTGCAGTGCTCAACCCGCTGCACCACTGGGGAGGCCCTATTTCTTTTTTCTCACTGTGGGTCTGTATTGTTATATATCTCCTTTCGTACTGCTTTTGCTAGTTCTGTAAGTTTTGGAAAGTCGTGTGCTCATTCTCAAGGATTCATACCCAGAAAATTACAAAGTGTTGATGATTTTTTAAGTTCTAAAATTAACAAAGTAATATGGTGCAACTGAACTGGCAAACTCAACTGAGAAAACATGTCGATTCTCCCCAAACTGATTATATTGATAGTTTTAATGCAGTTCCTATTAATATTATCTCATGTTTTTATTTTAAAACTAGACCAGCTTATTAAAAATCTATAGAGACAAAGCTAAGAAATAGCTAAAGTTCAGGAATAGGTAAAATAATATTGAAAAAGAAAAATAGAGTAAAAGGAGTTGAAAGGTCCATGTAGGAGGCCAGAATGCAAAAGCTTACCAGGAAGCCCACCTGGGGGCAGGTATGGGGAAACCTGCCTGGAGGATTCAGACAATGAGCCTCCCCCCACCCCCTACAGGTCTCTTCTCAGACAAAGAACCTCTACCTGCCCCATGAATCTTTTTGAGCCCTACAAACTTCTTCCCGCCATAGGAGCCCAACTTCCCACCTGACCTCTCCTCACCCTATAAAGACCTGCATCCCCCTGACAACGTGCACAGCTTCACTGACCCCCACATTGGGTCCGTGAAGTCCGCCTGGGGCGCAATAAATTTTCCCTTCCTTTGAGAAACTTAGCCTGGCTCTCCTTTTCTTTACCATGCCGAACCTTTTAGGAGTCACTATACCCAATATTAAGTCCTACTGTGTTGTCACAGTTATCACAATGCTGTGGTGTTTCAGAGGGAGAGACATCCAATCAATAGAACACAGAACCCAGAAACAGTTTCACACATCTATGGCAAACAAGGTTTTGACAATGATACAAAAGCAATCAGTAAATAAAGCAATTTTTTTAAATGTTAGATTATTCAGATATCCTTATGTGAAAAAGTGAAACTTAACCCAAAATTCACACATTATAAAATATAAACTGAAAATGAATTATAGAATTAAGTAAAAATATGCAACATTTTGAAAAATCACAGGAGAAACCATTCAGCATCTATGACCTTTCAAAGAGTTTTAGGATTTAACATCAAAAACATGCTCCATAAAGGGAAAAGTTAACATATTGGAGATCAAGAAAACTAAAAACTTTGTTCTTCAGACGTCCCTGGAAGATGTTAAAAGTTAAGTTGTAGACTGGGGGAGAAAAAAAAAGGTATTATAAACCACATTCAACAGAGGACTCATTTCAGAATATGTATGTACGTGTGAACTCATGCTATTCAACATTAAAAACAACAACAAAAACAATTCAGTTAGAAAATGACCAAATTAAAACCACAACAAATTTTCACCTATCAGAATGGGGAAATAAAGTGACAATATCAAGCACTGGTGACAATGCTAAGAAACTGGGTCACTCATATATGCTAATGAGGATGTGAAAACGATGGTCACTCTAGACAATAGTTCAACAGTATCTTTTAAAAATAAACACAATTAAAATACATTCCAGCAATTTCACTCTTGGATGTTTATCTGAGAGAAATTAATATCCACATTCAAACAAAAGTTATAAACTTCTGCTTATTGCAGTTTTACATTTAAAAGGCCAAAACTGGAACTAGCTTAGATGTGTTTTAATGGTTGAATGGTTAGATAAACTAGTATTTCTGCTACTGGGAATTACACAAAGAAACATATTCATACAGTCACAAACTTTGGTAAATTGCCAGTGAATTGTGGTGATAAAATAAACTAAGTTTAAAAGATCACATATAATGTGATTCATTTTAAGTAACATTGTTGAAATGAGAAAATAACAGAAATGGGGAGTTGATTAATGATGGGTGTGGTATTAGGTAGGTAGGGGATTTGAGTGCAAATATGAAAAGGACAACATGCAGGATCCTGTGGTGATAAAAATGCTCTGGAAATGCCATGGTTGTGATATTGTATTACAGTTTGCAAGAAACTTTGCAAACTTTGAAAAGTTGGGGGTGGGGGGACTTTGAAAATTGTTCCTACAATATTTTTATTTCTTTTAAAATATATTTTTACTTTTTTAAAACATTCTAATTTATCTTTTCACACTACAGGATTTATCTCTTATTATTCTCCCAATTGTATTTGAATCTATTTTATTTGTTATCTTATTAAGTTTACTACAAGATTTACAAATTATAATATTATAAATCAATACCAATACCATACTGCTTTGCTGAATTTCCTGACAGATATTCAGAGCAGTTGCTTGGGCTTTTTTCCAGCTCCCTCTGGTCACCTCACAGTAGACCCTTACCTCAACTCTTACTATAGTGATAGCTTTTAGAACTTTACAGCTTCTTTTTCTGATCATGTATAGTCTTCATTAGTTTTATTGTGGAGCTTGTGTAAATAAGCATTAGCAAATTTCCCACCTTTCTGTAGGGGCGGGTTGGGACGGAGCAGGATCTCTATAATCCCAGCAGACAGGGTAAGGAGAGAGTCCTGGAGCCCTCGGTGGCTTTCTGCAGGCTTTTATTGGGATTTACTAAGTAGATTGCAGGTAGGGATTCTGGGAGTCCAGCCTCTGGCAATTCCTCACTCTTTCTGGGCTCGCCAATATTCTCTTGTGGCCTTTGCTTCTCTGCTGGTAGTTGTCTTTCTCTCTTTCCCTCTGCTGTTCCTTGTGATGCCTCCCTTGTCAGCCCAGTCTCTCAGCTCAGGTGAACCCCATCTACCTATGCCCACACCCTATTCCAGGTGCCCACCATCAGGCATGCATTCAGGACCACAGGGATCCATCATCAATCCTAATGGCGGGAGGGCAGAAAATTCTGATACATTTTTACCTTACCCTACACTTTCTTCACTTATTCTATTTCTCAATTTGTTTCTCACCTTCTTGGATTACTTCTTGAAATAGAGTTTTTGGAAGGTAAACTCTTTTTTAAAGAATTTATTTATTTTTGCATAAAAGAACTGGGATACAGGCCAGAGTTGCGGTAGGTGAGAGGATTTACCGGAGACAGAGTGGGGAGCAGAACAGGTAGATCCACTGAAATACATTGCTGAGGGGAGCAGCAGGAGAATCAGGAGAGGTCTGCTGTGCCATGTGGGTAGCTCCCAGGGTGGGGCTCGAACTCGTGCTGCAGTGGCTATGGACAGCTTCATAGTGCTGTGTCTTAACCACTTGCACCACCAGGGAGGTCCTGGAAGGTAAAACTTTTAATGTCTAAAATATCTGAGAATACATTGATTTTTTCTTTCATATTGTAGGGTAAATGATTTTCAGCCTTCCCTACCCTCCTGCCATCAGCATTGCTTGTCTGAAGGCAGGCACCTGCATTTTGTTACATTGTTATTTTCAGTTGTGTTGTTTACTTCTGTGGACCATGGCTGCAGCATTGATATATTCTCCAGGAGAAGGAGAGGCAGGAGAAAGAAAAGGAGAGAAGGGAATAAAGAACGCCAGAGAGCACAGAGTGAGGACTTGCTGGGGCCTTGGAGGCCTGCCAGCCCCCTGGACCCCCAGCACCACTGCCTGCTGTGTACCTGGTTGCTGCACTACATGTAAAAAAAAGCTCAATTAAAAACCTGAGAAAGCCACTGAGATTCCAGGACTCTCCTTTACCCATCTGCTCAATCACAGAGATCCTTCACTGTGCCTTCCTGGCACTACACATATTTAAATTCTGTCAGTTCAATACAAAAACAAAACATTTGAAAATTTTCTGTACTTGGAAATATAATTTCATTTTCAAATATTACTTTTTTCAAATATTCCCTATTTTTTTGTATATTTTATGACTATTATTAATAAGATATCATTTTGCTTCTATTTGTATGTCTTAAGATTTTTCACTTAATTCCTTTCTGATCATTCAGTCAATGCTTTTACTTATCTTCTTAACTCTTTTACATATTGTGTTCAGCCAGATTAATGTGAAAGAAGTTATTCAATAACTCCTAAGAGTGTAAAGCTACATTCCAAAGGTGACATTTTTATCTGAGGGAGCATGTTTCTTGTGGGCATTACTAATCTGAGCAGGGGTTTTAACCAGAATCTATTTATTCCTAGTTTGATGACTTTTGGAAGAATAAAGTTTGAAGGTGCACATCAAAGGGAAGTAGCACTACAGTCTGTACCTTCAGATTGTCATCACATTGTAGAAGATAGTAAAGTTAAACAAGAGCCAAGAATGCTATAAAATGAAATGCCCACACTATTTAGAAGGACTCGGTCTTTTTTTTTTTTTTTTTTTTTTGTGAGACCCTCGCCAGAGGCCCTGGAACAAACTGGCGCTGCAGAGGCTGCGGGCAGCCTCTCAGCCCACCGCTCAACCGCTCCGCCGCCACCAGGGGAGGCCCGGAACTCAGTCTTTTAATTATTGAAATAGCATAGAATTGTCTCATCTCTAAACATCAGAATTTACTCAGTGGTAAAACCTGTCTCTAACATTTGTTATTGAAATAATGAAATTTGTATTCTGCACACATACACTTTATATGCCTTTTCATATCTGAGTTATTTATTGTATGAAATAAATAGATAAAACAAAACTTCTAAGTCTGATTGTCTGCAATTTTAAGTAGGAATTAAATAAGATTTTAAAAGTATGCTACATAACATTTCTGAATTCATTTTATCAATTATATTTCTAGCTAGTTATTATCTTGGACCAATCAAATCTTTCAACCAAAGCAGGGGCAGCATCTGGTCATTCTGAAGGCAGGATGATGGGCCAAAATCTCTCAATCAGTTTTTCTTCAATACACAGCAATTAGCAGGCATGACATAACTTTAAATAGAACATAAAAATTGTTCTTGAGACCTTTGTGAGAAAATTGTTATAACAAATTAAACAATCATGATGATGTTAAAAAACCTCTTATTATGTTGTTTTAAACTGTTTATCTTTTTAGATACTGTAAATATGAGATGTTTAGTTTCAAAATGAGTTGTCTGCCTTCCTTTATACATGCACAGGCCTGGGTGGGCTTGACAATGTCAAAGTATATGAGAGATACTATGTGATAATATGATAGAAGAGGTGATAGTGTGCATACTAGGGATTTAAGGTTCTATTCTGAGGTTTACTGATTATGCCAAAAATCTCTTAAGCTCCAAAAAATCTACCAACCACTGATGCATTGTGTCTTCATGGAACTCTTGTTCAAAATGATCTGGGCACCAAAGTCCAAAACATATGTTAACACTCTATTCTGGTGGCTATGTGTGTATGCGGGTTTGTGTGTTACAATAGTGAATATTGCAAAAAGAGACAATGAAAACTCATTGTTATTATGAATGCAAGTGAATCAATCAAAAATAATTTAACATTATTTTTGAAATTGCATTTCACACCTCATTAGTCAGTTAAGAAAAGAAAGCACACATACAAAATACATATAAATCATAATATTAGAATAAATGTTTTTAATGAAGAAAAATAAAAGTAAAAAAAATATGCCTGATTATAATGGGTGGCAGGAAATATTAATAACTACATATACCAGGTTGGCAGTAAAGAAGCTCCAAATTCACCATATGGTATTTTGCAGTTCCATGATGGCTGAAGATGTTTAAATTTCGATGCAAAACTATTTAAGAAGGTTTATTTACTTTTGGTATTACTTTTATAATCCTGGCCATACTATCAGTTGAAAGATAACAACCTTTTTATGGGGTAATTTCATTAGTAAAGTAAAGGCAAATTCATTAGCTTTTACTGCTAATACAAATACATTAAGACACAGGAAATATTACCAGTACTTCTGAAGAGCTGTACTTCTGAAGAGCTAAGTCAATCCTATTAATTTATAGCTCTCACCCTAAATTTGGGATAACATATACAAAATATACATAAAATAACTCCTTGGTATATGTATAGATGCACTAGAAAGCACAAACACATCATAACATGGGAATGATGACATCTTAATATAAATGCCAAATATATTTTCATTCAGTATTTTTAATTGTAGCTTTAATAAAACTACTCAACACTGATGATACCAAATATGTAATAATATTGGGCATTTACTATGAGTCAGACATACTAACTTCTTATATGGATTATTCAAATTAATGTTGGTAAAATCCTATGAGATTGTGTTCATTCATATCCTCTTTTGAAGATGAGCTGTTGATTTTTGATCTGGTTAATTAATGTACACAGCAAATAGATATAAAATATGATCCAAAATTGAACCACAATATCCTCTCTTGTAATAAGCTCTGAAAAGTTTTCAAATTTAAAGGTCCATATGTTTTAATTTAAGAGGTGTTCCTGCAAAGGACCAAAGAGTTTACAGGTTGATTTTTGGACAGTATCAGCCTCTGCTACATAATTTTGTTTTTTTTGTTTATGTTTAAAATAATTTTTAAGCTGTAAAATTGTTCTTGGTTCATGGGTCATACAAAAAAGCAGAGAAAAGGTCATGAGCTGAATTAGTATACTAGTTCTAATTTGCAGAATAAAATGAAACCTATACATACTACGTGGGGAAAACCTGGGCATTTATCATAAAAGGGAAACTAGTTATAACATATAAAATGAGAGCCAAAGTCAATAAACCAAATCTTGAGAATGTTAATTTTCACCATAATGAAGTAGTAGGCACTAGATGTACCCTCCCACCTGAGGCAACTGACTAAAAAGACAAAATATATGAAATAATAATTGTGAGCTATTGGACATGAAACAATAAAGGAGATTAGCCCCTAGACATGGGAGTCAAAGTGTGTTGACCTTTGATTGCAGCTTCCTGGAGGAAGATGGAGACCTTTTTCAATTATTATTTTGGAATGGAAGGAGAAAATGGAAGCTTTGGAAAGGTAAATCTGCAGGATGTTCAAGAGAGGAGAGCTGCACAACAGGGACCATTAGAAATGTTCAGTTCAGAATGAACTGTGCATGTATATACAGAAGCTACCTGGGACAGAGAAAGAAAAATCCAAAAATATCAAAAGGGGTAATGCCAGAGACTTACACGGACCTGTGAATAGGTTCCTGCTCCTACCAGCCACAGAGGAAATTCTCATAATTCATGGTTCATCAAGTAGAACAAGTTTCACCAAACTAATTTTCTATAGGGCCAGATAGCAAATGTATTTTGATGGCCCTAGGCATTTTTTTTTAAGATTTATGTATTTATTTATATAGGCATTAGGTACAGTCAGAAGTGCAGGAGGGTGAGAGAATTCACCAGAGCCAGAGGGGAGAACAGAGCAGGCAGACTGACGAAGTACACTGCTGCGGGGAGTAGCGGGCGGCAGGAGAAGTCTGTGCGCCACGTGGGACCCTTGCCTGGTGACCAGGAATCAAACCGGTGCTGCTGCAGAGGCTGCAGACAGCTTTGCAACCCAGCGCTGAACCGTTGTGCCACCGGGGAGGCACCATAGGTAGTTTTTTTTTTTTTTTAATTTTATAGCAATTTAAAAATCAAACTCAGACTGTACAAATGTAGGTCACAAGCCAAACTTAAGAGAATATTTGTAGAAACATAAAAATAGCACCACTCCCAAACCTAAATCTGCAATATATGACACCCAAACAGAAACTACTAAATATGGAAAGAAGTTGGAAAATGTAATCAATAATGGGAAGAGAAATCAATCAATAGAAAATGGTCAAGTGGTGGTCTTGGTGGCATAAGGGAGTAAGTCTCAGCTATCAGTAGCCACTGCAGCATGATTTCTATGCCCTGCCAGGGAGATAACCCACATGGCGCAGCAGACCTCTCCTATCTGGCCTGCTGTTCCCCTAGCAGTGTATTTCAGTAGATCTGCCTGTTCTGCTCCCCACTCTATCTCTAAGGAATCTTCTCAACCCCTACACCTCTGGTCTAAACCCAGCTCTTGTAAGCATAAATAAATAAACTAAATCTTAAAAAAAGGTCGAGAAAAGACACATCTAATAAAAATGGAAATGTCACCAAAAATATATTATGATCATATGTTTAAGAAGTTAGAGCCATACATGGATAATACATAAAAGACATAAGAAGCTTAACAAACTCCTTGAGAGAAAAACAAAAAAACAAAACAAAACTAACATATCTTGGATTTCAAAAATGGTGAAATAAGTTAAAATATATTTTTGTGTAAGAATAGTGGTGAAATTAAAGCACAGTAATATAATCTATTAAAATTACAAAAACAATCTGAAAAAACAAACATAGCATTATTGTGTTATGCAGAGATCAAGGAGAAGAAAATGTAGGTAAGTGGGATTTTTAAGGGAAGAAAAGATATTTGAAACGAAATGACAAAAATTCTTTTAGATTAGATGCAAGCTTTAAAGCAAAACTTCTGTGTTCTTAATTACAGATCTTTAAAAATCAAGATGCAAAATCTAATGGAAGTTCAAACACAGATCAGTCTTTAGATATAGTATGTAGAATACTCAAGTGGCATTATACACAATCATGAACTAATCAACATTTATGGAATATTGCATGTAACAACAGAACAGTGAACATCATTCTCACATGCATAAGAAATTTTATTAAGAAAAACAATATTCTTAGTCATAAAATAAATCTTAGTTCATTTGAGCTGATTCAAGTAATACAAAGTATTTCTTTGACCATAATGGAATAAAATTATAATCAAAAACAGAAAGACATTTTTGGATTCTCTGAAGAAGCTACTAGGAGAACAGATAAAGCTATAGATTCTTGAAGTTCAATGCAATCTAAACACAAGAAATATAGATTTAAAAAACACATCAAGGGCCTCCCCTGGCACAGCGGTTGAGCGCTGGGTTGTGAAGCTGCCCACAGCCTCTGCAGCGCCTGTTTGATAACTGGCTGCTACCTGGCCACCAGAGGTGGGTCCCACATGGCGCGCAGACCGCTTCTGCCGCCTGCTGCTCCCCTCAGCAGTGTACTTCGGTCCTTCTGCCTGCTCTGCTCCCCGCTCTGGCTCTGGTGAATTGTCTCACCCTCCCGCGCTTCTGACTGTACCCAGTGCTTGTATAATAAAATAAATAAATAAATCTTTCTTTAAAAAATAAATAATTAAAAACTCATCAAAACAAATTTGCTTAAGACTGCTTAAAACTATTAATAAATAAAAATCTTACAATAGAGAATAAAAGACACATTCTAAAAAAGAGAACAAGGATAAAAATGATAGCAGACTATGTATAATTACCTATCTCTCTTTCTGTCTATCTGTATCTGTGTCTCTATATAACATATAAGCCAGGCAGATTGTCAGATTGGATAAATAAATAAAACTTAACAATGAGCCTTCTATGTGAAACCCATTTTAAATATTAACACAAGTGCATGTTAAAATGGAGGATAAACTATATACAATGCTACCACTTATCAAAATAAAAAGGCGGTTCTATAGAAATATTAAATAAGTTAGATATTGGAGCTAAATATTTTGTCAGAGGTATTAGTGGTCATGGTCATCACATAGTGAAAAAATGAAGCAAAACTTCTGTGTTCTTAATTACAGATCTTTAAAAATCAAGATGCAAAAACTAATGTAAGTTCAAATACAGACCAGTCTTTAGATATAGTATGTAGAATACTCAAATGACATTATACACAATCATGAACTAATCGACATTTATGGAATACTGCATGTAACAACAGAACAGTGAACATCTTTTTCACATACATAAGAAATTTTATTAAGAAAAACAATATTCTTAGGTCATAAAATAAATCTTAATTCATTTGAGCTGATTCAAGTAATACAAAGTATTTCTTTGACCATAATCTAATAAAATTATAATCAAAAACAGAAAGATATTTTTGGATTCTCTGAAGAAGCTACTAGGAGAACAGATAAGTGTGTTTAGACATGTGCACCCTACGAGATTACTGGTAAAGTATAATCATATTTCTATATATTAGCAAAATCCTAACTTAAAATCACTTCACAGAATTATTGTATGTCATAATATGTGGGTGAATATATATATGGTTATAAAATATATACTATATTTTAGTTAATACTAAAATACTACTTAAAATGACATAAAACTATTGAATGTTTCAATGAGCTAACAAAATTGGAAGTGTAGACTGACAACTTTTTTTTTAAAGATTTATTTATTTACTTATACAGGAACTGGGGTACAGGCCAGATGTGCGGGTGGGTGAGAGGATTCACCAGAGACAGAGTCGGGAACAGAAAAGGAAGACTGACAAAATACACTGCTGAGGGGAGCAGCAGGCGAGACAGGAGAGGTCTGCTGTGTCATGTGGGACCCTCGCTGGCCGGCTGGTATTGAACCGGCACTACAGAGACTTCGGACAGTTTCACCGTGCAGTGCTCAAACGCCTGTGCCACCAGGGAGGCCCTAGACTAACAACTTTAAAACACTAAGTAAATGAGACCCAAATAAATAGAAACATGTCCTTCAGATAGTTGAAAAAATTATGTATTATACATATCACTTCTTAAATTAATATATTCAATGATATCCCATTCAAAATGCCAACAGATATGTTTTGTTAGATTTGAGAGTCTGGTTCTCAAATTCATATTGAAATGAAGAGGGACTCAAATAGCCATAACAACTTTGTGTAAAAAAGAACAAAATTGGAGAAATTATGGTAACTGGAGAATTTCAATTATAAATCTGTAATAGTCAAGGCTATGCATTAGGGCAGAGACTAATAATTCAATATAACAAAACAGAATCCAAAAGTAAACTCACACATGTGTGGTTCATTAATTTTCAGAAAGTGGTCAAAGACAGTTGCAATTCTAAGCCAACTCTTCACAATTGTGATGGAATCATCAGACATCCCTGTGGAAAAAAAAATGTAAACTTGAATTCATATATTGCATCATACCAAAAATAAAAATAACCCAAATGAATCATAGTTTAAATGCAACAAAATCTATGAGAAAATAGTAAAAAAAAAAAAAAAAATCAGGGGCCTCCTTGGTGGTGCAAGGGGTGCACAGTACTTCACAGCACTGTGAAGTATCCACAGCTTCTGCAGCCCCAGTTTGATCCCCTGACCAACCATGGAGATACACACATGGCACATCAGACCTCTCCTGTCTAGCCTACTGCTCCCCTCAGCAGTGTATTTTAATAGATCTGCCTGTTATGTTCCCCACTCTGTCTCTGGTGAATACTCTCAACTCCCTCGCACCTGTGGCCCGTACCCCAGTTCTTGTATGCATAAATAAATAAATCTTAAAAAAAAAAGAAAATATTGAAATCTTGAGCTAAGCAAACATTTCATAGTTACTGCACTGAAACAAAATTCATCTAAGAAAAAAATGATAAATTAAGTTCTGCAAAATTAAAAATATCTTGTGTTCAAAATATACTGTTAAGAGAAATAAAAAAGCCATACATTTTGATAAAATATTTTCAAATTTCATAATCATTAAAAGACCTTTCAAAATTCAAAAGGAAAAGAAACCAGCCTATTTTTAAAACAGGGCAAAAGATTTGAAAAGGCACTTGATAAAAAGAAGATATAGGTGGACCTCTCTGGTGGCACAGGGTTTAAAGACACTATCAAGCTATTTCCAGCCACTACAGCATGAGTTTAATCCCTGGCTAGGGAGCTGACCCACATGGTGCAGCAGACCTCTCCTGTCTTGTTTACTTCTCCCCTCAGCAGTGTATTTCAATGGATCTGCCTGTTCTGCTCCCCACTCAGTGTCTGGTGAATCCTCTCACCCCCTCACCTTTGTCTTGCTCCCCATTTCTTGTATTTATAAATAAATACATCTTTAAAAAAAAAAAAAGATGTGGGAGTGGAAATCTCCATGAAAGGGGGAAGTACCATGTCCTCTTCCTCCATGTATAAACAGACACTTTGGACTAGCTACTGGGAACTCTGAGCAGAGTTTAGTGACCAAGTGAAGCTATATACCATGGAAGGCAGGTGGGCTCTGGAGAGACATGTGGAGAAGAATGTCATGCTTACTTCTCAGTTTTGGACTTGGTCCAGGGACTTGGTGCCTTGGGGAAACGCATGGAGGAGAGACACATGGCACATGGGTGACACATGGCAGAGAGTCATTTAGGGAGACTGACAAAGGCAGACTTTACCTTGATTTGTGCTTTGATTGTGCTCCTTCCATCCCTGACTTGCCAGGTCCCTCTCACCCCTTTTCTATGGTTCTTGCCAAGAAGGCACTTCAAACATGTGGCAAGGTTTCAGGCCTCAGTGGCCCAACTTCAAATGAATCCACTTCAGCTAGACACTTCCCCAAGGGGGGATAAGGTAACTTTGGTGTTTTATTAAGAAAGTATCATCCTTTCTTCTCTCCTTTGCACACATTAATTTTATTAAAGTGTTTTTTTTTCACAGTATGCTTTGTCTGTGTACACAGATAGACCTCTTTAGAACATGTGAGTTTGGGGTCCTGGGGTGCCCCTTGGCCAGCACATAAGCAGATTAGTACATGAAAAGATACCCAATATTATTAGTCATTGGGCAAATGTGTATTAAAATGACTACACTGTATACCACTTATAATATATTACATTAAAATATCTGACTAGATCAAATTTAGTGAGGGTCTGGAACAACTCCAATTCTCATGCACTGCTACTGGTAAGTTAAAATAATACAATCATTTTGAAAAGCAGTGATCAGTTTTTTTTTAAAATGACAGTCACCTGTTATAGTAGATTGAATTGTAGATGTCCCTCTCCCCAGAAAGATGTGTCCATTCCTAGTGCCAGAAGACTACGATTATCACCTTATATGACCAAATATGTGATTAAAGATATTGAGAAATGAAATGTAACTGGATAACTCAGGTAAGTCTTATAAGTTATTGCATGTATCTTTGTAAGGGAGATACACAGAGAAAGCACTAAGAATAGGATGCAGAGGTGCCAAAGGAGCGGAGATTTCAGTGACAAGGGACAGAGAAAAGATACCATAAGCAGTCAGACACCATAAGCAAGGAAGAATTCTCTTTCAGAGCCTTTAGAGGGAATTTGAATCCACTGTCACATTGAATTTTAGACTCTGAGTCTGAGAAATGTGAGCAAATGTCTGTTGTTTTAAGACACAAACTCTATGGTAATTTGTTACAATTGCTGCAGGAAAGTGATATATCTTCATGTGACCCAGCCGTTCTTATTTTATGCCAATAAAAAGTCTTATATATGAATGTTCATTGCAGAATTATTTAAAATAATCATAAAGAGAAATTTGGGAGACAATAAGTCTGTTCATCATCCTGATTGTGATGATGGATTCATGAGGTCTACTTGTGTCAAAATGTATTAAATTGTTCAATTTATCACATATCAAAACATGTAAATAATACTTTGTCCGAGCCCGCGGACTGGTCAACGAGGTTCTCGAGGGGAGAGCAGCGACCTGAAGAACAGGGGTACACCACGGAGGGAGACACGTGCACTCTTCGTTCAGCTATCGCAGGTCTCGTTTACTTCGGTTTCGGCGGGGCTTTATAGCTGGGGACCGGAAGCGGAAGAAGCAGGCCAAAGCCGTCATGCGCACTGGGCCAAAAGAGGCTAATCCCAGAAGGGCACATGCCCTTATTTGGTGCGCTGGAGGTCGTCATGCGCACTGGGCCAAAAGAAGCACAGCCAATCACAGAAAGGGGGAGTATCCTGATGCCACGAGGTAAGGCGCCAACAATACTTCTTAAAGATATTTATTTTGTGAGTAAATTATAGACAAAAAAGACATAGAAAAGCAATGGGCTTGTGTATTAGATTTAATCATAACATATAGTAAAAAATTTTCTGTTATATTAGCAAATTAGTATATAGTCAGTTCTTTAAAAGCATACACCACTTTCTGATTTAGGAATTATTTATTTCCTCCTAGTGTTATTACACTTTTATCACTGCCTAAATTATCTTTATTTCAATTTGTATTGTAGAAAATGAAGATGCAAAGGACCCACTCTTGGATTTTAACTAGCACAGATTCAGAATCACTGGTAAAGAAATGTATAATGTAAAATATTTCACAAAGTCTGGGTTATTGCTATTGCAATACTTACCCACCAAGTTCTAAAGCATATTTACAATGAAAAATGAAATATACCACAGTTTCGCATTTTACTTTTCAAACAACTAAATAGCCTGATATGAAATAAATGAATAAAATATGCATAAAGTATAAAACTAATCTATTTCATAGTGTATGAAAAATAAGACAAAATTAAAAATGTAGGTTGGGCCTCCCCTGGTGGCGCAGGTGGTTGAGCACAGGACTGTGAAGCTGTCTCTGCAGCGCCAGTTCAATACCGGCCTGCTGGCAAGGGTCCCACATGGCGCGGCAGACCTCTCCTCTCTTGCCTGCTGCTCCCCTCAGCAGTGTATTTCATCTGTCTGCCTCTTCTATTCCTGGTTCTGTCTCTGGTGAATCCTCTCACACTCCCATGCATCTGGCCTGTACCCCGTTCTTGAATAAACAAATAAATAAATAAATCTTTGAAAAAATAAATAAAAATGTAGGCAACTTTTAAACTGTTAAACAAACAACAGACAAAGGTTGGTGGGTCTGAAAAGACTTCTGGAAGAGTGAAGGTAAAGTAGAAGAGTGAAGACATGAAGAATGATTAGATTGCCAGAGTGTGAAGAAGGAAGGAAGGACAGAAGGAAGGAAAGACAGAAGGAAGGACGGAAGGAAGGAAGGAAGGGAGGGAGGGAGGGAGGGAGGGAGGAAGGAAGGAAGGAAGGAAGGAAGGAAGGAAGGAAGGAAGGAAGGAAAGGAAAGGAAAACATAGTAGAGAGGGTAACAAATTTTGAGATAAGAGCCTGTATGGACCTTTTTCTTGTTACTGACAATAAGACTCACTCCCACATCAGGGAATTTAGATCAAGGGATGTGCCTTGGAGAGGGAGTTACAGTGTGCAAAATGGAGCAACCTACCTCTGGAGATTTATAGGACTTGGGAAATAGAGATTTGGGATAAAATTCTAGGGCAGTGGAATGATGCTGGCACATGCAGAAAGGATGAATCATTAAGCACCCTGCAAAAAGCGGGAAGCTTGAGGACAACAGAGGGACCTAGCAACTGCCAGCATGAGGCTTGAACTTGAAGTGAGAGAGGGTAATATTACCTTTGTCCTTGCACAAAAGAGGTTCCTCTCTACAACTGTCTGCTGCTTTATGCAAAACACCTGCCTTACCTACAATTGGAGCCAAAATAGATGTCAAGTCCAAAAGGGCGCACGCTGCTTCTAACTCAAGTTTAAAGCACTCAGGCAATAGGAACTGCAACACTGTAAGTTCCCTGCCGCCCCCTAAGAAAAAATGGAGCTAGGCAAGAAGGAGGAAGCTACAAGAGACTGGTAAAAAAGATTACAGAGGCAGCAGGAAGAGGAAGTGGAGAAAGATGGAGAAAAAAAAAAGAAGACTGGAGGTGACTCATGGAGCAGAAAGACATGTGAAGAAGCCACATTTGCTTCTTAGCCTTGAACTTATTAATTTTGCTCATTTCATCTCAGACTTTCCTATGGGTCCCCACCAGTAGATGCCTTAGATGTGTGCCAATTTTTTGGATCTCAGCTGCCCTGCATTGAGTCAATCCTGTTTAACTGGGCATTTGCCCATGGAGAGATGGGTAACTTTTCATGCTTAATATAGAAACTGTATTATTTCTCTAATTATTTTTTAAGATGCATTTATTTATTTATACAAGCACTGGGTACAGTTCAGAAGTGCGGGAGGGTGAGAGGATTCACCAGACCCAGAGTGGGGAAAAGAACAGGCAGACTGATGAAATACACTGCTGAGGGGAGCAGCGGGCACGGCCGGTGGGACCCTCACTGGTGGCTGGGGATCAAACCGGCACTGCAGAGGCTGTGGGCAGCTTCACAGCCCAGCGCTCAACTGCTGGGCCACCAGGGGAGGCCCTATTTCTCTAATTATTGCACACTGATTTTATTAAACCTCTTTCTATTGAAAGTCTTACACACTAGACTATGTTTGGTCTTGAAGCGGTAGAGAGCAGAACCCATATAAAATGTGCAGGTTTGGAAATCCTGGGGTGCTCCTCACCCTTCTGGCTAGCAGAACTACTGTCTCAGAGCAAGGTTCTGTATATACATATTGTAGGGAACAGATTCTAGTCATGATCTTATCCCAACCACAACCCCCACCAGACTGCTAATGGCTGAGAGAGAATAGAGAAAGGTTGGAAGAGGAGGCAGTATTTTGTGGACCGCACATCTAAACCCTGAGTAACACATATGCCTTGTTTATCTGGGGGTATAATTGTGATAGTAGCCCAATTGGGATAGATATGGGTGTGAACTCAAATCACACTGCTCCTACCTAAACCCCTTAGGAGAAAAGCTACTGCTTGCAGAACCTATCAGAGGTGTACTACAGTCAGTGGATTAGTGCTGGTTTGAGGCCACTGAGTAAGATTTGCCGAGGAACTGGTCCATAGATGGGTGTCATTATAGGACCCCCACTCCCAATAACACTGGATATATGTAATATGTTAGAAGGATTGATATCTTGGTAATCTCTATCAGTAGCCTCTTTATTCCCCACTGCCCTGACAACTACCCCCTATGCCCTGCCAGCACTAGAACTCTTTTTTATCAAAACATGAGTGGGAAAATTTTTCTATGACCTATAATCTTAATAAGGCCAATAAACCAAGACAGTGAATGAAAGCTCTCTATCTCAACCTATAAAAACTAAAAATGAGTGGCTCCCTGAAGGCCTAGAGGTTAAGTCTCAGCTCTATCACCGCTAAGGCCTGAGGTCCATCCCCAGCCAGGCAGCTAACCCACATACGGCACAGCAGACCTTTCTTGTCTCTCCCACTGCTCCCCTCAGCAGTGTATTTCAGTAGCTCCACCTGTTCTACTCCCCACTCCGTCTCTGGTGAATCCTCTCACCTCCTGTACCTATTGTATGTGTAAATAAATATTAAAAAAATTAAAAATGAATAGACAGAGGAATATACCACAGATACAGAAACAAAATAATAGCTACCCTGAGAAAAATCTAAATCCAGCATAACTGTAATTTACCTGACAAAGTGGTTAAAACTATACTTGCAGAAATAAATGACAATTGATGAGCAAAAGCAGGATTGTGACAAGGATAGAGAAAACATAAGTTAGAAATGGAAATAACACACTTAGCTAATTCCATAACTGAACTAAATAATACAATAGAGACCTAATAGCAGACAAATAAATGTAGCTTATAGAACCAGTAGGCTGAAATGCACAGTAGTAGAAAACATGAAGACTAGCAAAGAGAAAATAGAATTAAAAATAATGAAAATAGGGGCCTCCCTGGTGGTGCAAGGGGTTGAGACACAACCTATGAAGCTGTCTGCAGCCACTGCAGAATGAGTTTGATCCCTGGCCGGGGAGCTACCCACATGGTGCAGCAGACTTCTCCTGACTCATCTGCTGCTCCCCTCAGCAATGTATTTTGGTTGGTTGGCCTGTTCTGTTTCCCACTCTGTCTCTGGTGAGTCCTCACATCCCCCCATCCCCCTGGCCTGTATCCCAGTTCTTGTATGCATAGATAGATAGATATTTAAAATATATAATTAAAATAGTGTAAAACTCTTTGGAACAATATAAAAAGAAACAATAGCAACAGTGCAAGTGTCCCTGGACACCAGAGAGAAAAGTATAGAAAATTTATTAAAGAAATAATCTCCCTACCCTAAGGAGGGGTACAGATATGGTGATTAAAGATTCCCAAAAAGCAATCTGAACAAAATCAATCTGAACAGAAATATCCCAAGGCACAGTAAAATTTGTAAGGAAAGGATATTAATTGTGTGCAGAGAATAAAGAGATACATTTAAGGGAATACCAATAGCAATCCACAAGCTCCCTTAAAAAAAAATTAGGTAACCTTGATTACATCACTGTTTACATTTTGGAAGTGTAGATTCCACCTCTCTCTGTGACGTTACCACAGCAGCCCTCCATCAGTGCAGCCCCTTTCTGCTTGCCCCACCCTCTCCCATCCTCCCCTGAAGGTTTCAATACCACAATTAGTTTTCAAGGACTACATTTTTTAATTTGCTTTTCTTTGACCCTTTTCCTGGTTTCTCTGTATCACACATAGATATAACACTATCAAGTATTTATCTTTCTCCTTCTGACTTATTTCACTGGGCATCATCCCTTCCAGCTTCATCCATGTTGCCGGAAACAGCATGAGTTTATCTTTTTTGATCACTGAGTAGTATTCCACTGTATATATATATATATACCACACCTTCTATAGCCACTCATCTGCTTTTGGGCATATAAGTTGTTTTCATACTTAGGCTATTTTTAAAATGCTGTGATTAACACTGGGATTGCAAGTTTCCCTTTGAATTATTGTATTTGCGTTCTTCAGGTAGATGATTAGGGAAGGAATTTGTGAATCATATGGAAGATTCATGATCAGTCCCATGAACTAGACAAGTATATATCCCCAACAACAGTGTAGGAGGATTTTTCTCCACACCCTCTTCTACCTTTGTTCTTTTTTTTTTTTTTCGGTCAGTCTTTATTAATATGAGCCATTCACATAGGATTGTGGTATTATTTCATTGTGGTTTTGATTTGGATTTGGATTTCCATGAGAAATAAAAAAAACAAATTTCATTGACTTATTGGCCATCTTTTGTCTTTTTTTATTTTTTAAGATGTATTTATTTATTTATACAAGCACTGGGTACAGTCAGAAGCGTGGGAGGGTGAGAGAATTCACCAGAGCCAGAGCGGGGAGCAGAGGGCAGACTGATGAAGTACACTGTTGAGGGGAGCAGCGGCCTGGCAGGAGAGGTCTGTGCCATGTGGGACTCTCACTGGCGGCGGGGGATCACTGCGGACAGCTTCACAGCCCAGCGCTCAACAGCTGAGCCACTGGGAAGGCCCATCTTATGTCTTGTTTTAAGAATTGCCTAATTATCTTCTTCCCAATTTTTGATTGGGTTGTTTTTAGTTGTTGTGTTGTTTGAGTTCTTTGTTGATATTTGATATCAGCCTCTTGTAAAATGTATGGTGTGCAAATAATTTCTCCCTTTCAATAAGGTGTCTTTTTGTCTCAGTTATCATTTCTTTTGTTTTTAAGATTTATTTTTATTTATTTGTTCATACAAGAACTAGGGTGTAGGCCAGATGTGCAAGGGGTGAGAGGATTCACCAGAGACAGAGTGGGGAACAGAACAGGCAGGTCTACTGAAATACACTGCTGAGGAGAGCAGCAGGCAAGGCAGGAGAGGTCTGCTGTGCCATGTGGGTTAGCTCCTGGCTGGGGAATGAGCTAAGGCCATGGCAGTGATAGTGCTAAGTCTAACCCCTGAGCCATCAGGGAGGTCCCTCAATTATGGTTTCTTTTGCTGGGCCCAGCTTTTTAAATTGATGGAATCCCAATTACTTATGTTCTCTTTTGTTTACCTTGCTGTTGGGGATCTGTCAACAAAGACATCTCTGAAACTCATGTAGTAAAATGATTTTTGCCTATGTTTTCTTCTATGTGTTTTATGGTTTCAGGTTTTACATCCAAGCCTTTTATCCATTTGGAGTTGATTTTTGTATATGACGTGAGAATTGGTTTAGTTTGATTCTTTTGCCTGTAGTTGTACAGCTTTTCCAATACCATTTATTGAAGAGGTTTTCTCTGCTATGATATATGTTATTGGCTTCTTTGTTGTGTATTAACTGCCCACAAATGTATGGGGTTATTTCTGGGGTGTCTACTTAATGGCATAAATTGTTACATAAACGCTATTTCTCTCAGGTATTGAGTAATTTCAAAGCAAATTTCAAGAATGATTTGTGTTTTCAAAAAGCTTCTTAGCACATAATTGCAATTTATTTTCAGCATTAATTAACTCTGTAAATATGTATAGAGCAGAAAAAGAGTGTGTTAAGCCAGTTCTTCAAATGCCTAAAGCACTGAGAGTTAACCAGGCAGTTTTGAAAATTATTAATTCCATCCACTATAAGTGTAGTTGGAAAAGGGACTTATTTTAGCTATAGAGTATCAAAATTGTTATGTATCATCTAAGACATAGTACAAGAAATATCAGGATCTTTTTCTTTACCCTATGATATTTATTTTAGTGTTTTCTTTTTATTCCTTATAATTAGGGGTAGGCTAGCCAATAAACACAAAACAAGGTCACCAAAATGTGTTGTTTTGCTAGCAAGCACAGGGCAGGTTCACTATGGATTCAATAGAAGATGAAGGAGAGTCCCAGAAGTCTTGGTGGATATTTCAGGCTTTAATGCTCTCAGGGAACCAAATGCACAGGCACACCAGGCAGGGAGACTGGCATGCAAGGAAGCAGGAACCACCAGGGTGTGTGCGTGTGGAGGGGGAGGTCTAGGATGTTGGCAGGCAACTGAGTCTCCCATCCCTCCATGAATCTAATCTTTACATTCTTTCCCTGGACTCTCTCTGCCATTTTCTTGGACTCTCTCTTCTTCTGTAGTCATGCTGCTCCTCCTTTTGTAGCCATCCTACGTGATACCACCCTTGTATCCCTGACCTCTTGGCTCAGGTATGCACACTTATGTATGCCCGCACCTACATTCCAACTATCTACCATCAGGCACATGTGCTCCACACGCACACTCCCAAGCTCCTTTTGCATTAACACGATCAAGGCCACAGGTGAGTCAAGAGGCTAGTGGCACAAAAAGCCTGATTAATACACTTACTCTATATGTGTTTTTTTCAAAAAGAAAAAACTTCCATTGTCTAGACTCTTGATCCCAGATAGTTTATTAATAGCAGTTACCACTCATCGATTGCCTGTTGTCTGTAAGCTTTACTTGTATTAGCGTATTCAACTCCCAAACACATCCTATCAATTAGCTAATTAAAGTTAAAATGTTAAAAAAAATGCTCCCAAAACACATAACTAGGAAAAATTCCCAGGTAAAGTCATGCAAAACAAAATGAAAAATCCTTATTCTTAAGCTCTAGGCTGTTATCTTCCACATTGCTGGAGTGTGGAAATAAAATCTGATTAGTTTCAAAGGGAAATTTATATATATATATATATATATATATATTTTTTACATCATTTTTCATGTTTGCACAATGTATTCATTTTCATCTTGGTTGTAGTCCCCATACAACCCCCCCTTATTTTGACCCTAATCCCGCCACTCTTCCCCCCAACCCATAGTGTGTCTCTGTTTTGTAGTTGCTTGTTGATTTTGATTTTACTTTATTATAATCAGTCTTATTTCCTGGTCCCTTATTTAGGTCTTCTAAATCCCTGCTATGAGTGAGACCATCCGGTATTTTTCTTTTATTTTCTGGCTTATTTTACTGAGGATGATCCCTTCCAGCTCCATCCATTTTGCTGCAAATTGCATGAGTTTATCTTTTTTGATTGCTGAGTAATATTCCACATCTTCTTGATCCAGTCATCTATTTTTAGGCATTTGGGTTGTTTACATAGCTTAGCTATTGTAAATAGTGCTACTATAAACATAGGGGTGCAGGTGCCTTTTTGAATTACTGTTTCTGTGTCATTTGGGTAAATGCCTAGGAGTGGAATTGCTGGATCATATGGAAGCTCCATCTTTATTTAGCAGGTTGAGGAATCTCCACACAGCTTTCCATAGTGGTTGGATTAGTTTGCACTCCCACCAGCAGTGCAGGAGATTAAAGAGCTTCTGTACAACAAAAGAGACAGTAACCAAAACAAAGAGACACCCCACCTACTGGGAGAAAATTTTTGCACACAGCTCTAATGATAAATGACTGATCACAAAAATCTACAAGGAGCTGAAGAGACTCAACAAAAACAAAGTAAACAATCCAGTCAAAAAATGGGCAAAAGAGCTAAAAAGAAACTTCTTCAAAGAGGAAATGCAAATGGCCAAAAGGCATATGAAAAAAATTGGGGTCAGAATGGGGGGGCTGCAATTGTATGGGGAATATAACAATAAAATTTATAAAAAAAAAAAAAAGAAAAAAAATGTTCAACATCACTCGTAATCAGGGAAATGCAAATCAAAACTACAATGAGATACCATCTTACACCAGTGAGAATGGCACATATTAAAAAAAAAACAAAAAAAAAACTAGCAACAACAGAGGATGCAGAGTAAAAAGTTTCACAGGGGAATTTTATGATGTTTTTGAAACCAATGAAGCCAAAGACTGTTACTACAAGTCGTGCCACCTGGAGGGGTTTGCTGGTGAGGATAGATAGCCCCAGGAAAAATGCTATAAAGTATTGCATTTGGGGGTGGAGCGACTAATAAGAAACATAAGAGACTGGAGAAGCAGCTGCAGGTTATTCAATCTTTGGTATTTAGCATTTGAGCATTTAGCATTAGGAATTTAGCATTTTCAGGATCAGCGATTTCCTCCCCCACAGTGCCAGCCAATCTTCCAGAAGGCTGTTTATGGGCCTCTGAATGTGGAGAGGCCTCCAGCAGTCAACCTCAAAGAGGAAAAGGTTCAGAGGCTTTGCAAATAGCTGAGTGAGTGAAACTGTTTCTTGTTTTGCTGCTTGGCAGAGAAGGCAAAGACCTGGAGCCAGAGACAAGCACCTAGCTGAGATTGAGAGCATGGCCTTTTGTTGGGTTGTTCAGCTGCTCTAGCTGCTGTTTTGCATGCCACTTTTTTGGTGCTGTGCTTGGGGCATCTTGGCAGCTCCAGGAGCATCTCCTATTGTGTCTTCTATTGTTTATGTGAGTTGGAACCTGGCCTATAGTCTGGCTGCTATGTGTCCACAGTGGTAGGAAGACACCATCTTAGCTGCTTTTGTTTAGGACTTAAAACATTGGGCACTGCTTCAGGTGAGGTAAATGGCCATTTTTAGCCTCAGTAACACTTTGTTTGCATTGGTTTGTTAAATAAGTCCTGTTGTTACTATTCTCTGGACCCATGTAGTCTTGCAATTGTACGCATAGGTAAAGAACTGAGATAGTGACTGGAAAACTATTTGGGCAGTGTCCTTGGCCAGTTTTAGTGCCCTTTGCTGTCCTATATCAGTTATGAAAGATCTTTATATTAAAATATGTAATAATCTAAGAATTCCATAAGATATTGTAGAAAATGTATGCACATTTTGAATAAAGGTTTGTATTTCAAATTACATATATTATGTCTAAAAATAGCATGTTTGCTAAGTTATGCTTTACTCTCTTGATAATTTTGTGGCATACATTTAGAAGGATAGTGTGGGTGTTTGATATTGTTGATACTGAAAATTGTTAATCAAATAGTTCCTAGATATATTAATAGAATATATGTTTTCAAATTTAATTTTTAAAATAATCATGCCTCAAAAGTCTTATTTCTTTCAACACCAATTAATTGTTTAGATCTCACCATTCAAAAAGAGAGTACAAATTCCAGCATCTTCATGTTGAGATAGCATATTAACTGAGATTACAGTCACAAGAGTTCCAGAAAGACTGATTAGTACACATTTTTGAGTTACCATGTATATTTGACAATAAACCCCATACATGGTAGTATGTCTTAAATTGGGGTACTGTTTGGGTAGTGGTAGTGCCAGCAAGCACAGGGCAGGTTCTCTATTGATTTGGTCAGATGGGAAAAGGAGAATCCTGGAACCTTCAGTGGCTTAAATCTCTTTCTATGCCAATTTTTGTGGGCCAAGCCTGCAGGCTGGCAAGGCAGGGAGGGCAGAAGTGGGGCCAGAGTACAGCAGTATTTTAGCCCCTAGAAAATCTTTGCTCTTTTTCGGCTCTCTCTGGCATCGTCTCATGGTCTTGCTTCTCTGTAGTCACTCTTCCTGTCGTAGCCATTCCTCTGTCACCATTTCTGTGTGACATTGTCCTTATAGCTTCAACTTCCAGGCTCAGCTGTGCCCTCTTACACATGTCCACACCACACTCTAGTTGTCCACCATCAGGCATGTGTGCCCCAAGCCCATGCTACCAAGACCTTCCTACATTAGCACAATCAAGGACACAGGTGATAGCCCCAGTGGCTAGCAGCATAAAAGCATGACCCATTCACTTTCCCTACAGCACTGTTCTTGCTTGTGTATTCTTTGGTGATAGTGGTGCTTCATGATTTGTTTATTTGTACTGAGTGTTTAACCATTATTTATTTCCATAATGCTTCTAAAGTGTAACTATGATGCAGTTACTAAATATAAAAGCTCTTATCATTGTTACCTAGTGAGGGCTCACTGCCTGAGATGCACATTAGCCAATACTATGACACTTGTAATTTGAAAAAAAGAATTTATTGTGAGGTGGACCAGCAATGTGACAGAAGGCAAGATTTAAATCAGTATCCCTGATCTGAGTGCTAAGATTTGTTTTGTGGTATTAGAGAAAGAAATAAAAAATGTTAGGAATGCAACTGAAAAGTTTGTTCAGTCAAAAGTCAGTTCATGTATGGGTAGCTTTTTCAGATAATCAGATCTTCCTGGAAGTTGATGGACCCTTTGATTTTTTTTAAAGATTTATTTATTTGTGCATCCAAGAACTGTAGTGCCAGGGAGGCCAGAGGTGTGGGGGAGTAGTGAGAAGATTCACCAGTGACAGAGTGGGCAGATCAGGCAAATCTAGTGAAATACACTGCTGAGGGGAGCAGCAGATGAGACAGGAGAGGTCTGCTGCACCATGTGGTTTAGCTTCCTGACCGGGGATGGAACTCAGGCCACCATGGCTGGCGATAGCTTGGTACCACCATGTCTTTAAACCCTGCACCACCAGGAAGTCACACGGACCCTTTGATTTTTGAATAGAGTCCTGGTACACCCTTCCCTGTCGTCTTGGTTCTGTGTCTGCAGTTGCTTGGTGATGGCTAGCTTGGAGTTCAGCTGAGGGTTAATCACTTCTATGCTTGCTCAGCTTACCTGATTGCAGGCAACTGCTTCAAAAGTCCCAAGAATGCACACCTGATTATATTCTCTACAGTAAGGAAGAACATCTTCCCATTAAGAATTATCTGCGTCTCGGGCCTCCCTGGTGGCGCAGCGGTTGAGCGCTGGGTTGCGAAACTGCCTGCAGCCTCTGCGGCACCGGTTCAATCCCCGGCTGCTCCCCAGCCACCAGAGGAGGGTCCCACATGGCGCGCAGACCTCTCCTGCCGCCCGCTGCTCCCCTCAGCAGTGTACTTCGGTCCTTGTGCCTGCTCTGCTCCCCGCTCTGGCTCTGGTGAATTCTCTCGCCCTCCTGTGCTTCTGACTGTACCCAGTGCTGGTCTATATAAATAAATAAATAAATAAATCTTTAATAAAAAAAAAAAAGAATTGTCTGAGTCTCAGAGAAGGGAGGTAAAGTGCAAATTTATTGAAAATTGAAAGTTTTATTTAAAGCATGACTTTCAATTTGATTAAGATTTGATAAAGATATTGATGTAATAGTCCAGATTAAGTGAGAACAGCAAAGCAAGGACTTTGAGATGAGAAATTTACGAACTGTGTGGAGCAAATTTTCCATTAATGTTCCCACTGCAGAATATAAAGTTCATTCCTGAACTTCGTCAAGTGAACAATTGTAGGAGGCAGGAACGGGCACAGTGCAGGTTTTCTGATCCCATGCAGACCGGGTAAAGGAGGAGTCAGAGTCCTCAGTAGTTTTGCAGGTTTTTTATTTGGGGTTCACCAGGCATATGGCAGGCAGGGGTGCTGGCTGGGGGGCTGGGAGGCTGGCAGGCTGGCAGACCTCCCAGCCTCCAGCAAGTCTTCACTCTATCTGGGCTCTCTGGCGTTCTCTGCTTCTGCTTTGGCTTCAGCTTCTCCTTCAGGTTCTGCTGCTGCTGCTGCTGGCGTCCCCGTGACGCCGCCCTTAAAAGCACAGTCTTAGCTCAGCTGAATCCCATCTACCTATGCCCACACCCTATTCCAGGTGCCCGCCATCAGGCATGCATTCAGGACCAGGATCCATCATCTATCGTGATGGCGGAAGGGCAGAAAAGCCTGACATTTTCTTTACCCTACAACAATCAAACCATTTGATTAAGCTACACAGTGTCTGGGGAAAAAATGCTATTGAATATAGTTGTTGTGGCAGGTTCTCTGTGGATCCAGGCAGACCGGTGAAGGAGAGTCCTGGATCCCACAGTGGCTTTTTCAGGTTTTAATGATCTTTCTATACCTTTTTTAGTGAGGTAACCAGGTACAGGGAGGGTAGGGAGGCTGGGGTGACCAGGAGGCTGGAGGCCTTCCAGCCCTGAGAATCTCAACCCACTGGGCTCTCTCTCCTGCAGCCTTCACTCGTTCTCTCATATAGCCATTCCTGTGGCTCTCCACCACTCCCCACTCCCCACTGTCCTCTGTGACTGAGGCTGCCCTCCTCTGTCTTGATGCCGTCCTTAGAGCCTCAGCCTCTAGGCTTAGGTGTGCCCACTTACTTAGGCCCGCTCCACACTCCAGGTGTCCACAATTAGGCATCTGTGCGCTAAGCCCATGCTCCCAAGTGCCTTCTGCATTCAAGGTCACAGGTGATAGCCACAGAGGCCAATGGCCCAAAAGCCTGAGCAATTGTCATTTACCCTACAGTAGTCTTATAGAAGTCATGTTTATTTGGTTTTGGATATGTTAAGTATCCCACTGATTGTGGGAGTAGAGGGTAGTTATGGGCTCCCAATTTACTCCCTTTTCATTCCTCTATTGAATGTTATGTCAAAATATCAATTTATATCTGAGTATATTAAACCCAATTGTCATTAAATTTGGTTATTTAGTATATAGAAGATCTTAATTTATTAAACTCAGTAACTACCTCCACTTACCTACAGGCTTAGTAACTTCCTGGTAACATGTCATTAGTGCCACACAAGTAAGAAAACCCCTATATCAGGCATATTATCCATGGAAATTGCATAAGCCGTAAGTAGAAGTTCTCCTTACCTATGTTATTTATATGTTCCAATCATGTTTAGCACATGCACAGTGCCCTCTGATAATTCATTCTCTGAACACTTAGCCCATGTCAAGGAGTCCCCAGGTGACTTACTGTAGAGCCAGGAAGGCACAGATCATGTTCTGTATGATCAGGGCAGATGGGTAAAAGAGAGTCCTAGAACCCTCAGTGGCTTTTCAGGCTTTTTTTGAGCTTTTTACATAATTTGTAGTGTGGCAACCAGGTGCACGACAGGCAGGGAGGCTAGGGGGCTGGCAATCTCCCGGCCCCCAGCGAGTCTTCACTCTTTCTGGGCTCTCTAGCATTCTCTCATAGGCTCTTCTCTGCTTTATCTGCTGTCTCTGTTGCTGCTTCTGCTGCTCTGTCATTGCTGTTTCTGCTTCTACTCCTGACATGCCTGTGACGCCACACTTATAAACCCAGTCTCTCAGCCCAGGTGTACCCACTTACACATGCCCAGACCCTACTCCAGGTGTCCGCATCAGACACCTGTGCAGAGCTACAGGGGTCCATTATTAATGCTAATAGCAGGAGGGTGGAAAAACCTGACAACTTCCATTTACCCAACCCTTATTATCTCCACCCTAACTTCCCACATTTATTCCTTGACTTACTCTGTTACTGTCTAGTGTTCAATCGCCAAACATTTGTTTTCATTATATTGCAATCCTATACACACACTTTATCCACATGAAATCCTGCATAGTGATATTTTTGGTCTTTTACTATAATTTACTGAATTCTGAGGCTAATCTCACACTTTGGATTCGAATAACGTGTCAAGAAAGACATCAGGAAAAAATTAGGGGAGACATTACTATTTTTTAAAGGTTTGTGTATTTATTGTGTTATTTAATTGAAACATTTAACAAATTGTAAATGTTTTGACAATTTTTCATAGATATTAAATGTAATTATAACTGGTTATGTGTTTATTCATGTTGGAATTCATGCTTTCAACTCAACACTCGAAAAACATGGTATTGGTTTTTTTCATACATCATTCTGAATTGTTCAGAAATGTATCTGTATGCTTTATTTTTAAGGAGAATACAGGGAAATTGGTTCCTTGTATTCTTGTAGGATAAATGGAAACTGTAAGGTTTTGCAGCCCTCTTACCATTGGCGTCTAAGATCCAGACCTGTGTTCTTACACGTGTGCCTTATGGTAGCTACCTGGAGTAGGGTGTGGGCGTGTGTAAGTGGGGATAACTGGGCTGAAGGCTGGGCATATAAGGGAAGAGACGTGGGATGCCAGGGGTCACAGCAAAGAAGCAGAGAGAGCAGAGAGACCATGAGAGAACACCGGAGAGCCCAGAAAAAGTGAAGATTTGCTGGGGGCTGGGAGGCCTGCCAGCTTCCTATCCCTCCAACCCCCCTGCCTAAACGTGTACCTGGTTGCCACACTACAAATGATGTAAAAAGCTCAATAAAAACCTGAAAAAGCCACCAAAGGCTCCAGGACTCTCCTTTACCCATCTGCTCAGATCATAGAGAACCTGCAATGTGCCTTGCTGGCACTACACTTCTACATCAGGAAGTGCAGCTCACCTTAGAACAACACTGATTTGAATTGTACAGGCCCATTATAATAGAGGGCAGCAGTAGCACTGAACATGTCCAAGGACACTGCCCAAATAGTTTATCAGTCACTGTCTGCGTTCTTCACCCACACACACAATTGCAAGACTACTCAAGTTCAGAGAACAGTAACAATGGGACTTAAATAACAAACCAGGGAAAACAGAGTTACGGAGGCCCAAAATGTCCATTTACCTCACCCAAAGCAGTGTCCAGTGTTCTCAAGTGCTAAACAAAAGCAGCTAAGATGGCATCTTCCCTTTACTGAGGCCTGGAACATATGGCAACCAGACTATAGGGCAGGTTCCAACTCACAAAGAAAACAGAAGACACAACAGGAGATGCTCCTGGAACTGCAGAGATGTCCCAGCACAGCACCAGACAAGCAACATTCAAAATAGCACCTGCAGCAGCCAAACAACCCAACAAATGGCCACACTCTCACCTCAGCAAGGTACCTGGCTCCAGGTCTCAGCATTCTTTTCAGGCTGTAACAGCAGCAAAACCGGGAATAGTTTCAGTCACTTGGCTACCAGCAAAGCCTCCAAACTATTCCTCTCTGAGGTTGGCTGCTGGAGACCTAAAACCCTCAGAGGCCCACAACAGCCCTCTGGAAAATTGGCATGGTGGGGCTGAAATCGCTGACCCCAAAAATGCTGAATCCCGAACATTGAATAAGTGTGGCTGCTTTTGCAGTCCTTTATATTTATTATCAGTCGGTCCACCCCAAAATGCAATACATTTTAGCATTTTCCCTGGGACTATCTAGCCTCATCAGCAACCCCCTCCAGGGGGCACCACCTGTAACAGTCTTTGGCTTCAGCCACTTGTTACAATTATACACATATTCGTGTAACCATATGATTATTTTATCTTACAAATATAGTGAATACTATCAATATATTTTCTTTTTTTTATTATTTTCTTTATAACAGTTGTAGGGGAAATGGAATTAAATCATGCTTTAATCCACATCCCCACTGTTTTCTTCTGCGGCCAGCATGTGTGACCTTACACTCCTCATAGGTTGCCATGAGGACAGGCCAAGAGGTGTGGTCATGGGACATGATTGTCAATGATTATTGATACCAGGTATTAGATAGACAACATATGTGCATATGTAAATGTGGCCACCAGTGCTGAGATGGGGAGCTGGTGAGAATGGAGATAAAAGGAGCTCCTCAGCTCAGGGGTTTGTGAGGGCAGTGGGGGGCGGCAGGATCCCTCTGAGGCTAGGGGGCTCAGTTGTTGTCTTCTGCCAGCTGGTTTGTCCTGATTCAGCATTAAAGACCTGTGTAGGCGTCGTGGCAGGATGGGCCAAAGCAGGTTTTCTATGATTGGAGCAGACAGATGAAGGAGGAGTCCTAGAGCCCATGGTGGCTTTTTCAGGCTTTTATTGGGATTTACCAGGCACACAGTAGGCAGGGGTGCTGGGGGGCCGGCAGGCTAGCAGGCCTCCCAGCCCTCAGCAAGTCATTACTCTTCCTGGGCCCTCCAGCATTTTCTGGTGGCCTTGTTTTCTCTCTTCTGATCTCTTTCGCTCTACTGTTCCACTGGTGTCCCTGTGACACCACCCTTATAAGCCCAGTCTCTCAGCCCAGGTGTACCCACTTAAATATGCCCACGCCCTACTCCAGGTGCCCGCCATCAGGCATGCATTCAGGACCACAGGGATCCATCATCACTCCTAATGACGAGAGGGCAGAAAAGCCTGATTTTTTTTACGTTACCCTACAATAGGATAAAAGGAATTAATCAGGCTTTTTATGCCACTAGCCTCTGTGGCCATCACCTCCAATCTTGGTCATGTTAATTCAGGGGGCAATGGGAGTGTGACCATGAGGCACATGTGCCTGACTGTGGACACCTGGAGCATACCTGAGCCTAGAGACAGGGATATAAGGGAGGCGTCACTGAGGTGGAAGATGGCTATGAGAGGACCAGCGACATGATGACAGAACAGGAGAGACTATGAGATAAAGTCAGAGAGCCCAGAGAAAGCTTAAAAGATTCACAGGATCTGGGAGGTTCAGTTGCCTGCCTGCCTCCCAGCACCCCAGGCCTGTGCCTGCTCCTTGCTTGCCAATCTCCTGGCCCCCCAACTCCGATGCCTGCCGTGTGCCTGGTTGCCCCACTACAGCCTGTAAAATGATAGCGAGAGCTCCACCATTCTCTGCTCTTTGCAGGAATTGACAATTAACCTACACAGCCTGGGATGGTTGCACAACGCAGGTTTTTATCTCTAGTTTACTTTCTGTAAGAATACAGTGTATAATTATAGGGCAGTGTAGAGGGGCAGAACTGGACCACAGTGCAGGTTTTCTGATCCCATGCAGACCGGATAAAGGAGGAGTCAGAGTCCTTAGTGGCTTTTTGCAGGTCTTTTTATTGGGGTTCACCAGGCATATGGCAGGCAGGGGTGCTGGGGGGCTGGGAGGCTGGCAGTCCTCACAGCCCCCAGCAAATCTTCACTCTATCTGGGCTCTCAGGCCTTCTCTGCTTCTGCTTCAGCTTCTGCTGCTGCTTTTTCGGCTTCTGGCGTCCCTGTGATGCCGCCCTTAAAGCACAGTCTTAGTGCAGGTGTACCCACTTCAGGTGCCTGCCATCAGGCATGCATTCAGGATCACAGGGTTGCCTCATCTATCCTGATGGCGGGAGGGCAAAAAAGCCTGATACCTTTTACCTTACCCTACAGTCCACCCCCTCAGGGTTTTCTGCTTTATAGTCTACATATATATATACAATTTTCTAAGCAAACAAACAATGCAGCCATGGCCCACAAAAGCAAATACATCATAATATAACAAAATACAACAGAACACAAATAAACCAGGCAGGGCCCCAACCTAGTGCAAAAGACAATTTTTGGTACCAGCAGATGAGCCACCAAATCTGCTGCCGAAGGCACTGCTCATACGAGGGAGGGGAACCATTCACAGCATCTACTATAACACACCAGGAGCCGTCAGGCTTCCTGGCCTTCTCTGGCTGTAGTCTAGGCTACAAGCCACACACAGAATCCACCCCCAGGATGCACTCGCTCTGGGATTGGCAATTTTATTCTGTTGGGGGTAATCGCCAACCCTCAGGGTTTCTGTCTGCAGTCGCTCCAACACTCGGCCTTCATAGCCACCAATGCGACTCGCAGATCCCTGCACTCAGGCCAACCCACTGCACAAGCACATGGGTCAGGGATCCAAACTCTATATTCGGCTTGGGCTCCACCCCAAGCCACGTTCCCCACCCGTCCCCCAAGGACAGGTTCCTCAGCTCCTCACCCTCACTCAAGAATGAGCAGGGCATCACCCACAGGTGATTTTATGAGACTCACAGGTCTTCAGCATACTCAGGCTGCTTAACAGCCACTCAGGGCGTCTCAACTTAGCATCAGCACCAGCTTTTGCCTTCTCAGTTGGCTTTTCTCCTCCACCTGGCTGCTGGGCATGCACAGGCTGCTTTTGGCCACCAAGGCCCACTGGCCACCCCCAGATTCCCATCTCCCGGGGTTTACAAACAGAACTGTTCCTCCCAGGGGCTCAAAACATATCAACCTGCAAGGTCCTCCGCCTTCTAGCGGGATTGTCAGTACAAGTTCAATTGTCAGTCCATCAGTCCAAGTCTCTTGGCCTCTCCCTGAATCAGCACTGCAAGCTCCAAATCTTGGTCCTCTCTTTACCGATGATTCTTGCTGCCTCAGGTCTCTTTGGCTGGTCCTCTTGGGCATCTCCTCCTCCAGCTGAGGTCTCGTCCCACAGCTCCCGGACGTTGTTCACCTTCTGTGCCACCATGACGCCTCCAGCATCGTCACAGGCAAAGTCTGTTACTCCTTAGTCCCTCCAGGTCTTCAGAGGGCTCCAATACCTGTCTGCATGGATCATCTTGCCGACTTAGGCCAATTGTAGAGGGGCAGAACTGGACCACAGTGCAGGTTTTCTGATCCCATGCAGACCGGGTAAACGAGGAGTCAGAGTCCTTAGTGGCTTTTTGCAGGTCTTTTTATTGGGGTTCACCAGGCATATGGCAGGCAGGGGTGCTGCGGGGCTGGGAGGCTGGCAGTCCTCACAGCCCCCAGCAAGTACTCACTCTATCTGGGCTCTCTGGCCTTCTCTGCTTCTGCTTCAGCTTCTGCTGCTGCTTTTTCGGCTTCTGGCGTCCCTGTGACGCTACCCTTAAAAGCACAGTCTTAACGCAGGTGTACCCACTTCAGGTGCCCGCCATCAGGCATGCATTCAGGATCACAGGGTTCCCTTATCTGTCCTGATGGCGGGAGGGCAGAAAAGCCTGATACCTTTTACCTTACCCTACAGGCAGGAATGGACATAGTGCAGGTTTTCTGATCCAGCAGACTGGGTTAAGGACGAGTCTTGGAGCCCTCAGTGGTTTTTGCAGGCTTTTTTACTGGGATTACCAGGTACACAGCAGGCAGGGGTGCTGGGGGGCCAGGAGGTTGGCAGTCCTCCCAGCCCCCAGCAAATCCTCACTTTATCTGGGTTCTCGCTGGCGTTTTTGCTGCTCTTCTCATGGCTCTGCTTCTCTCTCGGCTTCTGTTCATTCTCGGCTTCTGCTGGCATCATCATGATGCCGCCCTTAAAAGCCCAGTCTTAGCCCAGGTGAATCCCATCTACCTATGCCCACACCCTAATCCCAGGTGCCATCAGGCATGCATTCAGGACCTCAAGGATCCATCATCTATCCTGATGGCAGAGGGCAGAAAAGCCTGACATTTTTCCTTACCCTACAATAATACATATAACACAGACTATGTGTTGATAGACTGTTTATGTTACCAATAAAGCATCTGTTCAACAGTGGGATATTAGATTTCTTGATTGTCAAAAGATGTCTGGAGATCCTCTACTGCATGACAGGACTGGTGCCCTTCTTCCTGCATTGTTCAGGGTCAACTGTACTTTAATATAATCATGCTCAGAGTTTATAGAAGCTGCTCACAGTTTAGTTCATTTGTTCCCTTGGCAACCTTGTGGGGAAGGTCAAGAGGGTAAGATGGCTCTTTCATATGATGATTCAATCTACAAATAAAACTCTGTAGTGGGCCTCCCTGGTGGCGCAGGTGGTTGAGCACAATGCTATGACGCTGTCTGCAGCCTCTGCAGTGTGGGTTCATTACCGGCCGACCACAGAGATACCCACATGGCATGACAGACCTCTCCTGCCTTGCCTGCTACGCCCCTGTAGGGACAGGAATGGACACAGTGCAGGTTTTCTGATCCCATGCAGACCGGGTAAACGAGGAGTCAAGAGTCCTCAGTGGTTTTTGCATGTCTTTTATTGGGATTTACCCGGTACAGCAGCAGGCAGGGGTGCTGGGGGGCCAGGAGGCTGGCAGGCTTCTCAGCCCCCAGCAAGTCTTCACTCTATCTGGGCTCTCCCGTGATCTCTCTCTCTCGGCTTCTCTTTCGGCTTCTACTGGCGTCCCTGTGACGCCTCCCTTAAAAATCACAGTGTCAGCCCAGGTGAATCCCATCTACCTATGCCCACACCCTACTCCAGGTGCCCGCCATCAGGCATGCATTCAGGACCTCAAGGATCCATCATCTATCCTGATGGCGGGAGGGCAGAAAAGCCTGACATTTTCCCTTACCCTACAGCCCCTCAGCAGTGTATTTCAGACAGTCTGACTGTTCTGTTCCCCGCTCTCTCTCTGGTGAATCCTCTCATCCTCCCTCACATCTGGCCTATACCCCAGTTCTTGTATGCATAAATAAATAAATATTTAAAAAACTCTACCTAAGTGTAGGGAAAATGGAGTTACTCAGGTTCTTTTTCACCCCCCACCACTAGCTCTATGGCCACCACCTGTCCCTTTGCTTTCCTCCCAGGTTTCATTGCCCACATATAATATTATGTTATTGCTAAAAGCACTTGGGAATGCAAGCACAGGCACATGCACCTATGATTGCAGACACTCAGGCCAAGAAGCCAGAGAGCACAGGATACAGGTACTTATAAGTAGAGACACCTGGCTGAGAGATCAGAGGTCATCACTAGTGAGAGAGAAGAGAAGCCTGTCATTCCAACCCCTACCCCAACTTCCCTTTCTCCCTGCCTGCTGATCTACCTGTTTCTGGTTCCCTGCATCAACATTAAAGGCCTGCCAAATATACTGAAGTGTCCCAGATTCCTTATCCCTTTGCCCAAATCCACCATGAATCTTCATGCTCTATGGCTGTTTGCCCCTACAGTGAAAATTTAAGCAATTTGTAAAATTCTTAGAACAAATACTTCCCAATTCCAAAACTAAATACTAAATAGTTAGTTAAAAAAACTGAATATGGGCCTCCCCTGGTGGTGCAGGTGGTTGAGTGCTGCTCTGTGAAGCTGTCCGCAGTCTCTGCAGCGCTGGTTTGATCCCGGCCAGCTAGCAAGGGTCCCACAAGGCGCAGGAGACCTCTCCTGTCTCTCCCGCTGTTCCCCTCAGTAGTGTATTTCGTCAGTCTGCCTATTCTGTTCCCCACTCTGTCTCTGGTGGGTCCTCTCACCCTCCCTTGCATCTGGCCTGTACTCTGGTTCTTGTATAAATAAATAAATAAAAATCTTAAAAAAAATAATTGAATACTAGGGCCTCCCTGGTGGCGCAAGGGGTTAAGTTGCAGCACTATGAAGGTATCCACAGCCACTGCAGCACAAGTTCTACCAGCTTCCAGTGAGCTAACTCATATGGTGCAGCAGAATTCTCTTTCCTTGCCCTCTCGATCCACCTTTTCTGCTCCTCACTCTGTCTCTGGTGAATCCTCTCACCTCCTGCACCTTTGGCCTGTAACCCAGCTCTTGAATGCATAAATGAATCTTTAAAAAAAGCTAAACACTGAACAGGAGTGATTCCATATATTCTACATATTTGTTAAACTGGTCTCCAAATTTCAAGAAATTCCTTTCCCAATTTTTTTTAAAGATTTTATTTATTTATTTATACAAGAACCCGGGTACAGGCCAGATGCACAGGAGGGTGAGAGGATTCACCAGAGACAGCGTGGAACAGAACACGCAGATTGATGAAATACACTGCAGTGGGAGAGACAGGAGAGGTCTGCTGTGCCATGTGGGACCCTCGCCAGCCGACCGGGATCGAACTTGGCACTGCAGAGGCTGCGGACAGCTTCAAAGCACAGCACTCAACCACCTGCGCCACCAGGGGAGGCACTTCTTTCCTAATTTTGGAATACAAATAAGGTCATCTTTGCATGATTTTAAGTTCTGGGTTCATGTAAATAATAAAAGCAGCATCAGAGAGATTGATAAGAGGAAAATGTAAAAAATAATTTTAATTATATAAAAATCTCCTGTGTATATGGGAAAGACCCATTTTGACAGATATAACCCACAGGACTTTAGATACAATATTAAATAGTTTATATAAGGTTGGGGTACAATTCAATAAGGTTCAAAACTAAGCCTCAACTTCTTGCCCAACAGTAAGGTTGGGGAAGCTTGAATAGATAAGGGAATGGATAAAGTAGCCTTGGGGACAAGGCCATAAGACTGACCACCATCAGGACACAAAAAAAAAAACTAGCCCAGCTTCAGGAATGTAGATGAGGAAACGAGTAGGACATCTTTCCTTGTCAAATGTCAGTGCCCAAGACCAGACATCCCAGCAGATGACTGGTGCTAACTGGTGTCCCAAATTAGAAAGCCCTCAAAAAACACTGTAAAAGAGAACCTCAAATCCTTTTTCATGAGCAAACTTCTCCTATCTCGCCTGCTGCTTCTCTTAGCAGTGTATTTCGATAAATCTACCTTTTCTGTTCTTCACCCTGTTTCTCCTGAATTCTTCCACCTCTGCACCTCCAGGCACCCCCTGATATTTCTCCCCAGTATACAAAAGATAGGAGAATTTTGAGATATTAACAGGTATTCTGAGGGGTTCCCTTTTGATCCCCAAATATGCATGCTTTAAAATGGGTTTTGCCATCTACCACATAAAGACAAGGCATATTTTCAGTGTGTAAGAGCTTTAATGGCAAAGAACTTTAATGGAATAGGAGTGCATAACATAGAGGAGTGAAGAAGGATACTAGTTTTCCAATGAAACACCCCAAGTTACACATCCCTTTGTGTGTAAATGTTAGGCCAAACAGGTTGGCCCAAATGGAGTCACCGGGGCCTGAAAGGTTGCCACATGTCTAAAGACTGGAAGAAAAGTAAAGCTAAGAAGAAACTTCTCCAGAGAAGAAATGCAAATGGCCAACAGGCATATGAAGAAATATTCAACATCACTTGTAATCAGGGAAATGCAAATCAAAACTACAATGAGATACCATCTTACACCAGTGAGAATGGCACATATTAAAAAAAAACTAGCAACAACAAATGTTGGAGAGGATGTGGAGAAATAGGAACTCTCCTGCACTGCTGGTGGGAGTGCAAAGTGGTCCAACCACTATGGAAATCTGAGTGGTGATTCCTCAACCTACTAAAGTCAGATATTCCATATGATCCAGCAATTCCACTCCTAGGTATTTACCCAAATGACACAGAAACCATAATTCAAAAGGGCACCTTCACCCCTATGTTTATAGCAGCACTATTTACAATAGCTAAGCTTTGGAAATAACCCAAATGCCCAAGAATAGATGACTGGATCAAGAAGATGTGGCACATATACACAATGGGATATTACTCAGCAATCAAAAAAGATAAACTCATGCCATTTGCTACAACATGGATGGAGCTGGAAAGGATCATGCTCAGCGAAATCAGCCAGAAAGAAAATGAAAAATACCAGATGGTCTCACTCCTAGCAGTAATCTAGAAAACCTAAATAAGGGACCAGGAAAAAGAGTAACTATAATAAAGAAAAAAATCAAAATCAACAACTATAAACTATAAACCAGAGACACAATATGGGGGGTCAGGGAGAGGAGGATTGGGTTGAAAATAAAGGGGGTGCAAATGTATGGGGAATATAATATATATATATATATATATATATATATATCAAAAAAAAAAAGTCCAGGTCATGATACATGTTGCTATTGTCAACTTCCTGACCACAGACCTCTAACTCCTGTCTCTTGCAAGTGTCTCCTTCCATGTTAACCAGTCCCTGGTTCATATCCAAGTCTGAGAAACGAGCATGTTATATGTCTCTCTATTCTATGTATCTCCTCCAAGTCTTCTCTTTAAGTCTTCTCTCTAATGTCCTTTTTTTTTTTTTAAAATAGAGGCATGTTTTATTTATTTATTTATTTATTTTGTTTGTTTGTTTGTTTATACATGCACTGGGTACAGTCAGAAGCGCGGGAGGGTGAGAGAATTCACCAGAGCCAGAGTGGGGAGCAGAGCAGGCAGAAGGACCGAAGTACACTGCTGAGGGGAGAGGCGGGCTGCAGGAGAGGTCTGCGTGCCATGTGGGACCCTCCTCCGGTGGCCGGGGAGCAGCCGGGGATCAAACTGGCGCCCCAGAGGCCTCGGGCAGCTTCGCAACCCAGCGCTCAACCACTGCGCCACTGGGGAGGCCCTCTCTAATGTCCTTTTTAGCTTCCCCTCAGCTACTCAGCTCTACCCTTCATTAGGTGGGGCAGGGGTCATGGGACCTCCCCTTTTTAGATTACCCTGTTACAGGAGGAGAAAGGGAAACTCAGTTATGAAGGAAGAGGAAGGCAAAGTAGACAAGGATATATAGATTTAAGGTCTGTCCTTTTCATTAAAGAAAAAGGTAAGGATATTAGAGCTTCCTGGGAGAGTCCTTAACAGACTGAAGCCATCAATAACAACCTCTACCGGGCCTCCGCTGGTGGCGCAGGCGGTTGAGTGCTGGGCTATTCCTTCAGAACCTCTTTCCAAAAAGACATATTTGAGGGTAACTGAACTTTTGTTCCCCTAAAGGGATAAAAAAATGAGCAAATAGTCTATTTTCATGATTCAAATTTTATTTTTTTAAAGATATTGTATTTATGTATGCATATAAGAACGGGGAGTAGACCATAGGAGCAGGGGTGGTGGTGAGAGGATTCACAGAGTGGGGAGAAGAAAAGGCAGATTGACTGAAATATACTGCTAATGGGAGCAGCAGGTGAAACAAGAGAGTCTGCTGTGCCATGTGATTTGGCTCCCTGACCAGGGATCGAACTCATGCCACAGTGACTGGCAATAGATTGACAGCACTGAGACTTAATCCCTGCACCACCAGGGAGGTCAATTTTATAATTTGAGTGGTTTATTTTATTACAGGCCTGAATCTAACAGTGGGTCCTTTGTCCTCCAGTGAAATAATTCACCTGGCTGAACAAAAATGAACAATGATGTAAGAAAATAAATTAATTTAGTTATTACAAAAAAATAAATAATTCACCAGAGAGCACTAGAGGTACTTGAACCAAGCAAGATATTGTTAGAGAATAAAGCATGAGGAAGCCAGTACCCTACAGGAGAATTAGCCTGGCTTATAGGAGTTAGGTGGAGCTATTTAAAGGGTGGCTCCTTGAGTTGTGGATGAGCACAGCAGTGTTTTATCTTATTCTAGGTTGGGTTATAACCCACCATGTGCAGATGGGTTATTCTCCAACTGTGGATGTGGTCTCTTGTCCTGTCCCCCTAGGAAGTTGTGAAATAATAATATGTCAGAATCTAACACATTTTTGTCTAGCATGATGCCTCATGGTCTGGGAGGTGGGACAAATTGTTGGATGGGACTCACCAGTCCACCTTTCAAACAGGACAGGGGGCAACTCATGCAACTGACTTGCACATTTATTTTATCTCGGTAATCTCATTATGATGTTTAGGGAAGAATCTTATTTTTCTCTCAATTTCATATGGTTTGATTTCTCAAAAATTTCCATACTTCATTGCTTATTATTAGATGAATGGCACAGTAAAAATCCCAAATTTTGAGCAAATGCCCTCAATCTTGTAAAGTTGTAATGAATAAAGCAATTAAACTATTTAATCAATTGCCAAGTCAGAATATAACATGCTATTTTTTATTCTACCATTGTTTACTGTTGTACATATATTTCAGTATTTCTACTTCTAATTGCTATTGCTTTATTCAGAAACATCCCTCATTTTATGTCTTAACATAATCAGTATAATATTTTCCTTGGAATGTGTTGGGGTACATTAAAAAATAATGATAACAACTGTATGATAAATATTTCATATTCCAGTATCAGGCATTCACCTAAAAAAACTATTATAAAAATAAATTTATGCTTCCAAAAGTATATCACTTACAGTTTAAGAGGAATACTCATTTATTCCTCTGTTCATTTATTATTCATAATAATTGCATGCACACCAATCTGATAATTGTCAGTAGATTGTAAATAAATCTAGGTACTAAAATAATTCTATAGAAGTTGAAAAATTCAAGATTATTTTTCCTTGAAATCTTATAAACATATCTTTAGAGAAGGATTGATTACCTTTTGTTAGAAAGTGTGGATTATAAAACAGAATTGCATCTGATGTCAAAATAACATTTAGAGACAACATTAAGACTGCTAGCATTGAAAATGAAGATACCTGTCTCCTCAAAGCTATGTATGGTACTTGAGAATGAGGAAGTAATCACTGGAGAGCAAACTGGTCCCAAAACCACTTTGTTACTGAGACCCATTTCAGACTGAAAAATACTTTTCTATGAGGAATGAGGAAGGCATCCAAGTATATACATAGTATGTTGTACTTTTTATCGAGTGGCTCAGAGGGGGAAAATGGCAATCAACACTGCTTTCAGCTTGCCAAATATAATCACACTTCTCTTCCTACTATTCTGTACTATTAGTTGTGCTGTGAAGCTGCAGAGAAGGAAGGAGAAAGAAACAGACTACAGATGAAATGCAGAGAAATTATAGGACTTCCAGGGTGCTCCAGGACAGCTTACATCTATTTGGATGCAGAGGATGTAATTGAAGTATTATTTCTTCTTGCCCCCCCCCCCCACCTATTGGACTGCTATGCTTACCTAAATAGCTACTCCATTTCAAGGTTGTGACTCAGTCACTGAAAGAAATTCACTCAAAGGAGGTTATAAATCAAATTTATTGCCACAAACCTTAATTTTACACTCTGATATAATTATCTTTTACTCGTAGAAGTAAATATCTTATTGACTTTCTTGAACAATTTTATACCTTTACTTCACCATATCTATGAATTAAATCTGAATATAAAGTGATTATAAATCAGGCCACTGTGACTGGCCAAAATAATGTGATGTCTAATCATGGTCATATGAAATGGAAATCTATTCTTCTATGAGATCCTATAAAAATTCATTAACAAAGTTTCATGTTATGAAATCATGGTCAATTAAATAAATTAAGTTTGGAGAGTGTAAATTCTGTTCTAGTCAGGTACTAAAGAACATCTTTATGGTATTTTCTGTGAGATCTCGGGGCTATCTCTTTTTTTCATGTGTTGTAAACTTTAGACAGTAACTTTACATGGAACAGAGTTTGAAAGTCATGAGAAGTAGCATGCCCTCTCACTGATGTCACATCTGACAATACCTTCTCTTTGCTCCACTTTTCTCAGATCATAGTCACTATTTTTCCTTCAAAATTCAAGTTTCTACATTTGCATCAATTTTATTTCTTCCTTGGAAACATTATCTTTACTGTCATGTGTATATACTTATTTTCATCAGATACCATTCGCATTATTACCTTTTAGGTATCTAGAAATGTAAGGAAGATGAGTTAACACAGCTCCTTTTCGCCTTCCAAATAGTAGACCGCCTGTAACCTTGAAATGTATCAGTTGTGATTTCTACCTTCTGGACAGGACATCCAGCAAACAACAGATGGCTTGCATGCTCAACAATGAATCAATTATGTGACTATGGGCACACTGCAGTATAAAGGGGGCTAAGGGGCTCAGTGGCTATTCAGTCTTTCCGTCTTCCTGCCTGCCTGTCTGCCTGCCTGTCTGCCTGTCTGCCTGTGTATTCAGTCCTGTTTCATCATTAAAGGCATGTTAGATATACCTAAGGCTTTAGACTGTACAAAAAGGCTATTATATAAAAAAAAGAAAAAAAAAAGTGTGGTATTGGATTAAAAATGCATGGGCAAACTGATAGGCTAAAAATGGGAGCCAAGAAATAAGTCCACATTTACATTAGTCTATGACAAAGAGACAAGAATACACAATGGAGAAAGAAATGTCTTCACCAAATGGTGCTGAGAAAACTGGACAGTACTATGTAGAAAAATAATATAACCACTTTCTCATACCACACATAAAAATTAACTCAAAATAAAGATTTGGATGAACAACTGAAAAGTATAATGCATCGAAGGAAACATGAGTAAAAATTCCATGAGGTTGGGGTAAGGAAAACAAAAAGAAATATGAAATATAGACAAATTGGACTGCATCAAGCTAAAAAGTTTGGTATACCAAAATAAATTATCATTGAAACTAAAACACCTTTTACTGAAGGGAGAAAATATTTGCACAATTTACATTTGAAAATGGGTTTATCAAAAGGAAACAAAAAGCCCAGGCAAACAGAAGAGCTAAATAGATGTTTCTCCAAAGAAGATACAGGACCAGCGTGCATATGAAAAAATGTTCAACATCACTTATTCTCAGGGAAATGCAAATCAAATCCACAATAAGATACCACTTAATGGCTATGAGAATGTCCCATTTCAAAGAGAAGAGAAAGAACAAATGCTGGTAAAGATGTGGAGGAAAAAGAACATTTGTACACTATTGGCGGCGATGTAGACTGATTCAGGCCCTTTGGAAAACAGTATGGACATTGCTCAAAATATTAAAGACATATCTTCCATATGATCCAGCAATTCCATTTCAATTTCAACTCATACAATATCACTAATCTGGAGCAATATAGAAACACCTATGTTTATTGCAGCACTATTATAATAGCCAGGTTATGGAAATAACCTAAATGCTCATAAACAGACCAGTGGATGAAGAAAATGTGCTATATAGACAAGTGGAATACTACTGAGTTATACAAAAGATGAACTTTCACCATTTCTGTCAGCATCAATAAAACTGGAGGAGATAATGCTAAGTGAAATAAGTTAGAAGGAGAAAGACAAATAACAAATGATTCACTCATATGTGGAACATAGAGAAAACAAAGCATGTACAAAGGAACTACAAAGCCAAACCAGAAGTATGACTGTGGAAATATGACTTCCAGAGGGGAGTGAGGCTGGGGATGGCAGGAAGGGAGGGAGGTGTATGGTAAAGGACTGTGGATGCTTGAATGATGCAGGGGAGATGATATCTTCCATCCGAGGAGGTGTGAACATATTCTCCTAAATCATGTGCAATGCTATCTTAATAAAAGGGGGAAATAAGATTAATTGTGTAAATAATACTTATCATAAACTTCCTTGTTTACTTAACTATGTCACCCTCTCCTGTAAGGAGTTAAGTAGTGTCATTGCAGAAGTTATTTATCTTATATTTCTGGAAAGACTGTCACTTTATTTAACTGAGGTACTAGGTCTTTGTCACTGAGGGGTGTTTTCTTACTATTTGGAATCTTATTATGTGGAATCTAAAATAGCATGTGGTCTTATTCTTTGAACCCTTTATTCCTATCCACCCCTTTATCCAAAGTATATATTTATTTCTCACAATTCAGAGGGTTGAGAAGTCCAGGCTACAGAATTCCAGGAAGTTCAGATTTGGTTCCAAAGGAGTGTTCATTGGTTCATTGTCTCTGACCTCTGCTATGTTCTCACATGGCAGACAGGACATAGGTGCTCTCTGTATGTATATAAGCTTATACACTTTGTCTCTGGAGGCTCTTTATAGAGATACTAAATCCATGCCTAATCACCTTCCAAAGGTTCTATCTCCAAATTCCATCACATTGGACCTTAGGTTTCAAAATATGACTTTGGACACAAATGTTCAGTATATAGCACTCTAAATAAGGGCCGTCAAGTTATACTCTGTTGCTGCTGTCCATTATGTTATTCCTTGCCTGTTTCCATCAAGATATTTGTAAAACTTTTTGTACAGTTAATGTTGGCTCAAACTCATTGCAATAAGTACTGACCACTGAGAATACTCATACGTGCTACTGATTCCCTAATTAAATTACATCTTTAGATTCAGAGTTATAATTTCTTCACAAGAAAATTAATTAGTTTTTAAAAATGACTGCTTTCCATATAAAATATCTGGAATGATGTTTCTGAAGAGTGCTAAGGATGCAGTTGAAATTACAGCCCACAAATCTGAAATAAAAATACTTGTGCATGTGTTGGTGTTATTGCACTCAGCAACACAGCTAGAGAAAGAGACTTAAGAAGACCGATACATGGTGAGAATTTTGGGAGGCACGAGACAGAAAAACAGAAAGTCATGGGCCTCACTGGTGGCCCAAAGTGTTAAGTTGCAGCATTGTGAAGCTATCTGTAGCCACGGCAGCACCGCACCAGTTCGATCCCAGGCCATCCAAGAAGCTAACCCACATGGCACAGCAGACCTCTCCTGTCTCACCCACTGCTCCCCTCAATAGTGTATTTCTGCCTGTTCTGATCCCCACTCTGTCTCTGGTGACTCCTTTCATCCCCCCCACCCCACACACACACCTCGGGCCTGCACCCTAGCTCTTGTATTCATAAATAAATAAATCTTAAAAAAAAATCAGAAGGTCATAATGTTAACTGCTAGTAAGCAACCAAAGGTGATTATGTTAGAATGTAATGCTAGAAGACCAATCAAGTAGAAATAAAACTGTCCTTGTTACATCACAAGGAAATGCTAATAATATGTTTTTCTTATTATTTATGGGTATAAGCTCATGATTTGTCTGAGGAAGAATTTCAATTTTCTATGATACTAGTTATTTCACATGGAAAATTTGGGGCTTGAAAACACAAACTATAAACTACTAACAAATGCAGTGTGACATTGTATTTGTTTTTTTTTTTTTTAATAGAGGCATGTTTTATTTATTTATTTGTTTGTTTGTTTGTTTATACATGCACTGGGTACAGTCAGAAGCGCGGGAGTGTGAGAGAATTCACCAGAGCCAGAGCGGGGAGCAGAGCAGGCAGAAGGACCGAAGTACACTGCTGAGGGGAGCAGCGGGCAGCAGGAGAGGTCTGCGTGCCATGTGGGACCCTCCTCTGGTGGCCAGGGAGCAGCCAGGGATCGAACCAGCGCCGCAGAGGCTGCGGGCAGCTTCACAACCCAGCGCTCAACCGCTGCGCCACCGGGGAGGCCCATTGTATTTGTTTTTTTAATGAAAAAAAGTGGTAAACACACATCAACAGCTTGAAATGTCTACCTCCAGGGATTTATTTAAAGAGGAAAAATGTACTGTTTATATATAGCACACCCACCATCAATCTCTATACATATATAAATAACATGCATACATAGGTCTACACACATATGTATATGATTCGTTACCTTTTCATATAATTTATATGGTATTTCATAACATGAAATCATTGACAAACAAACTGTGCTTTGATATGGAATTGATTTCTGATATTGGGAGTATTTTAAAATATTTTAAAGCAATGGACATATTTAATAGCACTTGAAAATAGCGTACTGCATTGGAAAGATCTGAATTAGAGCTAAGAGAATATTAAAATCTCAGTGTACATCAGCATAATAACCAATATCAAACTAAGATGAGTGTGGTGAGTGCTCACCACTGAGAGTTATACTTGGGAAGGACAGGTAACTTTTGCTCTGTTGAAATAACTTGCAGCAAACTGCTTCAACTGAAAAGACTAGATAAAACAAGATACAAAGAAAAGGAAATAACTATCAGCAATATTGAGAAGAATATTAGTAATAGCTGTGATTAACATCTTCTAGAATGTATATTACATCTTCTAGAATGTATAACATCTTCTAGAATGTATATTAATAATTAAAAAATCAAAAGATGGTTTTCACAGCAAAATGGACACAACAGAGATTATGAACTTATAAATAACTTATGAACATGTTTTCAACAAAATCATTGATTACCAACACATGAATTAAATTATCTGGATTTTGCATTTGTATATTTTACTTGCTTCTAAATGATTCATACTTATCCTTATATCTTTATCTTTCTAAACAACCCACAATATTTTTGGAAAATTAAAGTTATGAATATGTCAGAAATAATTGTATAAGTGTGCTTTTATAAAAGAAGGTTTCTTCATTATTTTAAGCACAATTTTTACAGACAATCAGCCAATGAGAAATATATATGGCTACATCCTGACATACTACTTAGAACCAATAAAATTAGCCAAATGCAATATGAAAAAAACAAATTGTTCAGTGTTGAGCAATATTTCTCTTAAACACTCCATTTTGTGATTTAATGCTCATTTTACTTTGAAATATCTTTGAAATGTTCAGTGCAATCATTTACCTTTATCTCAACTCTAACTGTTCTGACAATTTGAGGTACATTTGAATAGGCAACTTCATTTGTTTCTTTGAATTCTCCTATTTCTCTTTGTAGCTGGTTTACATTTATTTTCACTTTGAGTTTGACTTAAGAGTCAGGTAGTTTATCTCTTTTATTGATGTACATTGTTTTACGTCCTTGTTAGTGTTTTGGAAGTATAGGATTCCTACTGCCAGGTATAGTCACCATAGCAGTTCCACCATCAAAGTAGCCAACAGTCCATCACCAAAGTCCATTGTGCTCTACTTTTCTGATCTCTCCCACTCTTCCCCCTCTGGGTGGCTTTGATCAGACGTTAATGTTTGGTTTTGAGGTTTGTATTTGCTTCACCATTTGTTTGGTTCCTCTATAGTCTACATATGACACCACTGAGTATTTATGTTTTTCATTCTGATCATTAAGCACAATCTCTTCCGGCTCCAAACATGCAGACACAAATTTTACCCCTATCACTAATTGTGAATATATACTTATATTTTTATCCACTCATTTTTAAATTATTTATTTATATATATTTGACATCATTTTTTCTTTTACAATATTTGCTTTCTTTTCACAGGCATAGTCCCCATATGATTCCTACCACCAATTCACCTGTGCACCATCACCACAGTCCCTTGTGCTCTTCCCACGCTACTTTTGATCCATTTCCCTCCCTTATCCACTCTTTTTATTTATTTAGTTATTTATTTTTGAGTATTTGGTTTGTTTCTATAGATTGGTTGTTGAAAATAATGCTGCAATGATGGGAGTATATGTTTACTTATCTCAGTTGCCTTTCTATATGCAAGTGCTGAGCTAGAAGTAGAAGAAATTGTTTATTTTTTTATTTTTATATTTTTTTAAGATTTATTTATTTATTTATACAAGCACTGGGTACAGTCAGAAGTGCGGGAGGGTGAGAGAATTCACCAGAGCCAGAGCGGGGAGCAGAGCAGGCAGAAGGACCGAAGTACACTGCTGAGGGGAGCAGCGGGCGGCAGGAGAGGTCTGCGCGCCATGCGGGACCCTCCTCCAGTGGCCGGGGAGCAGCTGGGGATCGAACCAGCACTGCAGAGGCTGTGGGCAGCTTCGCAACCCAGTGCTCAACCGCTGCGTCACCCAGGAGGCCCTATTTTATTTTTTTAAAGATTTATTTTATTTATACAAGAGCTGGGGTACAGTCCAGAGGTGCCAGAGGATGAGAGGATTCACCAGAGACAGAGGAGGGAGCAGAACAGACAGATAACTGAAAACACTGCTGAGGGGAGCAGCAGGGGAGGCAAGAGAGGTCTGTCATGCCATGTGGGTATCTTCCTTGCCGGCTGGAAATCCAACCCACATTGCAGAGGCTGCGGACAGCTTCACAATGCTGCGCTCAACCCACTGCACCATTGGGGAGGCCAGAAATTGTTTATTTTAAAATAAAACTCTTCCCTCTGAATTTTTAGCTCTTGGTTGTTGTTGGTGCCTTACCTCGTGGCATCAGGATACTTCCCCCTTCCGTGATTGGCTGTGCTCCTTTCGGCCCAGTGCGCATGACGACCTCTGGCACACCAAATAAGGGCATGTGCCCTTCGGGGATTAGCCTCTTTTTTGCCCAGTGCGCATGACGTCTTTGGCCTGCTTCTTCCGCTTCCGGTCCCCAGCTATAAAGCCCCGCCAAAACCAAAAGTAAACAACGAGACCTGCGATAGCTGAACAAGAGTGCACGTGTCTCCCTCCGTGGTGTACCCCTGTTCTTCAGGTCGCTGCTCTCCCCTCGAGAACCTCGTTGACCAGTCCGCGGGCTCGGGCAGGTCCTAATCACTCTCACTACTTATCATTCTTAGTCAGCTCAGATCATCTTCATCTGCATGGAATGTTAAAAGAGAATTACACATTAGTTTTTTTTTTTTTTTTTAAGGAGAACTTTATTTTTTTTTAAAGGAAAACTTCATTTATTTATTTATTTTTAAAGATTTATTTATTTGTTTATACAAGCCCTGGGTACAGTCAGAAGTGCGGGAGGGTGAGAGAATTCACCAGAGTCAGAGCGGAGAGCAGAACAGGCAGACTGACCAAGTACACTGCTGAGGGGAGCAGCAGGCGGCAGGAGAGGTCTGCGCGCCTTGTGGGACCCTCGCCTGGCGGCCAGGGATGGAACCGGCGCTGCAGAGGCTGCGGGCAGCCTCGCAACCCAGTGCTCAACCACTGCATCACAAGGGAGGCCCCAGAGTTGTTGGTTTAAACACCAAAATTTTATTTTATCTCTCATGAGTCTAGAGAATGGAAAGTCCAATCAAGGTACTAATAGATGGGTTTTATTCTGAGTGCATGTTAGTACAGAACAGTTTACTAAAATAAAGTAAAAAGAAACATGGAATAGTTTCCTCAGCTTCAAGAGTCTAAGAATGAACTAATTGTGTTTCAGTATTAGAATTTTATAGTTTACTCAAAGGTTAGTAACATATTAGTAAAATTGAATTTTGCTTGGTTTATTTGTAATATGTAATAGTAGATTTTTTAAAAGACAGGGAAGCACTAGAAAGGTAGTCTTAAATATTAATAAGCTATATGGATATTTTTATGAGAATCTATTGTGTGCAATCCATATTAGCTAGAAGCAAACATTCTGGTCTGTTTAACCAACTTTCCTTGTGGTTAAGCAATAAATTAAAGCTTAACAAACTGAATTAAATTATTAGCTTGAATGATAAATGCAAATTCAAGCATTATTCCATCAGTATATTTCTGCAAAAGATAATATATGCACAAAGGTAATATTTGTTTAATTACACTCAAGAAATTAATTGATTTTCCTGTACATCTTCAGATAAGAAACTGAATAAGTTTAAACACTTTGGTAACACCTATATCCCATCTCTCTCACTCATTCGTAGAGACTTCTCCTTTATTATAACTGTAATGATTCAAGTTCTCTATGCACATTCAGCAGCAAGAAACTCAAGTTCTTATGTTATATTAAGAAATTTTGTAAAATCATTAAATTTTCCAAAAACATTTTATTGACCATTACATTTTACATTTGACAACTTGACTTACTAGATGATTCCTACATTTATTATTTTTTATTATTTTTTAAAGATTTATTTATTTATGCATACAAGATTAGCCTGTAAGCTAGTGGTACTGGGGTGAGAGGTTTCACCAGAGAGTGTGGGGACCAGAACAGGCAGATCTACTGAAATACACCACTGAGGGGAGCAGCAGGAAAGACAGGAGAGGTCTGCTTGCCATCTGGATTAGTTCCCTGGCTGACTGAACTTGTGCTGCAGTGGCTGGTGATAGCCTAATAGTGCTGTGTTTTTAATCCCTGCACCACAAGGGAGGCCCTGATTCCTACATTTAAGATTTATTTATTTATTTATGCAGACTGACGAAGTACACTGCTGAGGGGAGCAGCGGGCGGCAGGAGAGGTCTGCGCACCACGTGGGACCCTCACCCGGTGGCCGGGGATTGAACCGGTGCTGCAGAGGCTGCGGGCAGCTTCGCAACCCAGCTCTCAACCGCTGCGCCACCAGGGAGACCCTGATTCCTACATTTAAAGAAATAATTTAACACCTAACACCATCAAGATCAATTTGAACAAAGTAAAAATAGTACATATGAACAAAAATTTTTAACAAAAGAAAAATAAAGAACTGGAAAAAAGTTCAGAAAACTAACTAGAAGAAAGAGCTAGAGTAAGGAAAATGAACTTGTATATTGAGTCTGTCATTGATTGGTCATATTGATTTGCATTATACCTGAATACCTTATCGAGATTAAAAACCATGATTGCCAGATTAGAAATACTCCTTTTCCTAGCAAGCCGCTAAATTTTCTGCACCCTTGAAACAATGCTCTGTAAATAATAAGCTATATGTCATAATGGGAGCAGATGTTGTCAGAAAACATTTCCATATCACCAGGGAAATACAAATTAAAACCACAATGACACGTCACCTCAAACCTGTGAGATTAACCCATATCAAAAATACCACTAATAACAGCTGTTGGTGAGGATGAGGATACAGGGAAACTTTATCTACTCTTGCTGGGAATGTGTACTGATCCAGCCCCTATGGAAAAAGTATGGATATTTTTCAAAATATTAAAAATATATCTACCATATGATCCAGCAATCCCTCTCCTAGGAATGAACATAATGTCTCTACTTCTACAATGTCAGTAATTAAATATATATAATAATAAATTGTTTTGCTATAGCAATGTCATTATCTGTCTACAAATAATTTATGGATAGTGGTTAAATAGACAAAACCACTATTTTATTTGATGAACAATCATCCAAAGTCAGCATTATACCTTTGGCAATAATTAAATTAAAATATTTTACACACAAAATTCAAAATTGGAGTGGGATATTTTAGTCATGTGAATTACAGCTGAAATATATATATATATATACACATATTTATTTTTAAATATTTATTTATTTATACATACATCAGTGGTGGTGCAGGCCAGAGGTGTGGGGGATAAGAGGAGTCACCAGAGACAGAGTGGGGAGCAAAACAGGTGGAGTGACTGAAATACACTGCTAAAGTGAGCAGTGAGTGAGACAGGAGAGGTCTACTGTGCTTGTGGGAAGCTCCCTGGCCGGGGATCAGCTGCAGTAGCTGTAGATAGCTTCATAGTCCTGACACTTAACATGTTGCACCACCAGGGTGGCCCTAAAATGTATATTTAAACAATACACACAGACAAATATTTTAATTTGACATGCTGGTATGCTATCACTAACGCTTAACTATTTTTTTAAAGATTTATTTATTTATTTATATAAGCACTGGGTACAGTCAGAAGTGCGGGAGGGTGAGAGAATCCACCAGAGCCAGAGAGGGGTGACCAATGAAGTACACTGCTGAGGGGAGCAGAGGGCACGACAGGAGAGGTCTGCTCTGTCATGCGGGATCCTTGCAGGCTGGCCAGGATCGAGCCGGTGATGCAGAGGCTGTGGACAGCTTTACAGCACTGCACTCAACCACCTGTGCCACCAGGGGAGGCCCCAGAAGATCCAATCTTAAATCAAAATAGTCAAGGATCTAGCACTATAGCTTTACATATAAAACCATTATTTCAATGAAAATTCAATTAATATTATTTTTTAGATAAATGCATCCTCTTTTCTGTTATCTTCCCATTTTATTATTTCTTTCTAAGTTAACCACTTACCTCCTGATTGTGAAGAGTAGTAAGAAACAAAATTTTAGTTATAATTAGGCTTGTTCTTTTAAAAGGAACTATTTTGTTAGTTCAGAAGAAATGTGTCCTTGCACTGGCCATTTTAGAAAAATGATTATTTTTACCTGCAAATGTGTTTATTTTTGGTGACTAGGCATATCATTATTAAAAAAATTGAATCCCCTTCTCCTTCTGCTCCAGATTGCTATATACTCCCCCACCCAGGGATTGCAAAGAGGGGTACTGTCTGCAAAGCCAGAAAACACATTTATTCAATAATTACACTACTGCTTTGCATAGGAGAAAAACACAGCAAGAGTACTCTATCCTCCATTACTAGATTTCTATTTTGTTATGGATGTAAACTTATTTCCACCTGTAAAGCTGAAATGGCCCTGACCTACTCACCTCTTAGGAGTATGAACATCAAAGCAAAGAAATCTGTGTTATTGTAATTAGTCTGTCCTTCTGTAACAGGGTGGTTCCCAGGAAAAAGGGAGGTTCCAGGTTCCCTGCCCCACCCAAGGGAGGGTGGATCTGAGCAGGGAGGAAAAGAAGTTGGAGAGGAGACTCCAGAAGGTAGGAAGCTAGATGGAGAGAAAGAAGGAGACCTGAAGAAGGCACATGAGTAGAGACTTGTGAAGAAGTTGCACTTGCTTCTTGGTCCTCGACTGGTTGAAAGAGATGTGGGTGAGAGACCCATGGGGAGGTTAACGGTGGCAGCTTTTATCTTGATTTTAATTTTGCTGTTTTTTCCCAGACTTGTCTGGCAATTTTTGACCCTTTTCCATGGGTCCCCGCCAGAAGTTGCTTTAACCTGTGGCAGGCTTCTGGGCCCTGCTTTGGGCGCATCCTGTCGGGTGGTACATTTACCCGTGACAGGATGGGTAACTTTCGGTACTTGATTTGGAAACTATAGTCTTTGTCTTTTCTATATTGCACACTAATCATATTAAAGTTCCTTTCCCTTAAAGGTCATATGTTATTTTTTTTTTGTGAATGAAATTTTTATTTACACACTGTATCTAGAAGCAGATACATAAATTATTACACAATTAATTTCCAAAAATGTGCAAGAAATTACTATAATTTGTTTACAAACCAAAACACATATTAAAATCAATAGACTTTGGATAATTCATTCTGTGGTGTTCTCAGTACAAATGGTACACACCTGATTTGAAACATACAGAAAAAGTGTGAACTACAGAAATCAGGATTGCAAGTATTAATTCCATGGCACTCTGACAACTATAAAATTTCTTTAACCCAATATGTACACTTATTACAAAATTCTATAAGAATTTTTCATCATCTCTGAATGTAGTTTGGATTACTTTTCAGAAACAGCATTGATGCATTCACCATGTTATGACTGATTAATAAAAAGGATGCTGCCACAGTTGCCAAATCTGTTTCAGTGTTTGGAGCGGGGCACCCCAGAGCCCCCTAACCTGCCTGCTCTAAATAGGTTTCGCTATCTGCCACATCAAGGCAGGTTATACCATAGTAACAAATGGTCCACACATCTCAGTGGCATAAACAGTAAAGGTGTTTTCCAGTTGGGCACAAACCCTATTCACACTTTTGACATGCCTATTTGCTAACCAAGGTCAGGAAGAACTCACTTACTGAATATTAACTGTTGCCACACCAGATGCACACAAACACACTTTCAAACACTAGCAAATGCAGGCTTGATCCAGAAACACAAGGTCTCTTCGATATCATCCAACCACAAGGGAGGGCCTTAGTTATCCCAACCAACTATCTAGAAAGCACTAATAACCAAAGGGAAAATTTTAGCAAAAAACACAGTAACTGTCAAAGACGTTGAGTAAGATATGCCCATAAAAACATGCATTGGAAGTATTGAGTGACACATAAATCACTGAAGGCAATGTGACAATCAGACTGAGAAGGCAAAGGGATTTGGAATTACATTTCAGGTCACTGGCCAAGCTGAGAGGAAAATAATCTTGTTTACTGAAACAGACAGGTCGAAAGAATAGATCTGGTGTCAGAAAATCAAGTCAAAGGTTAGGCTATGGATATCATTTCTCCATACGGTAATAGAAAATTTCATTGAGAACAAGGCAAAAGAGATGCAAATCTGAGCATTATACTGAATTTTGAAAAAGAAAAAAATAACTGCTGTAAATATAGAAGAAAGAGGAACACTGGATATTGCGCTTTGTAAGAATTGCATTCATTATACAAACTGATTTGTGAAATATTAAAGTCCTTAAAGTAGTCAGGGATGTCTTTAAAGGGCACAGTAGATCCGCTGGGAGAGACTCCACATACCACATGGTGAAATAAAGAGGTTGGAATCATCCTCTCCTTTGAAAACAATTAGAAGAAAGCAGTAATACTTGCTCCTTGAAAAATTCATTTCTAGGACATCCCAGGGAGTTCAAACACTGAGGTTGGTGGCCCCTGAAGGGAAATAATAGGAAGAGGTGAGGGGAGCATGTCTCGGCTGGGGGTCGACTTCCCAAGTCATTCCAAGGGAAACAGAGCACATTGCAAAATTTTGTGGAGGAACATGCCTAACATGAGAGTGGGCCTGGGCCCAACCCAGGGCAGGGGGAGCTCACATTCTCCTACCTGGGAAAAGGGAACCCCATAATTGGGGCAGTGTGTCTACTGAAATCTCTCTCCCCATCCCCTCCCAGACGGGATCGAGGAGAGGCCGATTGGAACCAAGCTAGACTCCATAGAAAGACCTACATCAGAAACTGCAGCATGAACGCATAAACCCTCTAGGAAGACAAATCAATGGAGTAAATACTTGCCAGATCTGCAAAAGCTGTAGCTGAGGCAAGGGATGAGAAATGACAGCCATTGTGGGTGGACATAGTATTTTCTCAACACTTGTGCCTGCTACACAAAAAATGACAACTTTGAGACAAGTGCAAATTATTCCCAGATTGTGAGCCTGGAGATCCAAATACTACCCTCCTACTGGAAGGGCCAAGCTTCACAGATCATGATCCCCAGAAGAAAGGAACCACACAGAGATGGGGAGGGAAGTTAAGACAACCTAAACACAGAATTCAGCTTATTACAGAACAAATCAATAGGTAGAAGTGACTTGACACCATTCCTCAAACTTCAGTGTTAAAGCCCTAAGCTACTCTTCTACCTCCACTTCACACTGAGAGGAGGACAAAGATAAATTCCCAGTATATGCCCCAAAATTATACTCCGACATAAATAACAATAAATAAGGCAATATACATGCCTAGGAAACAAGAAACATCTCAAAACGGATGGAAAAGTAAATAAGGACAGAAGTCCCGGAACAGGCATAAAAAATAGAGAAACTATCTGATAATGGCTTCGAAAGAACAATATTAAAAATATTCAATGAGATACTGGAAGGCAAGGCAAAGGCAAATAGGCAGACATGAGATCTCAGAAAGGAGAGCCAGGAACAAAGAAAGTTTTTCACTTAAGAGATTGAATATATAAAAATATCACAAGGGCCTCCCCAGTGGCAGAGCAGGTTGAGCAGGCAGTGAAGCTGTCCACAGCCTCTGCAGCGTGGGTTCGATTCTAGGCCAGCCAGGGAGAAACCCACATGGCGTGGCAGACCTCTCCTGCCACGCCCGCTGCTCCTCTCAGCAGTGTCTTTGGTCCCACTGCCTGTTCTGCTCCCTGCTCTGTCTCTGGTGAATTCTCTCATCCTCCTGCACCTCTGACCAGTACCCCAGCTCTTATACAAATTTAAAAAAAAAAAAAACTTTTAAAAAATCACAAAAAGAGATCCCAAGTTAAATTCAGAGAAACTTAATGTTTTATAGTCTAAATGGTGGAAGGAAGAATTTAGCCACAGAAGACTCACATAAATAACATACATAGAAGAGAGTGTCAAGACAAATGAAAAATGAGGAAACTGAGAAATATCAGATTTCACTAGAAGAGGGAACCAACAAATGATGACTCCCAGAAGGGGAAGAATAAGAAATAGGACTAGAAACCCAATTCAATAAAATAATAGATGAGTATTTCACGCTGCCACCTCGACACAGCCAAGGGCCAGGATGCTGCGTAGCTGGGGGAGTGGGAGTGGGTTAGGGCTGCTGCAGCCGGCCACAGCTGGGAGTCACAGGTTGAGGGCCATGGGACTAAAGACCATGGCTGTGGGGGGTGGTTTTGGGGAGTGGGCTGGGGCCATGAGCTATGGGTCAAGGGCTGGGGGCTGCGACTACCTCAGGCATTGAGGCTGCCTGCAGGTTTTGAGGCCATTCTGGGAGACAATGCCAGGTCAAGGACCACCTCTTGATGCTAGCACCACAAGCCAAGTGCCAGGGCCACATATGCAGTCCAGGGCCCTCATGAGTATATTGGGACAGCTCAAACCTCACTGGTTCTTCACAGGGTAGCTGCCTCATACCATGAAAAATAATACTCATAATGAAACTCAGATCCTTCCACTGTAAGCCTCAAGTTTTCACCTTCAGGTGCTGAAACAGATCAGCACCCTGGACACGTCATTATCTGGGGTAGAACAAATAAGAGTCTGGTCAGAGTCATGAGAAAAATGAAAAGAAGAGATAAAAGGGACTGGATCTACCATCTACTGGAGTCTGTTCTCTTCAGGGAACTTCCTTTCTCTCCTTTCCTAGAAACCGGATTCCAATCACCAGAATTATAAGACCCTGAAGCAGCTTCTTGTGACAATCCTCAAAGTGGAAGTAACAATCTCTCTGCAAGAGGAAGCACAATGCATGGAAACTAGCCTGTTCTGGGGAATCTGGGACAATCTCCTAATGGGGGAGCCAGAGGAGGCACTCCATGTGCCTGCCCCTCAGGGAAGTTCCTGAGCTGGTTTGCCTCATGCCTGATTCCCAGCTGCTCCTGGTAATCTGAGCAACATTACCTGGTGTGCAGGCCCTCATTCAGACAAATCTTGCAGCTTGCTCATGGCTCTGAGGCATACAAGGGAGGAGGAAGTATTCAAAGCAGGGTTAGGGGAAGAACATTGAGGAATATGGTGATGGTTCATGGATGATGTGGGGGTGGGAGAACTATAGGGACTATACCTGAGGCGAAAAACCAGTTACTACATTTTTTTCTTTAAAATAAATTTAAAAGGGGCCTCCCCGGTGGCGCAGCGGTTGAGCGCTGGGTTGCGAAGCTGCCTGCAGCCTCTGCAGCGACAGTTCGATCCCCGGCTGCCAGGCGAGGGTCCCACATGGCACGCAGACCTCTCCTGCCGCCCGCTGCTCCGCTCAGCAGTGTACTTCGGTCCTTCTGCCTGTTCTGTTCCCCATTCTGGCTCTGGTGAATTCTCTCACCCTCCCACGCTTCTGACTGTACCCAGTGCTTGTATAAATAAATAAAGACAATCATTTAAAAAAAAATAAAATAAATTTAAAAATAGAACGAAATAAATAAATAAGGTTCTAGTTTACAGTATATTGACTTTGCACATATTTTGCTAAATTTGTATGTAAGTAGCATGTTGTTTGATGTGGAGTTTTTAAAATTTAATTTTCAGTCATTTGTTCTTAGTGTATAAATATAATTAAAATTTACAACTACAGGGCCTCCCCGGTGGCGCAGCAGTTGAGCCGCTGGGTTGTGAAGCTGCCCGCAGCCTCTGCAGCGCCGGTTCCATCCCTGGCCGCCAGACGAGGGTCCCACATGGCGTGCAGACCTCTCCTGCCACCCGCTGCTCCCCTCAGCAGTGTACCTTGGTCCTTCTGCCTACTCTGCTCCCTGCTCCGGCTCTGGTGAATTCTCTCACCCTCCCGCGCTTCTGACTGTACCCAGTGCTTGTATAAATAAAATAAATAAATTCTTTAAAAAAAATTACAACTACACATATTTTAAGTGTACAGTTTAATGACAATTGTGTATACTCAAGTATCTACTATCATTATTAACATGTAGAATACTCTCATCAAAAATCATGCTTGTGATCATTCCTGATTATCACTACTACATCTCTGGCCCTAGACAATTACTAGAATGTTTATGTTTCCTAGAGTGTCATGTACACAGAATCATATAATAATCCCTCCTTTTGCAGCTGATTCTTCAGTGCAATATCTTTGTAATTCAGCCATATTGCTTTGTGTATCAATTATTTATTTTTGTTGTGATGGGTAGTCTACTGTATGGGTCTGCCTATATTTTTGTTTTTTGTTTTATTCATCTATTGATGAAAATTTGGGTTGTTGACAGTTTAAGGTTCTTGTGAGTCAAACAATTATGAATAGAAAAAAATAATTATACAGGAGAACTTCCCAAACTCACAGAATACTTAAATGTGGAAGTCCAGCAAATAGAGAAACCCTAAATTCTTAAATACAAAAAGAGTTACACCTTCACATATCATTGTCAAATTATTAAAAATCAAAGAAAAAGAAAACAATTTGCAGAAAGCAAAGGAAAAATAATATCTTATAAGGGCTCCCAAATTAGGATTTCCTGGATTTCAGTTCAGATACTCTCCAAGCAAGAAGAGTGGAAGAAAATATTCACAATCCTCAAAGACAGATACCATCAGCTAATAATTCATTATCTTTTAAAATTATCAATTAAGTGTGAAGGGGTAATAAAGTATTTCTCAGGCAAGCAGAAGTTAATGGAGTTTCCTATCACCAGAACTGGTCTTCAACTAAATAATCAAAGGAGTTTTTCCACAAGAAATGAGGAACTGAATCATAAAGACCTTAACAAAAAAAGAGCAATATGATACCAGTACATACAGCAAGAATACAATGAGTTGGGCCTTCCCGGTGGCGCAGTGGTTGAGCGCTGGGTTGCCAAGCTGCCCGCAGCCTCTGCAGCGCCAGTTCCATCCCCGGCTGCTCCCCGGCCACCAGAGGAGGGTCCCACAAGGCACGCAGACCTCTCCTGCTGCCCGCTGCTCCCCTCAGCAGTGTACTTAAGTCCTTCTGCCTGCTCTGCTCCCCGCTCTGGCTTTGGTGGGTTCTCTCACCCTCCCCGCGCTTCTGACTGTACCCAGTGCTTTTATAAATAAATAAATAAATCTTAAAAAAAAAAAAAATACTATGAGTTAACACCAAACACTAAGGGGAAGAAAAAGTGTAGAGCCAGCATAGTTAAACATTGGAGAGCAGACACTAGCTCATTCATGAGCTAAAACAAGGCAAATCTCCAGGTAACTAGTAACCAAAAATCCAAAATAGACACCAGCGGATTAAAAAGCAAATAAATTAATAGAAATTCCAAGGAAAGCCACCCAGAAAGAGTAGAGTGAAACAGGGCCAAAAGAAATAATAAAAAAAAATGAAACAATCAAAAAACAAAAGCAAAATGACTGAAAATAAACAGTTCATATCAATAATCACCCTAATTATGAGTGGTCTGGATTCACCAATAAAAAATCATAGGCTAACAACATGGGTGAAAAAATTCCAGTCATTAATGCTTTGTTTAAAAGAGATCCATATAAAACAAAGATAAAGGGCCTCCCCGGTGGTACAGCGGTTGAGCGCTGGGTTGCGAAACTGCCCGCAGCCTCTGCAGTGCCAGTTCGATCCCCGACTGCCTGCGAGGGTTCCATATGGCGCGCAGACCTCTCCTGCTGCCTGCTGCTCCCCTCAGCAGTGTATTTCGTCAGTCTGCCTGTTCTGTTCCCCACCTCTGACTGGTGAATTCTCTCACCCTCCTGCGCTTCTGACTGTACGAAGTGCTTGTATAAATAAATAAATAAATCTTAAAAAATATATATATATATAAAACAAAAGTTTAAAAAAAAAACTGAAAGATAAAAACAAGCTAAAAATACATGCTAATAACACATAGCGTGAAACAGGACTACTATTCTTATATTCAATAAGTTAGACTTTCAACTAAAAAAGGTAATCAGAGATAAAGATAGACACTATAAATGATCAAGTGAACAATTCACCAAGATTTGTCTTATTAATATTTATGCTCCAAATATAAGAGAACCTAATTTATAAAACTATTAAAATATCTAAAACTATATACCCAAAAAATAAAATTTTGTCAGAGAATTCAACATACTGCTGATGCAAAGTGATAGATTTACGAGATAGAAAGTTAACAATGAAAGAAAGGTCTTTAATTAAGTACTAGATGAAATGGGTTTACTGGTAATTTATAGTTTTCCATATTAAAAGCATTGAGTAAACTTCTCTAGTGCACACGGAACATTTTCAAGAATAGATAATATACTAGGAAATAAAACAAGTCTCAGAAAATATACTAAAATAGAAATTTCTATCAATCATCTTCGCAGAACACAATGCTATAAAGCTAGAAAATAGGGCCTCCCCTGGTGGCACAGGCGGTTGAGCGCAGCACTGTGAAGCTGTCCGCAGCCTCTACAGTGCTGGTTGGATCCTGGCCAGCCAGAGAGGGTCCTACGTGGCACGGCAGACCTCTTCTGTCTCACCTGCTGCTTCCCTCAGCAGTGTATTTTGTGAATCTGCCTGTTCCATTCCCTGCTCTGTCTCTGGTGAATCCTTTCACCCTCCTGCACATCTGGCCTGTACCCCGGTTCTTGTATAAATGAATAAATAAATCTTAAAAAAATAGATAAATACATAAAGCTAGAAAATAACCTCAAAAGGAATCCTGGATAAAATCAAAATATGCAGAGACTAAAAAGAATGTTTTTGAAAAACCCTGCATCAATGAAAATACCAAAGAAGAGATAATAAAATACATAGAGAAGCTAATGAAAATGGAGAGACAGGCTACCATATCCTATGAGATGTTTTAAAAGAAGTATAACATGGAAAGTTCATGGAAATGCAGGCCTACATATAATTAAACATACACACATACACACACACACACAGATCCAATTAACAACCTAACACTGCAGTTGAAGGGTTAGAAAAAGAACAAAAGCACCCAAAAACTAGTAGAAATTTAAAAAAATATATACAGAAGAAATAAATGAAATAGAAAACAAAAAAAAAACAGTCTAAAAGATCAGAGAAACCAGGTGTTGTCTATTTGAAAAGAAATAAAATTGACAAGCCATTAGCTATGTTTATGAAGATAGTGAGAAAATTCAAATTAATAGAATGAGAAATGAAAGAGTTGAAATGACAACAGAAATACAGAAATACATAGGATCATATAAATCTATTATAAATTCTCTATTAAACAAGTTGGACAACCTAGAAGAAACGGACAAATTCTTGACTCATATGACCTCTCAAGATTGAAACAGGAGGAAATAGACAGCTAAACAGTCCAATCACACTGCTGTAATGGAAAGGTTAATAAAATGCCTCCTTAAGAATGAAGACTTGGAGCTTTACCAGTGAATTCTACCAAACTTATAAAGAAGATCTAACACAATCTTACACATACACTTCAAAAAAAAAAAAATTAGAGGGAAGCTATCTCCCCATATATTCTATGAGAACAACATTGCCTTGATTCCCAAACCAAACAAAAACAGTCCTAAAACAGAAAATGATAGACCAATATCTCTGATGGACATAGATGCAAAACTTCTTAACAAAAACCCTGGCAAACAGAATACAGTAACATATAAGCGAACCAACCACCTTGATCAAGTAGGCTTCATCCGGGGGATGTGAGGGTAGTTCACCATGTGTAGATAGATCAGTGTCACCCCTTAGATCAATGAAAAGGAAAACCAAAATGACAATTTCATCTCAATAGATGCAGTAAAAGTATTTGACAAGATTCAGCATCCCTTTATGATTAAAAAACAAACCTTCTGGGCCTCCCTGGTGGCGCGAGGTGTTAAGACACAACCTATTGAAGCTGTCTGCTGCCACTGTGGTATGAGGTCGATCCTCTGCCAGGGAGCTTCCCAGATGGGGCAGGAGACCTCTCCTGGTATGTTCACTGCTCCCCTCAGCAGTGCATTTCATCATTCTGCCTGTCCTGTTCCCCACTCTCTCTCTGGTGAGTCCTCTTACCACCCCACACCTCTGCCTGTACCCCAGTTCTTATATGCATAAATAAATAAATCTTTAAAAATTAAACCTCTGAAAATGAATAAATGGATTCTATATAAATATTACAAAGTGGCATATGGCAAATCTACAGCCAGTACCCTGGTCTATTGTTAAAAGATGAAAGCATTTTCACTAAGTCAGGAAAAAGACAGGGATGTTCACTGTCACCACTGTTATCCAACATATTCCTGGGAGTAATAGCTGAAGCAATTACTCTATTAAAAAAAAAAAAAAGGAGTCCAAATTGGAGAAGTGAAACTGTCACTACTCACAGACTATATGCTAATATACTTAGAGAAAGCAAAATATTGTACAAAAAAAACCTTTTAGAAATAATAAGTGTGTGCATTAAGGTAGTAGGATAAAAAATCAATATGCAAAAATCAGTGGTATTTCTATATACAAACAATGTATCAGAAGAAAGAGAGTAAGGAATGCAGTTCCATTTACAAACACATCAAAAAAAAAATGAAATACATGAAAATAAACCTAATGAAGGAGATGAAGAACTTGTATAACACACTATAAGGGACATCTACCACAAATAGGTATTTGGGAATACAACCCCAACAAGAAAAACAAAGCAAAAATAAACAAATGGGACTATTTCAAATTTAAAGTTTTTGCACCTCAAAAGAAACCATTATAAAATAAAAAGGCAACCTACAGAAAGTACTTGCATACCATACATCTGATAAGGGGTTAATCTCTGAAGTTTACAAAATACTTATCAAAATTTACAAAGTCCACTATGAGGTTTCCTCAACATATAATTGGACTTCTCAGAATATAAGATGATACAAAATACATATCTTATATTCCAATTTTATAAAATTACTTAAATGGTGGTATGTCTCCATTACTCTGGTATTTTGTGCTGTTTGGTTCACCATAAGGGGGTAGCGTTTTTGCATAATGGGGTAAAAATGAAACATGTAATTGTAGGGGCAGGAAGGCAGAAAGCAGGTTTCCTATGATCTGAGCAGACTGGTAAAGGAGAGTCCTGGAGCCCTCGGTGGCTCCCAGCTTTTACCAGGTACACGGCAGGCAGGGGTGCTGGGGGTCCGGGAGGCTAGCAGGCCTCCCAGCCCCTAGTGAGTCTTCACTCTTTCTGGGCTCTCTGGTGCTCTCTGCCTTCTTCTCCTGGTTCTGTTCCTCTTTCTCTTCTCTCTTGCTCCTCTTCCTCTCTTCTGGTGGTTCCATTCCCGAGACACCACCCTTGTAGGTCCAGTCTCAGCCCTGGTGTACCCACCTATGCATGCCTACACCTCACTCCAGGTGCCCGCCATCAGGCATGCATTCAGGACCACAGGGATCCATCATCAATACTAATGGAAGGAGGGCAGAAAAGCCTGGCAATCACTTACCCTACAGTAATCGGACAAATATAGTGGGAAGCATGTGAAAATCAAAAATGGGTTATTTAGTTAAGAATTTTGGGAAATATTGAATGAAGCAGTCTAGAGTCTGTTTTCCCACAGTGTCTTGAACTATTTTTCTTCATGACCTTCCAGCACAGGTGGTCTAGTAAATAACATGTAATTTAATGTTACTGTGTAGTTTGAATGTGCAAACCGCCAATAGGGTTGTTGGGGATTCCCTGAGGTCCTACATGTATGCCTGATGGTGGGCACTGGAGTGGGTTGTGGGCATGCATAGGTGGGCACTCCCGGGCTGTGACTGGCTTTTAAGGGCGGCATCATGGGAACAGAACAGGAGAACGAGAGTAAGAGTAAGAGCAGAACAGGAGAACGAGCACAGCACCAGCAGGGAAGCAGAGAGCATGAGAGAACACCAGAGAGCCCAGAAAGAGCGAAGACTTGCTGGCACCCCTGCCTGCTGTGTACCTGGTGAAATCCTAATAAAAGCCTGAAAAAGCCATCTAGGGCTCCAGGATTCTCCTTTACCCGTCTGCTTGGATCATAGAGATCCTGCACTGTGCCTTCCTGGCACTACAATCATATAAAAGCTAGTAGGGATCTTGGGGCTCTGGAGCCCTGGGGTCTGCTGCTGCTACCACCACTGCTGCTGTTACTGCAAGGGAAGAGAGTTCTCGGGGAGCCTAGGGTCCTAGAAGGCCAAGGAATGCCAAGGGGGACCCAGGAGCCTGCCCCCTCCTGGGCCAGGATGCGGCTCCCACTGGTCAAGCCACTAGATCAAAATGCTGTTTCTATGTGTCTATGTCCTGTTGCTGTAAGAAAGACTTGTTCTTGGCCTCACACACAGGCTTTAAGACCTTTTTTCTCATCTGCCACCATCATGAACCCAGCAAGCTTGTAGCTGAGGCCCTACAAACATAAAACAAACAAACAAACAAACAAACAAACAAAAAAAAACTTCTTAACTCTTTATATATCAAGGCGACTCTTCAAGAATAGTAAGAGATTAGTAGTGCTTCCCAAATCTATTTAAAAATGCTCTTTAATCTTTTTCTCCACAGACCATCTTTAAACACCAATGTTCTGCAGAATCCACTTAAAAATAATTGAAGCAGAAAATTTTGATGTTGATATTTACCTATTTTTGTTATTGACAGTTATTTTAAACAAGGGTTCCTGTGGACTCCCTGGTGGTGCAGAAGTTAAATTCTCAGTGCTATCAAGCTATCCCCAGCCACTGCAGCACAAGTTTGATCGTGGCCAGGCAGGGAGATAACCACATGGCTCAGCAGACCTCTCCCTTCTCGCCTGCTGTTCACCTCAGCAGTGTATTCCAGTCACTCCACCTGTACTGCTCCCCACTCTCTCTCTGGTAAATCCTCTCACTTGCCCATTAATTGTGACCTGTACTCCAGTTCTTATATGCATAAATAAATAAAAGTAAATTTTAAAGAATGAATGTTCCCATTAATAAATTATTAAAATCTACTTGTAATTTTAATTGTTTTAAAAGTTTCATTTTCATTTTCAGGTTATAATTGAAAATTATTTTCAGCAAGAATGCACATAATTTGTCTCTATAATTATTTCGTATTTAATTAATTAAACATTTTGGCATTAAATTTCTGTTTTTGTGTCATAATGTTAATGGGAAAATATGTATTTCCACAAACAACATGGGTGTTAGTTGGTAGAGTGCAAAAAATTTACAATAGATTACCAAGAGAAAATACAAAGTTTATTTACATGTACAAGTGAGAATTGTTCAGTAATAAATAGTTCCCTTGCTGAGTAGACAGTTAAAAACTTATATAACTTAAAAAAAAAAAGGAGTTGGGGTTAAGATATCAGCAGGATTGTAATTAAGTTTCTAATGGGCTTTTTATATTAAAGTACCACTAGCCTCACACTTCCAGGTGGGTACAGTCTTTCCAAATCAGTACTCTCCTTCAGGGACTGGGGGTGGTCATGCCACTGGCAGCTCTGTTTTCAGGAGGCTCTGCCTAAGTATAAATAATTCTTTCAGTGACTGGTGATTGCTCAGCTGTGTCCGGTTTAAAGTAATTTCAGGTTTCTGTCCATTGGTGATGTGTGATTTCTTCTAATGAGTTATATGTCATAAAAGGAGCCAACAATCAAATCAAATAAAAATGTTCTTTTTTTAAGATTTATTTATTTATACAAGCACTGGGTACAGTCAGAAGCGTGGGAGGGTGAGAGAATTCACCAGAACCAGAGCAGGGAGCAGAACAGGCAGACTGACAAAATACACTGCTGAGGGGAGCAGCGGGCCCGGCAGGAGAGGTCTGTCCCGCCATCTGGGACCCTCGCCGGTGGCCAGGGATCGAACCAGAGCTGCAGAAGCTGTGGGCAGTTTTGCAGCCCAGCGTGAAACCTCTGTGCCACCAGGGGAGGCCCACAAATGAAAATGTTCTAAAAGGAAAATTAACGCAGAACTGAGTACATCACTAAAATAAACAGACAATATAAAACAAAATCAAACCATTTGCTCTGTCAACAGAGTGAAAGTTACCAGAGGGGAAAGGAGAGAGCAAAGCTTAGAAGCAGCCAATGGACTTTGGTGGAAGGTCATAGCAATGACTTTTTGGTGGTAGGCATAATGTAATATGTATTTGAAGTGTGGATCCTTACTCCTAAAGCATGAAATGTGTTGTAAACCATGTCATAGCAGGAATCTAGAAAACTTAAATAAGGGACCAGGAAAATGAATAACTATAAGAAAGTGAAAATCAAAATCAACAAACAATTATGAACCAGAGACATGCTATGGGGGGTGGGGTGCGGGGAGGGGAGTGATTGGGGTCAATATAAGGGGATTGCAATTGTATGGGGAATATAAACAAAATTTATTTAAAAAAATAAAAAAAATAAAAATGTTTTGATAAAGCTAAAAGAAAACAAAATAAAAGATCAATTCAACAACAAAAAAGTAAGTGAATAAGCAAATGAATGAATGAATGCATGCATGCATGAATACATGTAGTGCATTTATGGTGGCAAATGGGTGTCTCAGGCTTTTTGCCTCCCACTGCTAGCCTCTACAGCTACCACCTGCAGTCTTGCTTTCCTCCTAGGTTGTCTGGATGACCAGGGCTGAGAGGTGTGAGCAGGGGTGTCTTTGATTACAAACACTTGGGCCTACAAGACTGAGCATGCGTGGCATGCACATATATAAATGCAGAATCCTGGACCCTGAAGGGAGGGATAATAGGAACTCCTCAGGTATGGCTTTCACAGCAGAGTCACTCTGAGGCTAGGGGCCTCATTTTCTGCCTCCCCGATTCTCTGTGTCCAGTTCCAATTCAGCATTAAAGGTATGTTAAAAATACCAAAGACTCCAAATTCTATTTTCATCTAACTGAAGCAATAATGAAACTAGGGTGATTGCACAACAATGCAACTTAAAAAAATAATTCACAATTGAACTTGGTAGCTTGACATTCTCAGAAAGACTTCCCAGTAGAGATTAGCTGTCCATGGGTGCACCAAAGCTTTTCATCTACAGCACATTAATAATGCATTTAAGACTCATTTTCTTACTTCACTGTCAGGTTCTTTGACACAAGGAAGATGACATGTATCCTAGAAAATTCTGGCAGTTTGTTGTTAACACTCCTTTTCTCAAAGTAGGATGCCAGTCCCCTACTGCCTCTACATTTCCCATTCTCAGTGTTCCAGAATCCCTCTTTCCCCTACCCCTGGTAAGCAGATGTCCCCCAAGATAAATACCCACTGATATTCAGGCTCTGTTAATTTTCTACCATTGTTTGTAAGGGTAATTTTGTGAAGAGTGTAGAATATGATTCTCATTTTTGTGTTCAGTTGTATGGCAGAATGGATATTTGAGACGTGATTCAAGGCCCTCTGTAGGGTAAATGAAGTTAAAAAACAGTTTTTTGTTTTGTTTTGTTTTGTATTGTTTTTCTGCTCTCCCTCAGATAACTTGGATGTCCAGGGCCCAAGGGCACGGATGTGTGTATGTGTATATGCACACACCTATGCCTAGAGAAGTGGGGAAAAAGGCAGAGGCAGCAGCATGAGGGGGAGGGGAGCATTCTGAGGACTACTCTGAGGCCTGACCAGGAGACAACATGAGCCTGAGAACACCAGAAGGATTTGAGGAAAAGAGTGCAGGGATTCAGGATGCTAGGGGTGAGAGCGATGGCTGGGAGGTCATTGCCAGCCTGCCATCCTCCCACCCCCTGCCTGCCAGGCATATGCCAATCTCCTGGCCTGGTATGTACATTTACCTGGTTCCCTGAGGGCATTAAGGACATGTAAAAATGCACTGAGGGCTCCAGGCTCTCTTTATCCATCTGCTGGAATCCACCTGCACTGTGCATGCTTGCAAAACAACCTCATCAGTTGAATTTTTAATCAAAAGAAAAGATTATTTTGGATCGGCCTAATCTAATCAAATTATGAAAGAAAGAAGATATTTGAAGTAAAATGGACTGTCCTGTAGACCCAGAAGAAACAAAGACATTTATAAAGGACTTCTTAAGATGTAAATGGTATCAGTAATGTTTTCCACATCTTTCCATGTGACAATCAGCTCTTGTCTCTACAGGATGAAAGTGTTCTGCAGTACATTCAGGAAAAGAGGCTATCACTATATAGCTACAAGGAAATAAATTCTACAAATAATCAGTAAGATGTGAAGAGAACTGAAACCTCAAATGAGATTGCAGGTCAGCCAGCAACATGATTTCTGTTAAGACTCTGGTGAGCCATGCCCAGACTCTGGACATATGCAGCCTGTGAAATAACATAAATGTGTTGTTTTAGCATACTGAATTTGTGGTGACTCAGTATGCAATGACAGAAAGTGAACATATTTTGTCTTTGTAAATGGTGATTCCTTCTATTTCTCTAGTCCCTAACTGTACTCATACATATCTGAATGGCACAAAATAAAGTTTTCAAATGAGATTGGAAAGTGATACAGAGCAGGAAGGGGCACTAAAACTGGCCAAGGACGCTGTCCAAATAGTTTATCAGTCACTGTCTGAATTCTTCACATGCACCACATTTACAAGACTACTCAGATTCAAAGAACAACAATAATGGTATTTATTTAACAAATGTTACTGAGGCAAAAAATTGCTGTTTACCTCACCTGAAGCAGTGTCCAGTGTTTTAAAGTCCTAAACACAAACACTCCAAATATGGCATCTTCCCGCCGTTGAGGACATGGAACATGTTGCAGCCAGACTATAGGCCACAATCCAGCACACAAAGACAACCAAAGACACAAAAGAAGATGTTTCCGGAGCTACCGAGGTGCCCCAGTGCAGCACCAGATAAGCAACACTCAAGACAGCAGCTGTAGTGGCTGAACCACCCAACAAACGGCCACACTCTTGCAGCTCAGAGAGATGCCTGGCTCTGGATCTTGGTCTTCCCTGCCAGGATGTAACAGCAGCAAAATTGGGTACAGTTTTAGTCGCTTGGCTACCTGCAAAGCCTCCAAACTTTTCCTCTCCGAGGTTGGCTGCTCTAAGCCGCTCCATGTTCTTCAGAGGCCCACAGCAGACTTTTGGAAGATCAGTAAGGTGGGGGAAAAAAATCGCTGATCCTGGAATTGCTGAAGATCTGAAAATGCTGAACCCTGAACACCAAATCCTGGGGGCTACTTTGGCAGTCCTTTATATTTCTTATCAGTCTCCACCCCAAATGCAATACTTTTTTAAAATGTATTTATTTATTTAAAGATTTGTTTATTTATTTATACAAGCACTGGGTACAGTGAGAGGCACGGGAGGGTGAGAGAATTCACCAGAGCCAGAACGGGGAGCAGAGCAGGAAGAAGGACCGAGGTACCCCGCTGAGGGGAGCAGCGGGCGGCAGGAGAGGTCTGTGGGCCATGTGGGACCCTCGCCCGGCAGATGGGGATCAAACCAGCGCTGCAGAAGCTGCAGGCAACTTTGCAACCCAGCAACTGCTGCGCCACCGGGGAGGCCCAAAAATTTATTTTCTAATATTTTATTTATATATTTTTTACATCACTGTTCATTTTTAAATAATGTTTGCATCCCTCCCCCCAGGTAACATCCCATAGAATTTCATGTACCAATGTACCTATGTGCCATCACCTCAGTCCCCTGTACTCTTTCCTCCCTCCCTCTGATCCCTCTCCCTCCTCCTCCGAAACTGGTCCAACCACTATGGAAAGTGGTCTGGAGGTTCCTCAGTCTACTAAAAATGTAGCTACCATATGACCCAGCAGATCCACTCCTAGGGATCAACCCAAATGCCCAAAAATGGATGACTGGATCAAGAAGATATGGTATATACACACACACACAAAACACACACACACAATGGGATATATATATATATATATATATATATATATATATATATATACACACACACATGCACACAATGGAATACTATTCAGCAATCAAAAAAATCAAAAAGACAAACTCATGCAATTTGCCGCAACATGGATGGAGCTAGATGGAATCATATTCAGTGAAATAAGTCAGAAGGAAAAATAAACATATTGGATGGTTTCACTTAAAGGAGGAATATAGGCAAACCAAATTACTCATCAGGGGAAAAATTAATAACAATACAAAACAAAAACAAGCAATTATAAACCAAAATCAATGCTTTGTTCACATTTTCCCTGGGACTCTATCTTCACCAGCACCCTATTCCAGGGGGTAGCACCTGTAACAGTCTTTGGCTTCAGCCACTGCTTGCAAAAGTAGCAGCCATGGGGTCGCATTATCTAAATGTTGTATTTCCTTTGTTAGGGAAGAGGAAGACCAGATGCCAAACTTATGATTGCTGCAGGTTTTGTCTTTATTTGTAAACATGTCTTTCTGCTTAAGCTGGCAATTACATCATTTGTTATCATTATTTTCTGAACTTATGCACCTTAGAGAACAAAATTAGAGAAAATTGCCCAAAATTATGATATTCAATCAGTGTTTGATCAGTGGTGCATGTGTATGCCTGTCTGTGTCTATACATGTACTTAAAAAAAATTGAATGGGCTAATTTAAAATTTATCTTTTATGTTTCAGAGACAAAAACATCTAGATGAAACATCAGCATCCAAAATTGTTGTAAAGGACCTTGTCCTTATCCTGAACCTAAGTTTAAAAATGTATAGAGGAGCCTCCCTGGTGGCACAGGCAGTTAAGCACTGCACTATAAAGCTGTCCGCAGCCTCTCCAGCACAGATTCTATCCCGGCTGGCTAACGAAAATCCCATATGGCGCATCAAATCTCTACTGTCTCGCCCGCTGCTCCCCTTAGTAGTGTATTTCGTCCGTCTGCCTATTCTGTTCCCCACTCTGTCTCTGGTGAATCCTCTCACCCTCCCGTACATCTGGCATGCACCCCAGTTCTTGTATAAATAAATCAGTCTTTAAAAAATAAAAATAAAATTAAAAAGGTATAGAGTTGAGAGCTCATGCTACTTCAGTTACATAGACTGTATCTAATTTTCTTCAGCAGGGGCAAGCTGTGCTACTTCCATAGCTTCTTTTCCATATAATACTACTCAACTTTGAGGTCAAAATAAGGGGGTTGTAATTATATGGGGAATATAAAAAATAAAATTTAAATAAAATGTGAAAAAAAATCAGACACAGAAACTTATAATAAGCAGCTAATATTAAAAAAAAAAAAACTACTCAACTGCTTAGTTTATAAAGGTGGAACTACCTAACCATTACTAGTTGTCACTATGAACCCATAGAAAAGCATCTGAGGAGATTTGTTAGTTTTGATGATGTTTCACATAACCAATGCTAGTTAACTGAGCTCTAGTTCAACTTTTTAAATTGTTTTCACTTTGCACACATTATCCATTAGCTGAGTTCATATTGTGATGGTTATTATGTGAAATTGACTGGATCATGATGCACAGATATTTTTATTAAATATTTTATTTTATATAATTATTACATCTTTTTTCATCTTTGCACAATGTTGCTGCAAACTGCATGTGTTTATCTTTTTGGATTGCAGAGTAATATTCCATTGTGTATATGGGCCACATCTTCTTGATCCAATCATCTATTTTTGGGCATTTGGTTTGTTTCCATAGCTTAGCTATTGTAAATAGTGCTGCTATAAACATAGGCGTGCAGGTGCCCTTTGGAATTACTGTTTCTGTGTTCTTTGGGTAAATACCTAGGAGTGGAATTGCTGGATCATATGAAGCTCTATGTTTAGTAGGTCAAAAGTCTCCACAAAGCTCTCCATAGTAGTTGGACCAGTTTGCACTCCCACCAGCAGTGCAGGAGAGTTCCTTTTTCTCCACAACCTCCCCAACATTTGTTGTTGCTAGTTTTTTTAATATGTGCCATTCTCACTGGTGTTAGATGGTATCTCATTGCAGTTTTGATTTGCATTTCCCTGATTACAAGTGATGTTGAACATTTTTTCATATGCCTGTTGGCCATTTGCATTTATTCTTCAGAGAAGTTTCTTTTTAGCTCTTCTGCCCATTTTTTGACAGGATTATTTTCTTTGTTGTTGGAGAGTCTCATCAGCTCTTTGCAGATTTTTGTGATCAGTCCTTGGGCTTTTGTTTTTGGGGAGGTTTTTGATTACCATTTCAATTTTGTTGCATGTAATTGGTCTGTTTAGGTGTTCTATTTCTTCTTTATCTCTCTTTGGGTGATTGTAGAATTGTAGGAATTTGTCGATCTCTTCTAGATTGTTAAACTTGTTTCCGTATAACTGTTCATAGTAGTTTCTGATTATTCTTTTGATTTCTGCTGTGTCCGTTGTGATTTCTCCTCTTTCATTTGTGATCCTGTTTATTTGTGCTTTCTCCCTTTTTTCCTTTGTGAGCCTGGCTAGAGGTTTGTCTGTTTTATTTATTTTTTCGAAGAACCAGCTCTTGATTTCATTGATCTTTTGAATTGTTTTTGTAGTTTCAATTTCATTTATTTCTGCTTTGGTTTTTATTATTTCTTTTCTTCTACTGACTTTAGGGTTTTTGTTGTTGTTGTTGTTGTTTTTTTCTAGTTCTTTGGGCTTTGAGATTAGGTTGTTTCTTTGAGTTCTTTCTTGTTTCTTGATGTGAGCTTCTATTGCTATATATTTTCCTCTTATTACTGCTTTTGCTGCATCCCATACATTTAGGGAATTGGTGTCCTCCTTCTCATTCAATTCAAAGATTTTTTTTCATTTCTTCTTTGATCTCCTCATTAGTCCAGTGGTCTTCCAGTAGTGTGGGATTCAATCTCCATGAGGTAGGAGAGTTCCTTGCCTTCTTTTTATGGTTTATTTCTAGCTTGATGCCTTCATGGTCAGAGAAGATGGTTGGCATGATTTCAATCTCTGTGTAACTGTTGATGTTTTTCTTGTGTCTCAGTATGTGATCGATCCTGGAGAATGATCTGTGTGTGCTTGAGAAAAATGTATACTCAGATTTTTTTGGGTTTAGTGTTCTATAGATGTCTGTTAAGCCCATGCGCTCTAGATCCTTATTTAGAGCTTTAGTGTCTTTACTTATTTTTTGTCTCATTGATCTATCCATTGTGGATAGTGGTGTGTGGAAGTCTCCTATTACATATTTCTTTTCTCTTATGTCTATTTTCAAAGATGATAATAGTTGTCTGATATATTTTGGTGCTCCTTCATTTGGTGAGTATATGGTAATGAGTGTTATTTCTTCTTGAAGTATTGTCCCCTTGATCATAATGTAGTGACCGTTGGGGTCTCTTTTTACCTTTTTGAGTTTGAAATCTGTTTTATCTGATATAAGTATAGCTATTCCTGCTTTATTTTTTGGTCCATTTGCATGTAGGATTGTTTCCATCTTTTAACTTTGAATCTATTTTTATCTTTTGTAGTTAAATGTGTTTCCTGGAGACAGCAAAATGTTGGGTTTTGTTTCTTAATCCAGCCTGAGACTCTGTGTCTTTTTATTGAAGAGTTTAGTCCATTTACATTTAGAGTTAATATTGATATGTTAGATGCTCAGATAGTTTGCTAAAAATTATTATGAAAATTTTGGTGAAATTTTTTTTTGTTTGTACTTTCAATGAGATAAACTTTTAAATCAGTGGATTTTATGGATACTTGGTGATGGGTATGGTGTGGAAACATACCATCTGAAGAAGTGTGGATCTATACTTCTAAAGCACAAGCCTAGTTATAAACTCAAGTTACCGCAATAAAAAATAATGCAATAAAAATATGAAGGTAAGTTGATGAACTTTGAATGGATGGGTCCAATCCAATAAGGTGGAGGTTTTGAAATATCAAAGATCCCCCCAATATAGACAAAAGAGTAAGAAAAATAAAAAAATTCCCTGTAGGGCCTCCCTGGAGGGGCATGAGTTAAAGCCTTAGCACTAATACCAGCTACAGCAGCCTGAGTTCAATCTCCAGCCAGGGAGCAAACCCACATATGGCACAGCAGACCTCTCCTGTCTCACCTGCTGCTCCCCTCAGAAGTGTAATTCAGTAGATTCACCTGTTTTGCTCCCCACTCTGTCTCTGGTAAATTCTCTCAACCCCTGCACCTCTGGTTTAGACCCCAGTTTTTATATGCATTAATAAATAAAATTAATCTTTAAAAAATTCCCCAGTAGCATGATAAATAACACATAATTTATATCTAATACATAGTGCTTATATCCCTATGTGATATACACATGTGCAAATGTAGTTACATATGTATTCTACCAATTATCAGCCTTTGGGATTCAGGCAACAACTCTTCCCTGATTCCTAAAATTTCCCATTCATCTTGCTGATTTTGGGTAAATCAGGCTCCATTCTACATGAGCTAATTCTTAAAAATCTCTTTCTCTCTCACCTCTTGTCTCTTGATCTAGATAGATGACAGGTGGATCTGTAGGTAGGTAGATGAAGTTAGATATACATATATATTTATATCTATACAGATATACAGACACATACATGTATGCATACACAGATATATCACTCATGATGGTGCTATTTCTCTGGAGAACACTGTCTTAATCACCTGTATTTATGAACTTGTGCCTGTCTCAACTTTTACAAAACACAACTCACTAGTAAACACAGTTCTGCTGGTAGTGAAATCTTACAAGGCACTCACAATTTGCTATAAAAATGTTTCCTCCATTTTATGCCAATTTTGGTCATGTATCCAAAGAGTATGAAACCATCAACCCAAAAGCTCATTTGTCTCACATTGTTCATCATTATTTACAGTTGCTAGGACATGGAAGCAGCCTAAATACCCATCAATCAAGATGTGGTATATTCACACTATGGAGTAGTATGGAGCTATATGAAGAATGAAATAAAGCATTTTTCAACAAAGTAGATGGAGTTTGAGGGACTTATTGTAGCAAAATCAAAATGATAAATACTGGACATTTGCATAACATAATATTTGATGATGTAGAATACTTTCCAAAAACCAGTAGAAATCATTAAACATCTGAAGGGCTCTGAAATTAAAAGGCAGAGGCAGAGGGAAAGGGACAAAGACCTAAAAGGGGTGGTGAGAATATAACAGTGTAAATTGAATTTGTCATTGAATTTTGAAATTTGGCCATGGAAAACAAAATGCATTTTTGCACTGGAAAAAAGAAAAAAAATAGCTGGAATGTTGAGTTTTGATGGATATATAATAATAAAGGCTAACATGTGTGTACAATAGCACACTAATGGATTTTCACCTACTTTACAGTGTTGAACAAATAAATAAGTATAGAATGAGAGTTCATTTTTTTTTCAATATTAGAGGAAGAATTACAAATGGACAGGTAGGCAGTAGATGCTAGAAGGAACCCTGTGGAAATTGACTAGAGCTTGATTTATTAGTATGAATTCATGTTCTCTTTATAATAAAAAATACATATATGCAAAAAACATATTGACCTATATGGATTACTACACATTCTAATATGTCTAGCCTGATCCCTGAGTAAACCTCAGCAACAATGAAAATTCTTGAAAAGTGTACAGTCTGCTGGAGAGGATAGGGCTAAGGGAGGAGGGAACAGGTATTAGGTTTTTGTACTAGAGAGTAGGTGAAGGGTGACTATGGCATGTATACACATGGAGGTATCAAATTGTACTCCTGAAATTATGCAAATTATACAGTTTTGTAAATTACTGGGAAATCAATAAAACGAGAGAGATTTAATTTTTTGAAGATCTATTTATTTATGCATGCAAGAGCTGGGGTACAGGACAGAGGTACGGGGGAGTAAGAGAATTCACCAGAGACAGAGTGGGGACAGAACAGGCAGATTGACTGAAATACACTGCTGAGGGGAGCAGCAGGCGAGACAGGAGAGGTCTGTTTCACTTTGTGGGTTGTTCCCTGGCCGGGGATCAAACTCGAGCTGAAGAAGCTGCATATTGCTTCATAGTGCTGTGCTTTTTTAAATTTTTTTTTATACAAGAGCTGGGGTACAGACCAGAGGCACGGGAGGGTGAGAGGATTCACCAGAGACAGAGAGGGGAACAGTACAGGCAGATGGACAGAAAGCACTGCTGAGGGGAGCAGAGGGCAAGACAGGACAGGTCTGCCGTGCCATGTGGGTATCTCCCTTGCCAGCGGGGATCGAAGCCATGCTGCAGAGGCTGTGGACAGTTTCACAGTGCTTCGCTCAACCTGCTGCACCACAGGGGAGGCCCCATAGTGCTGTGCTTAACCCCTTGTGCCACCAGGGAGGCCCCTGAGAAAGATTTAATTTAAAAAATAAAGTGATTTATTCATCAACCTTCCCTCCAATAAAACCATCGTAAAGCCAAGTTATTGTTTATTAATTTAACTTGTTTAAATTAAAGCAAAGAGGAATCCTTGGAGACATGCTGATCTAAAATTTGGCAAGGAAAAATATAGTATGTGCTTTGGGGCATTTTGTTGTGCAAGAAAGTAAGAAAATGATTTTTTAAAATTGCAAGTGGTAGACCATCTCTAAAGAACATAGAAATCAATCTGAAAAAGTAACTAATGGCCAAAGTTATATGAGCAACAAAGTAAATGATGATAGTATTAGATTAAACACAGAGTAAAGTAAATATCCATGTGTTTAGATGGATAGAAATAAATAAATAAATAAATAAATAAATAAATAAATAAATAAATAGTTATATAAATGAATGCAGTAGAAGTGTCAAGTGTTCCTTACAGAATTATAAATATTAACATTGAAAGGGATGAATGTATAACATCACTATTGGATGAACAACGTGATAGTAGCTGCAGCCAATACCCAGCAATGATGCTAAAATTGGTGGGCAAACTGCCAAGAAGAAAAAGAATCAATGGTTATGATCAAAATATCTCCCACATGTGGTATTCATACTGTGGACACTTTAAAAGGTCTACAAATTTTCTGATGTTCTGTCATCGGGACATTGGCTTTAATTTACATGTCTTGGGTGTGACAAGCAATAGTAATGTACATCTAAGGAATAATGTTAGGAATGGGGGAAAATACAAATTTACAATGGAGAAAGCAGGAAGACACCAAGTCAAACAAATGATAATAGTTACCATAAAATGTTATGCTGGTGTTATGCACCTGGAAGGATGAAAGATGTTTTAGCTGTTGTTATACTTCCCCAAGTTTTATAACCACAGTGTGATTGTAAAAAAATATCAATCAAACCCAGTTTGAAAGATATTGTTTAAAATTATTTTACCAATCATCTTTAAAAGTATCTTCATGAGAAGAAAGACATTTTGAAAAATAAAATAGTATGATACTGAATCTGCTACAATTTCATTAATACTGCTCATTGAGAGCAGTACTGCTCATTTATCTGTTCTCTTGAGATAAAAATAACACTACAGAGATGAAGCTTTAACAAGAAGCACAATACAAGGTCTAATTAATGAGCTCCTGAATGTTCAGTGTCTGAGTGTGTGAAAATAGTGATAGTGGGCAAATATGTCATTCTATACATATATTACTTTTATAAAACTTAAAAATTGACTTATCTGGATAAATTTTCCATCCTGCCTTATAGCAATAAATTTGTATTCATAGTTGGATAATATGAAAATGCAATATCGATATTCTTTAAGTCATAGCAGAGGTCTCTATTTTCAGATTAATCCTATGGGGGGCATTATAAGTAAGTAGTAAAATTGAATCTGAAGGTAAAAAATATGATAGTAATTATTAAATCATTTTAATAAATTATTCCTGCAATTATGAAACTCCAACATATATGTAAACCAGTAAGTGCATACAAAATAATTCTATAAAACTAAGCTTATTACAGGAATAAGACCTTGATTGGAGCCTAAAGTAAAATTTTTATATAATAAAAAGGTTTTGAGAAATCAGGGTGTTTGTAAAAGACGTTTTATAACAAAAGTTTAAAGACTACATGATTGGTCATTATTGAAAATTAAAGTTATATGTATAATAGTTGTGATATATTAGTACTAATAAAATTATACAAGTTTACCCCTTATTAAATACCTTCATTTTCAAAACTATTCCAAAAAGTAGGACTACTTCCTCCTGCCTGGGCATTCTGTAAAAAAAAATAAAGCTAAAATACCCAGACATTCTATATAAAACAAAAATAACAGACTCTGAAAAGTAGAGAAAATAAGGGACTAGAAGAATGACATGGTAGACGTAGTAGAATATCTTGGGCTTTCATTCTGCTTCACATTTATCAGACTGAGTACAAAAAAGTCAGCAGTAACACAACAACAACAGGCACAGACATGAAAGCTTACTCTTTTTAGCCAAAAAGTCAGGAAAGTGCCCCTTTCCGGCTAATAAGACGGAAAGCTTTGATTATAAAGATTCCACTCAAGTCAATCTACGTCAAAACTTAGATTATAAAGATTCCACTACTAGGAATCTACCCAGTTTTGTCTTTTTCTGTACCTTCTATTCAGTTTCTCTATATTCTGCATATATGTGAAAACATGCAATATTTATCTTTTCACCTCTGGCTTACTTTGGGTAGCATAATCCCTTTCAGCTACTCCTTGTTGCTCAAATGACATGAGATTTTTTTTTTTGATTGCTGATTAATACTCCATTGTGTAAACTGATCTCAACTATTTTTGAACCATTCATCTGTTTTGGGGGCATTATGGTTGTTTCCATAGATTGTCTATTGTAAATAGTGCTGCAATAAACATAGAAGTTCAGTTTTCCTTTCAAATTAGTGTTTTGTTTGTTGTTTGGGTAGATTCCTAGTAGTGGAATCACTGAATTATAATGTAAACCCATTTTGAATATTCTGAGGAAACTCCTCACAGCTTTCAATAGTGCCTAAACCAGTTTACATTTCCACCAGCAGTATAAGAGTATTCCTATTTGTCCATATTCTCTCCAGCATTTGTTGTTTCTAGTATTTTTTTTAATATGGACCATTTTCACAGGTGTAAGGTGGTATCTCATTGATGTGCCCATTTGACCTGACTCATATTAAAATATAATAAACAATAAGTGCAGGGATGATCTGGATAAAAAGGAACCCCCCCCACACACTTGCCTACCCTGCTAGTGGGAATGCAAACTGTCCAGCCCTTATGGAAAACAATATGGAGGTGTCTCAAATTGTTAACCATGGGTTTGCCATTTTATCCAGTAATTCCACTATTAGGTACTTATCTAAAAATTTTAAAAAAGTAACTGGGACGGAAATTCTCACTACTATGTTCATTGCAGCACTATTTACTATAGCTAAATATGGGGAAAAAAACCCTAAGTGCCTCAGAATAGATGAGTAGATCAAAAAGGTGTATGTGTGGGGCCTCCCCTGGTGGCGCAGTGGTTGAGTGCTGGGTTGCAAGGCTGCCCGCAGCCTCGGCAGCGCCAGTTCAATCCCCAGCCACCGGCGAGGGTACCACAAAAAAAAAATAATAATAATAAAATAAAATAAAAAGGTGTGTGTGGGGGGGAGGCACATGCACACACACAAACATGCACACACACATATATACACACTGAATACTACTCAGTGACCATAAAAGATAAAAGTCATGCTATTTGCAGCAACATGAACAGAACTTGAAAGAATAATGTTAAGTAAAATAAGTCAGAAGGAAAAAGACAAATACTGGTCACTCATATGTGGAATATAAAGTAACTAATTTAATAATCAGATAAAGACAAGCTAAAACACTAACCCTTCCTAGCTAATGACAGAACTGATGCGCCAAGTGGGTGAAAGGTTGGGGACTGTTAAGAACAAAGTGGGAAGGAACCGCAATGGTCTATGATGGTGGAATATAGGTGAGTTGATGGTGGCTGCACTGTAGTGGTAATAGCTAATGGGTGTACTAAATATAACCTCAGTTATTAACAAATAGATAAATAGCAATTATAAATAATAAATTTTATATTAACAATTACATGTTATTAACAAATAACCATTATAAAATAATAAAAAGGAAAATTTTTATAAAATGTGTTGCATCAAGATAAAATTGCAGTACAACAAAATGAAATGCAGCAAAATATTGTAAAAAGGGATATTTATAATGCAAAAGTTAGATTAAAAAGAAAAATAGCTCCAATCAACATCTCTATGCTACATGAAACTAATATAAATAAGAAAAACTAAATGAGAAAATTAGCAGTATAAAGGCAAAAAGAATAAGATATTTATGAGTATTTACCTAGATTGTCTAATAAAAAAAGAAAGAAGACAAACATAATCAATATAAGAAACAAAGAGGGAAAATTACAAATGGTTTTATAAGAAATTATATATTTTTGTTATAAAACATTACAAACAATCATATACCAACAAAATCGATGAAGTGGAGAATTCTTGAAATGGTTAGCTTACCAAAACTAAATCATAGAATATTTATATAATAGAAAATTATATAAATAGAAAATTTATATGAATAGAAAAATTATATGAATAGAAAATTTATATGATCTACATAATTACCAAAGAGCTTGAGTCAGTAATAAGATACCCCCCCGAAAAAAATGTCCAGGAACTGACAGTTTCACTGCTGAATATTTTATTTAAAGAATACATTTTATTTAATTTATTTTTTTTAATTTTATTTTATTTAAAGAATAAGTAAGGGCCTCCCCTGGTGGCACAGTGGTTGAGCTCTGGGCTGTGAAGCTGCCCACAGCCTCTGCAGTGCTGGTTCGATTCCCGGCCCCCGGCGAGGGTCCCACATGGTGTGACAGATCTTTCCTGCCACGCCCACTGCTCCCTTCAGCAGGGTATTTCGTCAGTCTGCCTGTTCTGTTCCCCACTTTGGCTCTGGCAAATTCTCTCAACCTCCCTCACTTCTGACTGTATACAGTGCTTGTATAAATAAATGAATAAATCTTTAAAAAGATAATTTAAAAAAGAATAAATAAAATCAATCTTTCTTAAACTCTAAAAAAATTGGAGAGATTTTATTGGATAAAGGAAATTCTCTTCAACAAATGGTGTTTGGAGAACTGTACAGTCACAGGCAAAAAATGAAACCAGACCACTTTCTCGTATAATAAATCATATAATAAAGCATATAATAAATCAAGTCAAAATTTATTAAATATTTAGTTGTAAGACCTAACACTATAAAAAACACAGATGAACTGACAGACAAATATCTCATTAAACTTATGATGTATTTGGGGACTCAGCTCCCACTCCTACAGCACAGAAAGCAATAGAAAAAAATAATCAGCTGTGACTAGATCAAACTTAAAACTTACGATCAGAGAAAGAAGCTGATAATTAAACAAAAAGACACCATACAAAATGGGAGAAAATATATGCGCATTCATACATCTGATAAAGGGCTGATATCTAAGATCTACAAAGAACTAATAATGACAATAAAAATAAAACAAAAAGCCCTATCAAAAAATGGATAGAAGACCTAAAAAGATACTTCTTCAAAAAAGGTATACATATGGTCAATAAGCATGTGAAAAAAGGTTTGTAACCACTAATGATCAGGAAAATGCATATCAAAATTACAAGGAGATAGCACCTTACACCTGTAAGAATGGCCCATATCAAGAAGAATAAAATCAAGTGGTGATAATGTGGAGAAAAAGTAACCATCACACACCATTGCTGGGAATGTAGATAGTTCCAATCCCTATGGAAATCAATTTGTATGTTTTGAAAATATTAAAAAGAGAGCTACCGTACAATCCATCAGTCTCACTCCTAGGCATCTACCTGAAGAAGAATAAACAAACAAACATTAATTTAAAGTGAGACTCACATTCCTATATTCGTCGCAGCACTATTTACAATAGCCAAGTTATGGAAGCAACCTAAGTGACCAAGAACAGATGAGTTGACTGAAAAAATATGATATATATTTAGACAACAGAATAGTACTCAGGCATAATATGAATTATTTCTATTTGAGACAACATGGATGGAACTGGATGGGGGATATGTAAGTGAAATAACCTAGAAGGAGGAAGACAAATGCTGATACTTTCATTCATGTGGAATATGGAGAAACAAAACATAGTATCAGACAAGCCAAACCAATAATAAACCCTAAAAATCTAACTGTGAAACTGAGGCTACCAGTTTTGAACAAGAGGGTGGAGTGCAAAGTTGGATAGAGGCACAATGAACCATCGTGGAGGACTCTAGTTACTTTGGTGGTGGGTGTGGTGTCATGACATCATCTGAAGAGGTGGAATACTATAGTTCTATAGTTCTGAGTTACGAGCAGTGTTATAAACCAATGTTACCCTAATAAAACATATGAAATATTTTGCAAAATGTTGAAATCAATTATAAAAAAATTCTGGACTACGGTACTTTCTGGTGCCTAAAAGACTTCAGAATGTTTATAACTTTATAACTGTTATATTTCTAATAGTGCTTTTCTAATAACAGAATATAATTTCCCTCTCAAGATTGTTGTTTTTTATTTTTTTAATTTTTTTTTAGATTTATTTATTTATAAAGGCACTGGGTACAGTCAGAAGCATGGAAGGGTGAGAGAACTCACCAGAGCCAGAGCGGGGAGCACAGCAGGCAGAAGGACCGAAGTACACTGCTGAAGGGAGCAGCCAGAGCAGCAGGAGAGGTCTGCGCGCCATGTGGGACACTCGCCGGTGGCCGGGGATCGAACCAGCACTGCAGAGGCTGCGGGCAGCTTTGCAAGCCAGCGCTCAACCACTGCACCACCAGGGGAGGTCCCAAATTTAAAAATTTATATATTTAAATTAATTTTAAATTTATGACATTTGGGGTACAGCACTGTGAAGCTATACACAGCCTCTGCAGCAGCAGTTCCATCTCAGGCATGCGATGGAGCTGACCCACATGGCGACGAAGACCTCTCTTGTCTCACTGGCTGCTTCCCTCAGCAGTGTATTTCAGTCAGTCTGCCAGTTCTGTTCCCCACTCTGTCTCTGGTGAATCCTCGCATCCCAACACCCCTGGTCTGTACCCCAGTTCTTGTATACATAAATAAATAAATCTTTTAGAAAGTAACTTATGACATTGATCTTTTTCATTTTCAGTTTTCTCCTTCTCATCCAAGGAAAAATTAAGGGTCCAGGACAAAGCAGATGACCTGATGTGTGATCTAACTACCATTTGAGATGAATAGTAACCAGCATATGAAGCAACGTTCTCATAGAAAAGAATAAAATTTTATGTAATGGAACAGTATTTAGTAAAAAAGAAAATTATACACCAACCAGCATCCTAAGTGTATAAAAAGGATAATTGTTAATGAGGTTCCAACTGCTGAACTTCTGGGTATATTAAAAAAAAAAAGCAATTTGGAATACTGAGTATGTGTGAACATTAATATATCCACTTTCCTATTTTCAATTTGTCAGGTGGGGAAATGTTCTCCCTTTTCCTTTCAGTCCTTTACGCTGTTTTAATAATCAAATTGATGGGGGATAGGTGAGAAGAAATAGGGAAGGGAGCTCAATGGACTGTGGTGAGGGAGTATGATTTGGTGACAGGTGAACTATGGTGGCAATACCTGAGGGGGGAGACCTATACTTCCAAAACATGAACAATAATATAAGCCAATGTTACTTAAATTAAAAAAAATCAAATTGGAAAAAGACAGATTGATAGAAGAATAAATACCAATTGAATTTCATGTACAGAGGTGTATAAGTATTAGACCTAGATATCCCTTTAGACAAGGAAGAATTGTGAGAAAGATAAAGTTTGTAGGTTAGTGAAGTGACATAGTTTGTTTATACATATTTTTCAGGCTTGACTGCCTATTGCTTTCTACCATCCCATTACAAGAAGAATAATAGGGAATTAATCCTATATTCAAGGACATTTTTTGTTACAGTGATATCCTTATAATGCATATTTGTTAGGTAACTTTTTAAAAAAGATTTACTTATTTATGCGTACAAAAACTGGGGTGTACACCATTGAGGGGGTGAGGATTCACCAGAAAAAGTGAGGAGCAGAACAGGCAGATCTACTGAAATACACTACTGAGGGGAGCAGCGGTGAGACAGGAGACATCTCGGACAGGTTGCTACCTGGTCAGTAGGGGATTGAACTTGTGTTGCAGTAGCTGGTGATAGCTTGATAGTGCTGTGTCTTTAACCCCTGTGCCACTAGGGAGGCCCCTGTTAGGTAACTTTTAAAAATAGTGTGTCAATGTGGCAAATATTGGGACAGCCTGTTCTGAATTCAATCAAATTCCATAAAATTTGTTTTAACATTTCCTCTGACCCAAACGTCAGGGATAATATAAACCTACTTCAATAATATAGGAGTTAGTGAGAATTTGATAAGACACATTTTTGTTGATGGTAGATCAATTTATCATAAAATATGGCAAAGATAGCTAAAAGTGTCAATATGATTCTAATGTGTGTCTTTTGTCACTAACAAGGATACATTCCAAGAGAAGGGGGGTACAATGGTATAATGAAACTAGTTTGAGAATACATTCAATTAATTTCCTTGAAAGGAAATAAAGTTGTACAAACTTAGAAGTATCTCTGACACCTGCCAAAAGTCCAAAACCTTCTCTAGGGAATAAAACAGAATCCAGTCATAAAATAGCTAAAACATACATAGATGTCATCAATTGACATTACACACACACACACACACACACACACACACACACACACACACAAGAAGTGTATTTCAGTCAGTCACCAGAGACAGAGTGGGGAACAGAACTGGCAGATTGACTAAAATTCCTTCTGTGTAACTTAGTAATGGTTATGTAATATATCAATATATATAAGGTAAATCAGTATTTGGTGTATATTATTATAAATATTCTAGGGTACAATAGACATGTTTTAAAAGAGTAGAAAAATTTAAATGCTATATGTTCTATATGGAAAAACAAGAGAAATATATTATTTCATACTTTACACAAAACCAAGGACTTAACATCAATGTCAAAACTTTAGTTATTTGGAATATATACATATATAAGTACACACATACACACACACACACACATCTGGTTATGGAAACTATTTAGCCAAGCTAGAAAGGACTATTTTGCCAGGCACTCCAAGGACAAATGGGAACAGCACAAGTTGTCCTTCAGACGGAGAAAGAGCAAAAGGGGAGTTACACAGTGGGAGGGGGAAAGGGGCCAGCGGAAAATAAGGGGAGTTGGTCTGCAGTCCCCCCTTCTCTTGGAATGCATCCTTGTTAGTGTAAACGATGAGGGAAAGCAAGCTTGCTTTTTGCACCTGGGTTGGGATGTTTATCTAATGGGACTTTTACTGCATTCACTCGTTTATTGGCTTTATTTTCCAATACCATTCTATTTTTTTAATCAAATTCCATAGATCTAATAACTTTTAAACATTTGTTCTGCTCAGGAATATTATAAACCTATTTCAATGAATAGCAGTTAATGAGAAATTTATAATATTATATAGAGAGAGTATATATAATATGTTATATATCAGATTACATTATATACCTATATGTGTGTATATATATTCCTTTTTATTATCTCAGGGAAAGAGATCTTCATTGCAGTACAAATTATACTATATAAGCAATTAATTATTATTCAGAATATGTGAAAATTTCTGCAAAACAGGAATAAGTATACTGTAAAAATAAGCATCATACAGGGCATGTCTCAGCAAAACACATATATATATTCTTATAAATATATAAAGGTAATGTTCAACCTTAACTGAAGTTGGGAAGTGAAATTATGAACACAACAAGAACATATTTTCTGATCAATATTTTGGCAAAAATTAAAACATATCGCAGGAGTGTAAGTGTAAAACCAATTTAGAAAGTAATTTGGGTCATTTTTTTAAAGCATGTACAAACATGTTCTTAATGTTTATCTTCATAAACACCAGGAATGCAAAACAACTCAAATATTGATTGCTTGCTTAATGTATTCAAAAATATATGCTATTGATACAAAATAGAATGGTATAGAAAAGCAAACATTACAGGAAAAAGTAGATAAATGCAAGTGCAAAATACATAGATAAATCTTAGACATCTTATTTTTCTAAGAACTGTGTAGAAGAACTGGGGTGTAGACCAGAGGTGTAGGGGGTAAGAGGATTCAGAGACAGAATGGGGAGCAGAACAGGCAGATCTACTGAAATACATGGCCAAGAGGAGGAGCCGGTGAGACAAGAGAGATCTGGTGTGCCATATGTGAGTTATCTCCCTGGTCAGGTATCTAAGTCAGGCCATAATGGGGATAGTGCTGAGATGTAACATCTAGGCCCCCAGGAAGGTCCTTAGTCATCTTAATATTAAAAGAGAAATAAAGTTATAGAAAGCTACACTAATAAGATGATATTTTTTAAATGTTCAAATACAAGCTAAACTGAGCAATGTATGCTCAAAATATGTATAAATATGATTGAAATAATTTTCAAATAAGGTGTCATCCAACCATCCCAGACCAGGTAAGGTCACTGTCAGTTCTCACAGCTGAAAAGAGAATTTGGAGCCATTAGTGGATTTTACAGTCCTTTAATGCTGAGACAGGGAACCACACACACTGGCAGGCAGACAGAACAAGAGAAACTCCAACACCCAGAGAGGGGTTTGAGCAACTCCACTGCTTAGTCCTTCATACTGTTAAGTGCCCACAGCCATACAACTGATACATTGTTGTGAATGCAAGACCCATCTGTTGTTTGCTGGATGTCCCAATGGTGGAAAATACATCATTTCAAGGTATGAGCTGTTCTGTTGAAAGCGAAAGTAGCCTTAATTTAAGTCATTTGCCTTATACAAACTGAAAGGATGATAAACAGAAAATCAAGATAGATATACCTCAATGACATATAAAATTAGTAGGTTGTCAAGCTGCATTCCCCAAATTTAGGGCAAATATTTTTATGTAATTTCTTTCCCTCTGTATTGATGACCCAAATCTTTCTGAAGATACTCACATTAAACGCGGGCCTCCCTGGTAGCGCATGTGGTTGAGCACAGCACTGTGAAGCTGTCCACAGCCTCTGCAGTGCTGGTTCAATCCCTGCTGGTGAGGGTCCCACATGGCATGGCAGACCTATCCTGTTGTGCCCACTGCTCCTCTCAGCGTTGTATTTCTTCAGTCTGCCAGTTCTGTTCCCTGGTTTGTCTCTGGTGAATCCTCTCTCCCTCCTGGGTCTGGCCTGTACTCCGGTTCTTCCATAAATAAATAAATAAATCTTTAAAGAAAAGATACTAACATTAAACTATATGAGAGCTTGAGGGATAAATACTTATATATTTATTTATTTTTATAAATGAGTAACCTAGCAGACAGTGAACATTACAAAAAGAGTTACAAATAGTTTCCTCTTCTTATTTTTCCTCTTCTTATATTACTACTGGAGTTTCCTGTGCAGGTTCAATAATGTTACTATTCTTTATACAAGTCATAAAAACCTCAGCGGTCAACCTGAAGAAGGACTTGAACTGACAGTCCTCCTGGCACAGCCTGTAAGTTTTTCTGATTGTTGGGTAGTGTGAAATTTGTTTCTATTTCCTGGTATCTCTTTCCTATTTCTTTTCATCTCTCTAGGCTTTTGCTGAATATATCCTGGTGGAAGAAGACATAAATGCTAAAAAGACATGAAAGGTGTCTAGCTTCAATCATGTCTACTCCACATATTTTGAGTTCTTGTTACCAGTGGGTGAAGTCAAAGACTTACAGTTTTTACCCCCTGAAAGGGGTGCTAGTGAGGAGGGATAGCTCCAGGGCAAAAGCAAACAAGGTATCAATGGGGGTGGAGACTCTGATAAGGAATATAAGGGACTACAGAAGCAGCTCCCAGGATTCAGTGTTCGGGATTGAGCATTTTAGAATTCACTCTTTGGGATTCAGCTTTCAGGATTTTAGCAGTTTTGGATCTTCAGATCTGGGGTCAATGATTTCTGCCCTCACCATGCCAATCTTTGAGAAAGCTGTTGTGAGCCTCTGAAGAACGTGAAAAGCCTTCCAGCAGCCATACTCAGAGGAGAAAAAATTGGAGGTTTTGCAAGTAGGTGAGCAGCTGAAACTGTTCCCTGTTTTGCCACTGTTACAGCCTAGCAGAGAAAGCGAAGACCTGGAGCTGGACACCATGCTGAGCTGTGTGAGTACGGTCATTTGTCAGGTCTTTTGGCTGCTGCAGGGGTGAAGCATCTCAGCTGCCCCTGGGAGCATCCCCTGCTGTTTCTTCTGTCTTCATGAGTTGGAACCTGGCCTGTAGTCAGGCTGCCACATGTCTCAGTGGTGGGAAGATGTCATCTTGGGAGCATTTGTGTTTAGGACTTCAAAACACTGGACACTGCTTCAGGTGAGGACATTTTTGGCCTCAGTAACTCTTTGTTTTTTCCATGTGCTAAATAAATCCCATTATTGTTCTCTGAACCTGAGTACTCTTGTAATTGTGCCCATGGGTGAAGAACTCAGACAGTAACCAGTAAACTATTTGGGCAGTGTCCTTGGCCAGCTTTAGTGTCCGTTTCTGCCCTGTATCAATTACGTTCTGTAAAAATGATCTATGTTAAAAATGTCAGAGACAACTGTTGGTGGACTGCAAATAATAAGGAACACTCCTCCACTGTTGGTAGGAATATAAATTGGTACGGTCTCTGTGGAAAAAGATATGGAGATTCTTGTACAGAATATGTACAGAAAATAAAATTTTCCCAGGTGAGTAAGGAACACCTCAGGCTGAACACTATCTCCATTGTTTCCTCTTTTAATGGTGAATTTGGGAAGCTTGTTAAAAAAGGTCAGTTGGCCATTTGCATATAATGGCACATATTAAAAAAACTAGCAACAACAAATGTTGGCGAGGATGTGGAGAAAAAGGAACTCTCCTGCACTGTTGGTGGGAATGCAAACTGGTCCAACCACGATGGAGAGCTGTGTGGAGATTTCTGGACCTACTAAACATAGAGCTTCCATATGATCCAGCAATTCCACTCCTAGGTATTTACCCAAAGGACACAGAAACATCAATTCCAAAGAACACCTGCACCCCTATGTTTATAGCAGCACTATTTACAATAGCTAAGCTTTGGAAACAGCCCAAATGCCCAAAAATAGATGACTGGATCAAGAAGATGTGGTACATATATACCATGGAATATTACTCAGCATTCAAAAAAGATAAACAGGGGGGGCGGAGCAACATGGTGGCGAGGAGACGCTGCGAGTAAGATCTCCCATTAAAAAAAGTTAATAGGGAGGAAAAGCGGCAGGTCCCAATGAGAACTGGGACACGGAAGATAAACGGACGACGTCAGCAAACTACCCGAAGAAGAAAGTTGCCATAAAAGAGGACCAGAAGGGAGGAAAGCGCAGAACCCTGCTCCCCTCCCCCACCCACAGAGTCGGCACTCTCCGACTGGCAGAGAGGAGGAAAACAACAAACCAAAACGGCCAACAAGAACAAACGACACAGCAAGCGGGACTGTGAGTGGAAAGGAACTATTGCAGCCACCACACCCCGTGAACGGGAGCTGTGGAGAACCCTGCAGGATTCACCCGGCAGCAGCGAGCAAACAGCTGCGGGCGCCATTAGAGAAGAACGAAGACCCCGGGAGACCCGCACACAGCCCGGGCTGCTGGTAAGTTTGCGCGGAAAAGCAGCGCGCTTGGCGCGCTTGAAAAGCAAACGCGGACCGGGATCATGGCTGCCCAGGTCCCCACGACTGCGACCTAGGCTTGCGGGGAGACGCACGGAGGCCCTCACGTGGGTGAAAGTCCGTCACTGAGTAAGCAGGAACCAGGCCCCCAGGCACGGGAGCGGGGTGCAAAAGGCGCCATTCCCGCGCCACTGAACTGGGTTACAGCCCACTTCCTGGAACTGAGGGCTTTGAACTGAGACCTGGGGCACGAAAATTCGGGGCATGGGTTCTCCACGACGGTGGGGCACAAGGCAGACACAGCACCCCAAAGCTGTTGAGGTGTACCCTACCATTCCCGCTCTGTTCCCTGTCCCACGGGGTGGGGGGAGGCGAAAAACAGCCCCCCCAAGGACAATAGGAGAGATCTCTGGCACCACCTAGCGACCAGAAAAAAATTGTCACTAACACCCCATAGAACAGGAAATTTCTTAAGACTGCTTGAAAAGGGCAGAAGGCTTCTGGAGGACCCAGTGGCCAGCCGGGAAGTTAGCCCATGCCAGGCCCCTTCCGACCAGCAGTCTGAGCCCACAGAGGGAGCAGGCACCCACGTCCGGGGCAGACCGGGTGTGCAGAAGAGTGTGACTGAAACTGGAGGCGCAGGGACTGCATCCCGCTTCGCCATTTTAGAACAGGAACATTTCTTCAGTAAAAACTGCCTAAAACCAGCAGAAAGCTCCCCCAGAAGCCAGAGAGGGCTCCTGGAGGAGCCAGAGGGGAGCGGAGAAGTTCACCCAAGATGCCAGCCAGTCCGAGCAACACAGTGTCCCAATGCATACGACAAATTAGAAAACAGACAGTAGGGAGTAGAAGAACCACACGCAACCTAACAACTCCTCAGAAAAGAAGCACACCACAAAAAGAAAACCACTCCCCAGATTGCAACGACAGCAACTTGGAAGAACTTCTGAGCCTTCCAGAAAGAGAATTTAAAATTGCCATGATTAAAAAAGTGATAGATCAGAAGAAGGAAATTGAGTCCCTAAAGAGGGAAAACAAAGGTCAGAAGAATGTAATAAAAGAAAGGGAAGTAAAAGAGGGAAGAAAAAGAAATGAGGAGATCAAAGAATTAATGGAGGAACTAAAGAACTCTGGGAAAAGCAATGAAAGCAGAATAGATGAAATGGAAGAACGAATAAGTACTCTTGAAGACACAGAAATAAAAAGAACCAAAACAGAAAAGGAAAGAGAAGTACGAAGGAAAAAGAATGAAGAAAGACTTCGGGAACTATCTGACTCCATGAGGAAAGGAAATATAAGAGTTATAGGAATTCCAGAAGGAGAGGAGAGAGATGTAGGAACAGAGAAAATATTCCAGGAGATAATTGAAGAGAACTTCCCAAATGTGAAGAAGGAGCTGAAAATTGATATACAAGAAGCAAGAAGAACACCAAACTTCCACGACGAAAGGAAAAACACAGCAAGACACATAATAGTAAAGCTCCCAAGAATCCAGGACAAGGAAAAAATAATGAAGCTGACAAGAGGGAAGAAACAGATAACATTCAAAGGAAAACCAATCAGGCTGACATCAGACTTCTCTGAAGAAACACTACGGGCAAGGAGAGAATGGAGGGACATAGTCAACAGACTCCAAGAAAACAGATGCCAACCAAGAATACTCTATCCCGCAAAGCTCTCTTTCCTCCATGAAGAAAGAATACGGACCTTCCCAGACAAAGAGAAACTCCGTAATTTCATTACGACTAAACCCCACTCCAAAAAATACTACAAGGAATCCTAAAGCCAGAACCTCAGAGGGACGAATAACAATGAAAGAAGACTAAAAAAAAAAAAAAAGTTATTAAAAGAATAAATAAATAAAATCAAAGGAAAGACAAACACAATGGCAAATACGGATGCTAACATATCAATATTAACTCTAAATGTAAATGGACTAAACTCTTCAATAAAAAGACACAGAGTTGCAGCCTGGATTAAGAAACAAAACCCAACCTTTTGCTGTCTCCAGGAAACACATTTAGCTACAAAAGATAAAAATAGGCTCAAAGTCAAAGGATGGAAAACAATCCTACAAGCAAATGGGCCAAAAAAGAAAGCAGGAACAGCTATGCTTATATCAGATAAAACAGACTTCAAACTCAAAAAAATAAAAAGAGACACCAATGGTCACTACATTATGATCAAGTGGACAATATTTCAAGAAGAAATAACACTCATTAACATATAATCACCAAACGAAAGAGCACCAAAATATATCAGACAACTGTTGTCCTCTCTGAAAACAGACATCAGAGAAAACACATACGTAGTGGGAGACTTCAACACACCACTATCAACAATGGATAGATCAAAAAGACAAAAAATAAGTAAAGAAACTAACGCTCTAAATAAGGACCTAGAGCATTTGGGCTTAACAGACATCTATAGAACACTAAACCCAAAAAAAACGGAGTACACTTTTTTCTTAAGCGCACATGGATCATGCTCCAGGATCGATCACATACTGGGGCACAAGACAAACATCAACAGATACACCTAGATTGAAATCATACCAACCATCTTTTCTGACCACGAAGGCATCAAATTAGAAATAAACCATAAAAAAGAAGGCAAGGAACTATTCTACCTCATGGAGATTAAAAACTATACTACTGGAAGACCACTGGACTAACGAGGAGATCAAAGAAGAAATTAAAAAATTCTTTGAAATGAATGACAAGGAGGACACCAATATCCTAAATGTATGGGATGCAGCAAAAGCAGTAATAAGAGGAAAATATATAGCAATAGAAGCTCACATCAAGAAACAAGAAAGAACTCAAAGAAACAACCTAATCTCGAAGCTCAAAGATCTAGAAAAAGAACAACAAAAAAACCCCAAAACCAGTAGAAGAAAAGAAATAATAAAAACCAAAGCAGAAATAAATGAAATTGAAACTAAAAAAACAATTCAAAAGATCAATGAAACCAAGAGCTGGTTCTTTGAAAAAATAAATAAAATAGACAAACTCCTAGCCAGGCTCACAAAGGAAAAAAGGGAGAAAGCACAAATACACAGGATCATAAATGAAAGAGGAGAAATCACAACGGACACAGCAGAAATCAAAAGAATAATCAGTAACTACTATGAACAGTTATATGGAAACAAGTTCAACAATCTAGAGGAGATGGACAAATTCCTACAACTCTACAATCACCCAAAGCTAGATAAAGAAGAAATAGAACACCTAAACAGACCAATTACAATTAGCGAAATTGAAATGGTAATCAAAAACCTCCCCAAAACCAAAAGCCCAGGACCTGATGGATTTACAAATGAATTCTACCAAACATTCAGAGACGAATTGGTGCCTATCCTTCACAAACTCTTCCAAAAAATTGAGAAGGAAGGGACAATACCAAACACGTTCTATGAAGCCAACATTACACTAATACCAAAACCGAATAGGACAACACAAAAAAGGAAAACTACAGGCCAATCTCCCTAATGAACACTGATGCAAAAATCCTCAATAAAATTTTAGCTATCAGAATCCAACAATGTATCCATAAGATAATTCACCACGACCAAGTTGGATTCATTCCAGGGGCACAAGGATGGTTTAACATCCGAAAATCAATCAACGTTATCCAACACATCAACAAAAAGAAATATAAAAACCATATGATAATATCAATAGATGCTGAGAAAGCTTTCGACAAAGTGCAACACCCATTCATGATAAAAGCCCTTGAAATTCTTGGGATACAAGGAACATACCTCAACATCATAAAGGCCATCTATGACAAGCCAACAGCCAGTATCATTCTCAGTGGTGAAAAGCTGAAAGCAATTCCATTAAGATCTGGAACAAGACAAGGATGTCCACTCTCACCACTGCTTTTCAATATAATACTGGAAGTCCTAGCCAGAGCAATAAGAAAAGAGAAAGACATCCAAGGAATCCAAATAGGAAAAGAAGAAGTCAAACTATCACTATTTGCAGATGATATGATAATATACATAGAGAACCCCAAAATCTCCACAGAAAAACTAATTCAACTCATCAATCAATTCAGTAAAGTGGCAGGATGCAAAATCAACACGCAAAAGTCAGTAGCCTTCCTATACACAAACAATAAATCTGAAGAAGAAGAAATCAAAAAAACCATCCCTTTGATTATCGAAACAAAAAAAATCAAATATTTGGGAATAAATCTAACAAAAGAGGTAAAGGACCTATACAAAGAAAACTATAAAACACAGTTAAAAGAAATAGAAGAAGACACAAAGAAATGGAAAGACATCCCCTGCTCATGGATTGGAAGAATAAACATTATTAAAATGGCCATCCTACCAAAAGCAATATACAGATTCAATGCTATTCCAATCAAAATTTCAATGTCATTCTTCAAAGAAATAGAACAATTATTGATGAAATTCATATGGAATCACCAAAAACCCCGAAGAGCCAAGCTCTACTGAAAAAAAAAAAGAAGGAAATGGAGGCATCACACTCCCAGCCTTCAAACTATACTACAAAGCGATAATCATCAAAACTGCATGGTTTTGGAACAAGAACAGACATACAGACCAATGGAATCGAATAGAAAATCCAGAAATCAACCCACAGATTTATGGTCAACTAATCTTTGACAAAGGAGCAAAGACTATGCATTGGAGCAAAGAAAGTTTGTTCAATAATTTGTGCTGGGATAACTGGGTTGCTACATGCAAAAGCATGAAGCTTGACCACTACCTCACACCATACACAAAAATCAACTCAAAATTGATTAAAGAACTAGACATAAGACCTGAAACCATAAAATACATAGAAGGAAATATAGGCGAAACACTACAGGATTTGCACACCAAAGACATCTTTACAGACACATCACCCAAAGCAGTGATAATGAAGGCAAAGATAAACAGCTGGGACTACATCAAATTAAAGAGCTTCTGCACAGCAAAAGAGACAATAACAAAAACAAAGAGAAACCCCACCAACTGGGAGAACATTTTTGCACACAACACTAATGATAAAGGACTGATCACAAAAATCTGCAAAGAGCTGATGAGACTCAACAACAACAAAGAAAATAATCCAGTCAAAAAATGGGCAGAAGAGCTAAAAAGAAACTTCTCTGAAGAGGAAATGCAAATGGCCAACAGACATATGAAAAAATGTTCAACATCACTTGTAATCAGGGAAATGCAAATCAAAACTACCATGAGATACCATCTCACACCAGTGAGAATGGCACATATTAAAAAAACTAGCAACAACAAATGTTGGCGAGGGTGTGGAGAAAAAGGAACTCTTCTGCACTGTTGGTGGGAGTGCAAACTGGTCCAACCACTATGGAGAGCTGTGTGGACATTTCTGGACGTACTAAACATAGAGCTTCCATACGATCCAGCAATTCCACTCCTAGGTATTTACCAAAAGGACACAGAAACATCAATTCCAAAGAACACCTGCACCCCTATGTTTATAGCAGCACTGTTTACAATAGCTAAGCTTTGGAAACAACCCAAATGCCCAAAAATAGATGACTGGATCAAGAAGTTGTGGTACATATACACCATGGAATATTACTCAGCATTCAAAAAAGATAAACACATGCAATTTGCAGCAACATGGTTGGTGTTGGAAGGGATCATGCTCAGTGAAATAAGCCAAAAAGAAAAAGAAAAATACCGGATGGTCTCACTCATAGCAGGAATCTAGAAAACTTAAATAAGGGACCAGGAAAATGAATATAAGAAAGTGAAAATCAAAATCAACAAAAAACTATGAACCAGAGACACTTTTTGGGGGGTGGGGGGCGGGAGAGGAAGGATTGGGGTCAGAAATGGGCGTTTGCAATTGTATGGGGGAATATAAAAATAAAATTTATTATTTAAAAAAACAAAAAACAAAAAAGATAAACACACACAATTTGCAGCAACATGGATGGCACTGGAAGGGATCATGCTCAGCGAAATAAGCCAAAAAGAAAAAGAAAAATACCGGATGGTCTCACTCATAGCAGGAATCTAGAAAACTTAAATAAGGGATCAGGAAAATGAATAACTGTAAGAAAGTGAAAATCAAAATCAACAAAAAAGCTATGAACCAGAGACACTTTTTGGGGAGTGGGGGCCGGGAGGGGAGGGATTGGGGTCAGAATGGGGCATGTGCAGTTGTATGGGGGAATATAAAAATAAAATTTATTATAAAAAAAAAAGGTAAAAAAAAATAAAAGTCTGAAAATATAAAAAAAAAAAAAAAAGAGGTCGGGCTACTGTTAGTGGTTCTGTAACTTTACTCAGTATAAGGATGTCGGGCCCTGTTTTTTTAATTAAATTATATTGATTTGACAGTTGTTTCCATAATTGTATGATTTGGGGAGAACAACTTGACACCTCTACATGTGCACATGCTTCACATACCCTCCACCAAAGACCTTGTGCTAATACCCTATCACCTCTCAGTAAACCGTCCTCCTCCCACATTCCTCCATTTCCTTTGATTAACACTATATTTTTCACAGGAGCTAAGAGTTACTTTATGTGTTTTGTGAGTTTGTTTTCTTTAAATACTTATATTGCACGAATGAGTGAAACCATGTGGTAACTGTCTTTCATTTTATGATGTTACACTTAACATAATCACATCAGGATCCATCCATGTTGCCCTAAAAGATGCTATTTCATATTTTTAAATAGCTGAGTGTTATTCAATTGCAGACTATGTACTACATATAGATACTACAATTTATCTGTTTGAGCATTTAGTTTGGCTCTGTGTGTTGCCTATTCTGAATAATGCTTCTCTGAACATAGTATTGCATAAACCTTTTCATATCAGTATTTTAATATCCATTGGATAATTACCTACTAGTGGAATTGCTGGATCATCTGGTATTTTCAGTTTTTTGTTTGTTTAGGAATCTCCATATCTTTTTCCATAGGGATTGTACCAATTTATATTCCCACCAACAGTGGATGAGCATCCCCTATTATCTGCAGCCCATCAACAGTTATATCTGGCATTTTTGACATAGATCATTTTTACAGGAATGAAGTGATAACTCATTCTGATTTGCATTTTGCTTATAATATGTGACATCTCAGCAATTTTCATGTTTCTCCATGCCTGCTACACATCTTCTTTGGAAAAGTGTCTATTTATTGAGCTCCGAAATAGAGAACGCATAGTAGATGGAAACAATATTTCTTCAATTGGTAGTGCATCAGTACAAGTCCATTTCACTATATATATATATATATATATATATATACACACACACATATATGTATGCATTATGAAATAAATGTCATATAAAAATGTGTGTTTGCTTTAAGATGTGTTTTTTTTGTTTTTGTTTTTCTTTTTAAGCAGCTTGCTTTTTTTAAAAAGAAGAGGAGAAGGAAGAGAGACTTCTGAGAGCACTTTAACAATTATTCCAGGGCCTCCCCTGGTGGCGCAGGTGGTTGAGCACAGCACTGTGAAGCTGTCTGTAGCCTCTGCAGCGTGGGTTCGATCCCAAATGGCGAGGGTCCCTCATGGTGCAGCAGACCTCTCCTGTCTCACCCACTGCTCCCTCAGCAGTGTATTTTGTCATTCTGTCTATTTTGTTCCCTGCTCTGTCTTGGTGAATCCTCTCACCCTCCCACGCATCTGGCCTGTATCCCGGTTCTTGTATAAATAAATAAATCTTAACAAAACAATTATTCCAAATGGAAGGAAGAAGCCTAACATCAGAATGAAACAGGTTAAACTTTATGTGTAGTCTTCATTTTATTTTCCTTTTTTGGTGAGAAAGAGGAAAAGTCTGAAGACAGACCCTGTCAGACATCTTCCTCCTGTTTGTTTTCCTTGTTGCTTACAGGATCTTTTGGTATCCCAGACAAGAGCACTAGCTAAGAACTATTGGACAATGATGACTGGTGGGAAAAGCTGGGAACTTTGGTGGTTTGCAGCAAAAGACAAATCAAGCCCATAGACAGCATCGTTCCAAACCTCATAGAACAAATGCGTTTGAGGCCAGGTATTATTGAAGCTATCCCCAGCATTTTTAAGTGCTAGAATGACAGACAAGGAGTCACAATTCTGGAGGAGGCAACATGTGGAGAACCAGGTTGAAGGTACATTGAAGGTTTAATTTAAAAACAGAATTGATATAAAGATGCATTTGTCAATGTTGATAACATTTTTTAGCTTTGACATTCTTCAAACAGGAAATTTCTTCTTAAATTTTAAAGAAATATGAATTATGTAACAACATTATGAATAGAGTACTATAAGTGATATTTTAAGATAGACTATCAATTATTTGAATGATTTTGGAAATTTTAATTCTCTGGAATGATAAATACAAAGTACTGTGATGATTTGCATAATATATAAAAGCATGACATTTTGCAGCAAAAATGATAAACTGCATCTTTAGAAACCTTCACTGTTTGCCTATCTAAAGTGAGTGTGACCATTCTACTTTTACCATTTACCAACCATTTGAATATTTTTTCTCATAAACTAATTCACTGCAGAGCTGAACAGTGTAATTCACAGAGAGTGATAAATTCAGATTCCTCAGAGTATGACATCAACATTATTCATTTATTCATTCAATGTAATTATTCAATTTTTTATCAACTATGTAACATATGTTAGGCAACCAGATAAAATGATAAATGTGAAACACTGCAATAAATGTCATACTATCAATAAATGTCATATTATTTCTTCCTACAGATTTATAATATCATCCTATCTCCAGGAAGATTGTATAGTACACTGAGTTTATTTTGTTTGTGTGGTTTTTAAAGATGGCTTTGATTAAACACTACCATTCACTTCAAGGAAATATAATAAAGATAAAAAACATCATACTTAAACATTCCATCAATTTCAGGAAACATCACAGCAATAAATTGTTTACTATATTATGGAATAATTGGGAAAGATATTATGGAAGATCTAAGCATAATGGAATCTTTCAGGAAATGGCATCATTTTTCAACCACTTAGAATAAAATATGTGGAGATAAATACTTCAATTATATCCATTTAGACTTGAATATTCAGCAAGATGCTGGGTACAATATTGTGAATGCAATACTTGTGTAGATATAGCAAATTAATGGATGTTCATCAGCAACACCATTTATGTGGTTAAAAAAAAAAAAACTTGCTTCATACTGGGAGTGATTGTTTTATGACTTTGTAATATGTGCCTGGAAGTAACCAAGGCATTTGACATCTTATCAAAGGCATGTAGAAGAGAATATACAAATGCAGCTTTGAAACCAATAAAGGCATGTTTGTGTCATGAGGGAACATTATTTCTTTTAACTCCATATGGTGTAAATTATAAGTATTTTAAGATTTCACATAATTCTGATCAGTTGGAAAATATTTATAGCAAATTATAATTTGTCTGCTGTTACATGTACTTGATAATTTGTTGTGAAAAATAATTCTGATTTCCAATATTTTTGATGAATAAGTATAATAAGCAATCAGTTTAAATTCAGATAGACCTGCATATAACAGTTTTAATGGTCCTCCACTTTAGGAAAATCCAAGTGAATGTACGTGAATGGATACAGGGAATCTTTTTTTATAGCATTTTATATGTGTGCAATGAGAATACAAATGGCCCAGTTGAAATTCTCTGCCTAACATATAATCCTAGCTATCTTGACATTAGTACTTACATCATTCAAGGCAGATGGTGCCTTTAGGTTCTGAAAGATGAATGACAGAAATGAATATGTAATTAGGAAAAAAATACTTTAGAAAAGGACAGCTAGCCAAATCAAGAGAAGTAAAGGGAAAAAAATCTACTTCTAATAATTCAAATGAATGCCAGGGGAAAAGGTGCGAAGTACTAGTAAACAAAGTGACCCACAAAATAGCTTTCATAGCAATGTGCTTAATGTGCTGCTTTGACTAGGGACAAGCTTTTGGACATCTTAGTAAAGCAGGTGGTATTTGAATGTTATCAAATAAAGGCCTCAGATCAATGAAACCATCTGAATAAGAGTAGACAGGGGTGGGGGTGGGAGGAAGAGTAGACAGGGGAGCTGGAGACCCCAGTGCATATATAATACCTACAAGAGACATAGAAGGGAATACACAGGTTCTTGTTTTCAATCTGATTCCATTGTCAGGAGGGCATCTGCACTTATTCCCTATCTCTGCATTGCCAAAAACTCAGGGAAAACCAGGCATCCCAGAATGAGTGAAAGAGAATCATTCCTGAACAGAAACGCTGTGAGAGTTGAAGTACTCTGAACATCTAACCTCTATCAGGGGAAAATAACAAATTTCAACAAAATTAGAGGAATGGGAATGATAACTATAGGGTGAAAGGAGGTTGGGATCCTTAAAGAGAAGTGTTCATGGTAGGAAAAAATTAGAGGAGTATGAGATATGAAAAGTGGGATGGGTAGGGTCCATGTTTGGTTATCTTTGCGTGTGTGTTCATTTGTGTGTGAATGTGCATGTGTGTATACATGTAAATCTCACTAGGTAACAATCTGCTGGAGCCAAGAAAAGAGATGTCTGCACATGATATATATCTATAGATATAGGTGTCAAAGCACTCTGGATTCTTTCTGAAGGATGCCCTAGGCAGAGAAAATGATGAAATTGGGACATCAGCTGATTCATGTATTCCACAGTACCTTCATTGGCAGGCAAATATTCCCAGAAGGTGAATCTATTAATCAGATGAGACAATCTACACATAGATGGTCTTAATGTATAGGACTATATGCAGAAGAAAACACTATCAGTTCTCCTCACTCCAAAAGAAAAGAATCATGCAATTCCAAATGGAAACAAATAATAAAATTGTCAAATGGAAACATTAAATCAATATTAAAATAGGACACAGCAATAATGCTCTCATAGGTGTAATCTTTGTAACATTTCAAACATACAAAGAAGAACAACTAGACATTTGTTTGCTTCTTTTAGTATTCTTATGCACTCTTGATATTATGTGAAAGTATTGCCCAATATCTTAAAGTTAACCATGGAGAAAGTAGTAAGTATAAGCAAAATAGATTATCATTCACAGACTAGATAAATTAGAATTAATTAATTTAATAAGCAAAATTTTGTTATTCATATAATAACAATATAATGTGCAAAATAATTTAATTGCATGAGAACTATTTTTCCCAACTTTTAAAAGAACATATAAAACAAGCTAGGGAGTAATCTCTGCTTTGTAAGTAGCTGAGAATAATATTAAGTCAGTCTAATTTTTTTTTAAGATTTATTTTTATTTATTTATACAAGCACTGGGTACAGTCAGAAGCGCAGGAAGGTGAGAGAATTCACCAGAGCCAGAGCGGGGAGCAGAACAGACAGACTGATGAAATACACTGCTGAGGGGAGCAGTGGGCGGCAGGAAAGGTCTGCGCACCATGTGGGACCCTCCTCCGGAGGCCAGGGAGCAGCCGGGAATCGAACCGACGCTGCAGAGGCTGCGGGCAGCTTCACAACCGGGCACTCAACCGCTGCGCCACCGGGGAGGCCCAAGTCAGTCTAATTTGCAGTAATAAATAAAACTCAGAATCACAATGGCATGATATAGCAAAGATTTATTTCTCATTCAAATCATAACCTGAAGTGGGTCAGAGACAGTGCCCTCTATCCATGACAGCTTCTTTTCTGCAAACCTATCATCTCAAAGTGTTTTGGTTCCAGCTGTGTGGATCTAAAATGGTGCAAGATAATTTGCATCCAATTTAAGTGATCTTATTCTGAATTTAACACACATCCTCTGCTCAGACTCCACTGGTCCATGGCTTAAATTTAAATGTAAAAACAATCTGGGAAATATAAAAAGATGAAATACTAGGAATATTTCCCCTGCTGCTGAAATCAGCAATCTAGAAAACATTAAGATTAATAATTCCTGAATATAAAGCAATTAGCTATGATATTACCATAACAATTGTTTTTCTTATGTTTTCTCAATAATGTATTTTTTTTCTGTCACTATTTCTTACTAGGTGACATTGGATTGAGTAACTGTGTTTTAGTCATATGCATGTGTGTTTTTCTGTGTATATATGGGAATTATATATTGCACATTATATTGCACATACATAAATATCTATGCAATGTTTCTATATCTATATGTACATAATGAATCCATAAGACATAGATATAAAGTAGACGTATGAATGTAGAATAATAATCACTAATTCAACTGAAATTGGTTTTGTACAAATATTTTCAGACAAAATTTTTCCATCTGTTATTTATGTATGCACTTTAAAATTTATTTATTTATTTATTTATTTATTTATTTATCTATTTATTTATTTATTTATACAAGCACTGGGTAAAGTCAGAAGCGTGGAAGGGTGAGAGGATTCACCAGAGGCTGAGCGGGAACAGAACAGGAAGACTGACAAAATACACTGCGGGCGAGACAGGAGAGGTCTGTTGCGCCTTGTGGGACCCTTGCCAGTGGCCGGGGATCAAACTGGTGCTGCAGGGGCAGCGGGCAGCTTTGCAGCCCAGTGCTCAACCACTGCACCACCAGGGGAGGCCCTGTATGCACTTTTAAATCCTTTATAATGTCAAGAAATCTCCACACAGCTCTCCATAGTGGTTGGACCAGTTTGCATTCCCACCAACAGTGCAGGAGTGTTCCTTTTTCTCCACAACCTCGCCAACATTTGTTGCTAGTTTTTTTAATATGATAGAGCTTCCATATGATGCAGCAATTCCACTCCTAGGTATTTACCCAAAGGACACAGAAACATCAATTCTAAAGAACACCTGCACCCCTATGTTTATAGCAGCACTGTTTGCAATAGCTAAGCTTTGGAAACAACCCAAATGCCCAAAAATAGATGACTGGGTCAAGAAGATGTGGAACATATACACCATGGAATATTGCTCAGCATTCAAAAAAGATAAACACATGCAATTTGCAGCAACATGGATGGTGCTGAAAGGGATCATGCTCAGCAAAATAAGCCAGAAAGAAAAAGAAAAATACCGGATGGTCTCACTCCTAGCAGGAATCTAGAAAACTTAAATAAGGGACCAGGAAAAAGAAAAACTATAAGAAAGAAAATATCAAAATCAACAAACAACTATGAACCAGAGACTCTCTATGGGGGTTGGAAGGTGGGGAAAGGAGGGCTTGGGGTCAAAATAAGGGGGTTGTAATTGTATGGGAATATAAAAATATTTTTTTAAATCCTTTATAATGTTAATGAAAATATACAAAGTGGCAAATTAAAATTCTTAATAGATAGGATATTTTACATATTAAAGTAACCTTTAAATATTTTGCATTAAAATCAGTTAAAAATGTGTGAATATTGAATATGTTTTCTATATACATATAAGTCATACATTTTGTATTTTTAAAAGGCCATGGTTTCATAATTTGTCTTTATCAAATATAATTCATTTTTTTAAAGATTTATTTATTTATGCACACAAGAACTGGGATACAGGCCAGAGGTGTGGGGTGGGGGGGGCGTGAGAGGATTCATCAGAGAGAGTGGGGAACAGAAAAAGCAGATTGACCAAAATACACTGCTGAGGGGAGCAGTGGGCAAGTCAGGAGAGGTCTGCTGCGCCATGTGGGTACCTCCCCTGGCTGGAGATCGATCTGTGTCTTAACCCCTTCACCATGGAGGCCCCAAATATAATCATTTTGACAATGAAATTTTCTTTATATTTTGACTGCTCAAAAAAATTGAGTCTCATGAATATAAGAATTTCCAATTAATAAATCACTACTGAGTGTTTCACATGAGATTTTGTGTTATAAAACAAATGTTCATTACCTCTCTTGAATATTAAGGTCTTCCAGTAGATAGAATTCAGGAAGAGCTGAAACAATAATTTTATACTTACAGGTGTTCATTTTTCCCCTATGATTACCAATGAATAGAGGAACATACTGTATATCTGGCAATTTTGGAACCTCCTTACATATTCTGTATTTATGCAGATAATCACATAGCAGCAAGAGAATACATAATGTATTGAAATGCTATTAGCTATTTATTTTTATGTTATTAACATGAGTGCTATTTTCTATTAAAGGCAGAATAATCATATACTTCCAGAAGAGCAAAAATAAAATATTTTGTTTACCTATTTAAGTTTGTCTCTTCCTTATCAAGCTGAATTCTATAAGTGAGTATCATGCTAAGAGGCATTGCTGAGACTTTAAAATTATAGAAAAGCATTTGAATAGATTGCACGCCTTCATAAGTCTGCCTGTGCAATGCCTAATTTCTGTCAAGCATCTTGTATATCAGAATAAAATGTGTCAAACACATTTAAATCATCAAATATACATCTTTTGAATGAACAAAGACAGAAAAGGGTGTGCAAGACAAAAACTCATGAGGAATTGTATAAAAATAATTCAGAAAGAGAGAGATTTAGTGATTTTTAAAAAGCTTCCTATTTCACTGTCATTTAATTTTACTTTATATTTTGACCATTCATGTTTTATTTATTTTAATGTATCAGTTTTTAATAGCAATTCACACACAAAAAAAACACTTGTTTTGATTAATTTCAAAAAATATTTTCAGACTAAAAAGTTTTCTTAAATACTGGAATTTTGTTTCACATAAACCACTCCACATCTTTTCAATCTCTCAAACAAGATGCATTTCTATTTATTTTATTTTATTATTTTATTTTGTTCCATTACACCGAGGTAATATTGGTTTAGTAGTTTTTGTTATTTGGGAAGTACAGGATACCTCACTTCTTGTGCTTTGATCATAGTGCCGCCACCTCCAAACCACCGACACCATCACCACAATCCATTGGGCTGCCTCCCCACTCTGTGATTATCCCTCCTCTGCCCACTCCATACTTGAATGCCTCAGTTCTGTTTCAGTTTGTTTTATTTTTCAATTTTTTAGAAGATTTATTTATTTATGCATACAAGACTGGGATGCAGGCCAGAGATGCAGGGGTGAGAGGATTCACCAGAGACAGAGTGGGGAAACAGAACAGGCAGACTGACTGAAATACACTGCTGAGGGGAGTAGCTGGTGCCACAGGAGAGATCTGTTCCGCCATGTGGGTAGCTCCCTGGTCAGGGATAGAACTCATGCTGCAGTGGCTGTGGACAGCATCATAGGTTGTGTCTTAAGTCCTTGGCCACCAGGGAGGCCTTGTTTTAGTCTGTTTTAAAGTGCTCATTTTGAGTTTGACTTTATTTGACCCTTTGTCTGTTTACTCTTTATTCTACATATGAGACACTATCCAGTATTTTTTTACAATTATAATTTTCCCGTGTGTCTATGGATTTCTCTCTGATCCTGTCTCATGATCATTCATTTCTGTTATTTGATGTTTTTTTTTTTAATCCAATGTCAATAATTTCAACCAGTATATTGTCCTTACAAACCTTGTTTTTATTTCATTTCAGTTGCCTGAGGTCAAATGTAGTCTACAAATATTTAGTGGAAAATTTCACAAATAGGCAATTCATAAGTTTGAAAATGCCTGCTGTTCTAAATAGCATAATGAAACCTCACACAATCCCACTGGGTCTCACCTGGGATGTGAATCATCCCTTCATCCAATGCAACCAAAATGTATTTGCTGTCCAACTGCTAGTTAGTGGCTTCTTAGTTATTAGATGTACTATCATGGCATCACTATGTTCAACATTTATTTTACTTAATAACAACTTCAAAGTGCAACAGTGGGGATGCTGGCAATTCATATTCTTCTGATGAATTGTCAATAATTACCTAACATATGTCACAATGCCTTTGCCATTCATCTCATTTTATCTCATCACATTGGGATTTTATCATCTGCAATTATTATGAGAAAAGGGTGAATACAGTACGATAAGAAATTTTGAAAAAGATGACATTCACATTACCTTTATTGTAGCATATATTCAAGAGGACACCATTCCTGCGGATTCTGGGATCACAAGATGCTGTGACACTGAGAGTTGTCATTAAGCTGAATGAGTTCTATGACAGTTGTCTGTCTGGGGAAAAGATAGGAATCAAACCTCAGGAAAAATGTCTAAAGGTGAAACTTCATACTTTCCTGGGTAATTTTTAAAATGCTTTATTTTAGAATAATTTCATGTTAACAGAAAAGTTGTGAAGAATGCACACAGATCTTTCATATATCCTATAGATATCCATTTTTATTATCAAAATGTGTATTCCATGCATATTTGCCACAAATGCTGAAAAAGACAGGGAAAACCAAGGGAATGCACATAAAGTATAATATGTTCATACTTTACCAACATTTCTTTTGCTTTTAGCCCTTTTTTTCTATTCCAGGGTTCCATATAAGTTCCAATATTAAATTAAGTCATCATGTTCCCATAAGTTTCTCAAAATCATCATGGTTTCTCAGAGTTTCTTTTATTTCTGTTGAGTTTGACAATTTTGAAGAACGTTGGTCAGATGATTTGTAGAATTGTCCCCTGATTTGGATCTGTCCAGTGTTTTTATCATTAGACTGGAATTTTGATTTATTTTAAGGACAAAGACCACAGAGGTAAAATGCTATTTTTATCACAACATATCAAGATTACATGCTATCCACATGACTTCTTACTATTTATGTTGACATTAATTACCTGGCTAGGGTAGCATTTATCAAATTTACACATCATAAATGTCACTTTAATTTTCCCTTTCTATATTTTATTTATTGGCGGTAGAGGGCACAATTCAGGAGTGGGGAATCATAATCCGTCTAGTGATATGGAACTAAATTATTTGGAATTTCTTTATTATTTATTCAGTTACTTTTTTATTTCAGCATGTACTAATAAATATTTATTGAATATTTTGTGTTATAGTCTGATATGTGCTGTTCTCTCTCCGCCCCTCCTCTTAAAATGTTAGTTTTTATTTTTTATTTATCTTTATTTATTTATTTATTTGTTTATTTATTTATTTTATAGAGACATGTTTTATTTGTTTGTTTGTTTGTTTGTTTTGTTTATACATGCACTGGGTACAGTCAGAAGCGCGGGAGAGTGAGAGAATTCACCAGAACCAGAGCAGGGAGCAGAACAAGCAGAAGGACCGAAATACACTCTGAGGGGAGCAGCGGGCGGCAGGAGAGGTCTGTGCGCCATGTGGGACCCTCCTCCGGTGGCCGGGGAGCAGCCGGGGATCGAACCGGCGCCGCAGAGGCCGCGGGCAGCTTCGCAACCCAGCGCTCAACTGCTGTGCCACAGGGGAGGCCCTTAAAATATTAGTTTTTAAAGTTTTGTTCATTGACAACTCATTCACATTGTTCCTGTATTCTTTTAACATACTTTACCACTTTTTTAGCACTTCCTTACTTCTGACATTACAAGATATTCTGGAATCATCCTGTCTATTTTCTATCCCAACTCTAAAATTAACTGTTTCTGCAAATATCCCTGGATCCTTTTATTGGAGAACTGCATTAGAAACCATTGTATTTACAGCAGTTAAGCACATCTAATGGTTGTCATTGCTTCTGGTTCCTCTCAGCTAAGAGTAAGAACATATCTCTATCCTTCCTAATTTGTGTTTATACATAGGCCTACAAATAAATATTCTTATATGTCTACCAATATCTATTTAATTGATACATGTATACGTGCAGATATATCCAGCTCTAAATTTGAACTTTATACATCATTGCAGTGCCCTCCACTTGCTTGTCTATTACCTTCTAATCCAGTATTGAAAAGCCTGACTTTTGCTCTCTGATAACCATTTTCCTATTCCTATTCCAGTGCACATGTACAGTGGTAATAGTATAGCTAACACATATCCCATTGGGAAAATCCAATTATTAACTATAATGTTGTGATTCTTTTGCCTACCAGTCACAGGAACCTATAATGCAAAAAACAATCATGAGGCCCCTTTACATATGCAAAGGAAGGTATATTTTAGAAGCTAATGGGATGTGGGTCATGAGAATAGGAGTGAAAAAGATGAGTAACTTTTTAACTACCAAATGTTATTTGATGCCTATTAACATGTGCCTTTTGAAGACATGTTTATAAAGTCAGTGTTTGTGATTTAGGGGGACCAGTGAATAGGAGAAGTATTTATTATAAGGAAGAGCTTATAATATATTCTATTTAAGAACTTTTTGTATAGTTAATAGCCATGTGGTTTATCCTGTTTATAATGAATACATAATAATAATCATTCATTTATATAGCAGCATACCATGCATTCTTTAAAGTATAGATATCGGGCCTCTCTGGAGGTGCCAGAGGTTAAGACACAACCTATGAAGCTGTCCACAGCCATTGCATCACGAGTTCGATCCCCAGCCAGGGAGATAGCCACATGGGGCAGCATAACTCTCTTGACTAGCCCACTGTTCTCCTTAGCAGTGTGTTTCAGTCAATCTGCCTGTTCTGTACCCCAGTCTGTCTCTGGTGAATCCTCTCACCCCCTGCGCTTCTGACCTGTACCCCAGTTCTTGTATACATAAATAAATAAATCTTTGAAAAATAAGTATAGATATCTATTACACTGCCCCAATGAGAGAAAGAAAAAAATAAAGTGTATTGAAATTATCATACATGACTTTGAATGTCAACCTAGAATTAGAATTGTGAAATTTAAATAATCAAAAATAAATCATGTTTGGTACAGTTTTTGAATTGTTTTCTTAGTATCAATACACTATGCATATACACAATAGTTACAGAATCAATTCCCCATTACACAATGAGACTATTAATCTGAATTTCTTTTATGAGATATTTCAACCCTTGACTTCAGAAATTTAATAAAATAGTTGATTACATAAGAGGTCAGATTACAGTTGCACTCGGCTGAACATTGAATGTACAAGATGCATGCCTAGAGAGATGTCTTATTTTTAAGGTACTTGAGAATCAAAAGTGCAAATTAATAAGAACATTCTCTTCTACGCTTTAATGAAAACACTTCTGTGAAGCAAGAATTTGTAACAGAAAAATAAAACACTCAAAAAAGAACATAGTATTACTGAATTATCTCACTCTTAAAAATCAATATGAAATAAGGTGAGAATCAATATGGCATTACTTCAAGGCAGTGAGGTATATTCACAAAGTTGTGACAATTCCCAGAGGATGGAAAGTGTTTCAGGAAACAAGGTGAAAATGAAGAGCAGATGAATGTCTACACAGTTGATGCACTTTAAGCATCATAAATAGTTGTATGATCTTATTGTTGGGTTTATCTGAGAGAGGGTCAGACCTTTTAAATGCTGGAAATTTAGCAACTGTGGTATTAACCCACTAAGGGTTAATAGTTTTCCAAATCATAACAACCAAAACACTCTCTAAACATGAGTACAGGAACAGGTACAAGTCTTGCTTAGGAAGGGGTATACAGGATTTATCTAAAAGACAATGAGCCAGAGAACCAGCAGTGCCAAGAAACAAATTTAGATGTCTAAAACATAGAGTGCTCTCAAGAGAAGGTAAATAATGATATCTGTTCCCCTGCTCAGGGTTCATAGTGACACAATGCCATCCTTTTAATACTGAAAAAAGTTAAGCACAATATTTTATAAGAAGTATAGAAATCAAGGGCCTCTCTGGTGGTGCAAGGGGTTAAGCATCAGCACTATGAAGCAATCCACAGCTACTGCAGCACGAGTTTGATTCCAGGCCAGGGAGGTAACCCACATGGTGCAGCAGACCTTTTCTGTCTCATCCACTACTCTTCTCAGCTGTGTATTTCAGTCAGTCTACCTGTTCTGCTCCCCACTCTGTCTTTGGTGAATCCTCTCAACCCCTGTATCTCTGCCTACCCAAGTTCTTGTATGCATAAATAAATAAATATATATTTTTAAAAAGGAAGTATAGAAATCAAAGGTTAATAAGAAATACATAAATAGAGCCCAAAGAAATTAAGTGTTATTCCCTTGAATAACATCAAGGGAAATGGTATTAGAGAGAAACAAAATATTGGAATAAAAATTAAATGTATATGATTCTACATTATTTAACTTTTATTTTTAAGTGCTTTTGGTTCATGAGAAACTATGAAGGTAGTAAAGAGAGCTCTCATAAACTATTCTCTTAGTTTATGATTATATAAGAACAAGGAATTTGATTAGTACAGTGTTTGCTTTAAGTTCTAAGTTCTATATATTATCTCTTTGTAGACTTGTGCAATTACCACTGCAATCATGATAAATATCTAATCTTATTAACACAAAGATCTACCTGTAATTCTCCTTTAGAGTCACACATGACTGTTTTCCCACCAAAATCCCTAACCAGGGGCAATCATTGATTGGTTTACATTTGTATATTTTTTTCAATGCAATGATGTTAATATAAATAGAATCATGCATGTGTGACATTGCCATATATTTTTTTTTAATAGTGCAAATTCTCTTGAGCTCCATTCAGTGTAGCATGTACATGTGTATGGAAACTTTTCATTGTTAAGTAGATTTCACAATACTCATATGGATGTACCACAACTTATTTTCTTACCTATTAGAGAAATTTTGATATTTTTCACTCCTGGCTATTATAAATAAGGCTGATATGCCCAAAATATATGAAGATTTTTGTGTGGAGATAAGTTTTCATTTAACTGTGATTAATGAGTCATGTGGGAAGTATATTGAATAGTGTCTTAAGGAACTGCCAAACCATCTTTACATTTGGCTTTTCCATTTTCCATTGTCATCATTCAGTTTTGCAACTTTTATTTTTACTTTTTATGATAATTGATATCTCACTGTGGTATTTATTTGCAGGTCCATAATGGTTAATGCTTTTGAGCATCTTTTCATTTGCTTATCTGCTTCTGTATACCCTTTATGGTAAATGTGCTCATGACTTTTATTTGTTTGGACAGGTTTTTTTTAATGTTTTGTTCTAAGACTTCATTTTATATTCTACATTATATTGAAAATTTTGCTAGATATGTGTTTTGAAAATATCTCACTGTATTATCCGCTGAGTAGCTAAATGACAGTACCTTTACAATGATATTTTTATGGGACTACAATGAAGAAATTACACATAAATATGACTTAAAGTTCTTGCCATCCCACAAGCAGTATATAAACAAAAGTCATTGATGAGTTAAGTAAGAGACTGAGTTTTTCTTTTCCTTACCAGAGCAATGAACGATATGGAACCACAAAGAACCCTAAATAGACAAAGTGATCCTGACAGAAAAAAAGAATGGAGGTATCAAACTCCGAGATTTATACTATACTACAATGTTACAGTAGTCAAAAGCATGTGGTTTAGGAATAAAAATAGATACAACCAACAATGCTATAGAAGTAGCAGCCCAGAATAACCCATAATTATAGCGACAGTTAATCTAAGACAAAGGAACTAAGAGAACACATTTGAGAAAATCTCTTCAACAAATGATTTTGAGAATACTGAACAGCCATATGCAAAAGAATGAAACTAGACCACTGAATCTTACCATATACAAAAATTAACTCAGAATATAGATGGACATCTAATACTTGAAACCATAAATGGATAGAAGGCATACAAAATACTCCACAGCACTGGCTTTAGTGAAGTCTTTGGAAGCACAACTCTAACAGCAAATGTGGGTCTGCTACTCCTAGGCAGCCTATTCGGCTGCCATTTTGTCACCTAAATAAGGTCAAAATGGTCTGGCCAGTTAGGAACAGGAGCCCAACCCTTCAGCCCTTCAAATCAAACAAGAGCACAAAGCTGGATCACACTGGGGAGGTTATGCATCACAAGGTATGTCTGGAATGCCCAGGGTGGGGCTTGGGGAGGGGGAGCTGAGGACCTATGCATAACATGTGCATCAGGTGGTATGTACGGAATGCCCAGGGGGCTGAGGACTGATGCATAACACATACTCCCAACTTATACATCACAAGGTATGACCAGGAATGACCAGGGTAGGGGGGTGCTGAGGACCAATGTATGACAAGGGACCCCAGAAGTTGATCAGTGGAATGCCTTATTGATAAGATTAGAACCATGGCTGGGGGATTAGGGTGTATTATCAAGTAAATAAGAAGTGCCTGGAGGGCAGACTCACAATCCCTAATCTCCTACACCCTTCCCCTTTCTTTAATCTCCTTAATCTCTTTACAACCAATTATGTGTGTCAATAAAAGGGCAAGGATCTTGCTCTTCAGCAGCATCCCGCATTATGTAGCCTGCTCCACTACTCCCATTTGTCAGTGTGGTGTTGTCCCACACAACAAGCAAAGAAGAGAATTGATGCTTAATATGTTTTCAGTTAGATTAACATTCCTTATATCTTAAATTTAGTGTGAAATAATTTATATGTTACTTAAAATAAAATACTAATTTTATGATTTTATAATGATCACAATGATCAGACACCCACATAGCTATCCTTAAGATTCTCTTCTCTCTGTGTAGTTCATACATCTTAAAAAAAACATAGGTAGCTTTTTTTTTTTTGTGTGTGTGTGTGTGTGGGACCCTTACTGGTGGCCGGGGATTGAACTGGCACTGCAGAGGCTGTGGGCAGCCTCGCAACCCAGTGCTCAACCACTGTGCCACCAAGGGAGGCCCAACATAGGTAACTTTCTAAAGGGATGCTCCACTCAGTATTCATTACATTCCTTGATTTAGAAGTTAGACTGGAGTTTAAACCTTGTGATATAATGATTAATTTAGAATAGTTATGTAATATAAAATTAAGTCATAGAATAAAGAACCTGACAAATATGGTAGTTAATAAACCATCTTGCTTGAAACAAGACACTCGTTTACTAGTATTTTCTCTTAGTACAGCAAAAACATGGGATCTAACATATATTCCTATTGACAAATGTATGTCTTCTTCTAAATGAAAATTTAAGCCCCCCTTGCTAAACTGAGAGAAATAAACTAAATCATAAGGTTTAGATGTAGACTGTAGATTTTATGTATCTATAAAGCTTCCTAGTGTGGTATTTTGTCACTGACATTAAGCAATCTGTCACTTTGTCTATCATCAGTATTCCAATTGCATCTGACAGTGATTGTCAGAGAATGCCAGAAACAGCTACTCCCTAATTATGAGGATAATGATTTGAGAGATTCAAGAAATTCTAAGCTGAATAATTCTTGGGGCTGGTACAAATATGATTATTATGATAGAATGCAACAGTCAACCAAATTTTGATGAAATATTTCCTAAATTCATTCATGCACACATGAAGAATCTGACAATTAATAACCTACTTGTAGAGTTCTATTTAAGCATTCTTGCAAAAGGGAAGTAATAATAAGCAGGTTATAAAAATTCTTATTTATGAATTTTACTTTGAAAGTGAATGGGCTCTAAGCAAAATTTTAAAATATTTTACTTTCTGCAATTGTCCATTTATTAAGTTAAAAATAGTGCATTGAACATAATTGATTTCAGCCAAACAATTGTTATTTATGCATATCACTGCCTGTACCAAATAAATAAAAAAATAATTTTGGCAAGGCATTTTCTCTTATTCTATAATATACTATTATTTGCCTTTCCATTTTGCTATCTCTTTTGCAACATAAAAGAACCTTTCATAAAGTATTCTAACATTTGCATATTACTAATGGAATACAAAATGAAACTTGCAGTACCAGTAAGGAGATTTTGACATGTCTAACAAAATTAAACATGGTTTTACTCTTTGGGCCAGCATTCCCACTTCCAGGAAAATATTCAAAAGAAAAACTGTCAAAAGGTGAATAAAACATTACATGTCTGACACTGTTCATATAACATAATTTTAAATTCTAAAGATCAGAATTAATTTAAATGTCACTCAATAGAGTATTGGATCAATAAGTTTAGATATAACCATACCATATAGAGCACAAAACTGTAAGAAATCTAAAAATAGACGTTGCAGACTATTATGGTAAATTTTTCATATCTATCATTAGATTAAAAAATCAAATTAAAGATATTCATATATTTGAATGTTATTGGTTTGAATATCTAATAATTGAGAATGGACTAGAAATACTACAAGTTGTCCACTATGGAAGATATGAAGTTTCAGGTCAATCAGAGTGTTAGGACCATACTACATAACAAAGACATTCATATATGACAAGATGACCACACTTAAGAATGAGGAACTATACAAATTAAGGAATATTGAAAGCCCAAAAATATTCTAAAACCAAGTTTCAAAAAGCAATTTTATTTTAGAGTGTTTTAAAATTGGGTTATTTTTTATTGTAGCAACAATGGTTTACAACATTGTATATGACTTAGAGGGATAGGTTCATATTCTCTACAGACATATGTGACCACATGACAATACACCATCCATGACCAAAACACCCATAGTCCTCCAGCATAGTCCATTGGGTTCCCTTCTCCCTTTTATTCTTTCCCCCCACATATGTGTGAAATCATTCAGTATTTGTCTTTCTCCTTTATAATTTATTTTACTTAGCATAACCCCCTGCAGTTCCATCTATATTGCCATGAATGGCAAGGTTGATATTATTTTTGTATAGCTCAGTATTGCATTGCATATATACCACATCATCTTTATCCATTCATCTATTATGACCACTTAGGTGGTTTCCATTACTGGCTACTATAAATATTAATGCAACAAAATGGGGGTGCATATATCCCTTTAAATTAGTGGGGTTTTTTTTTTGCATCGTTAGGAGAGATATCTAGGTGTGAGATTACTGGCTTAAAAGGTAGATGTATTTTTATTACTCTGAGAAATATTATTCTGAGAATCAAGACAAAGGGAATATGAAGGAACTCTGAGAAATATCAGACTAAATCAGAAGAAGATACTTAATGATAACTGGGGACCCAGAAGGTAAAGAGAAAAATTGGAGCAGCAACCCTATTCAAGGGAAAAATAAGTAAGAATCTGTTTAATCTTATTTATTTACACCCAAATAATATATTAAATGTGGATGTCCAGGAGCCAGAAAACACAGAATTTTTAATTTTTTTAAGGTTTATTTTATTCATACAATAGCTAGGGTACAGGCCAGAGGCATGGGTACAGGCCAAAGGCAGAGAGACCAAAGTACACTGCTGAGGGGAGCAGCGGGCAAGACAGTAGAGGTCTGTGGTGTCATGTGGATATCGCCTTGACTGGCTGGGAATCAAACCCTCGCTGCAGAGGCTGTGGACAGCTTCACAGTGCTGTGCTCAATCTGCTATGCCACCAGGGAGGCCCAGAAATCAAAGATAAAGAAAAAAATTCAGGAAACAAAGAAACAAAAAAAACGACTTATAAGTGTTCCCAAATTAGAATTCCCCAGGACTTTTGTGCAGGCACTCTCCAACAAGGAGAGTATGGAAGGAAATGCTCACAATCTTAAAAGACAAGAACTGCAAGTTGTAAATACTCTATCCTTCAAAATCATTATTCAAATATGAAGATAAAATAAAGTTTTCCCAGATAAACAAAAGCTAATAGTGTTTACCACTACCAGATCTGTTCTTTGGAAATATTGAAGGGAATTCTCCTACAAGAAAGGAAAAAAATGAAGCTAAATGCCCTGTGATACTTGATAATAACAATATCAGAGAAAAGAATAATATGAGTCAGTCCCTTAGTGGATAAGGGAGCATGAGGAAGGAAAGAGCAGACCTGCATAGTTAAGTGTTGAATAGAAGACACCAGTTCAAAATGAACTTAATACCTAAGAATTTAAGCAAAACCCTCATGGCAACCACTAACCAAAAATCCAGAATAGGGAAAAACAAACAATGAAACAAATAAACAAAAAAAAAATGATATAAGTATTTAGGAAAGCCATGCAGAAAAACAGTGAGAACCAAATGGAAGAAGAAACAGCAGAAAAGTAAGACAATCAAAAATTAAAAGGAAAATATTGATAATAAACAGTTCATATCAATAACAACATAAATGTGATCCAAATTTACTAACAAAAAGACATAAGCTAACAATGCGATTGGAAAAATTCCAGCCACTGATATTTTATTTACAAGAGACCCACTTAAAACCAAAAGACAAAGATAAACTAAAAGAAAAAAAAATCAGAGTAGGGTCATATATGCTAATAATTCAAAGAGAAAAGGAGGAACTGCTATTCTTATATCAGATAAATTAAACCTTCAACTAAAAAAGGGTAACCAGGGACAAATAAGGGCACACTATAATGATCAAGGGGAAAAAAATTGCCATGAAAATATAATGGCTATTAATAATATGGACATAATACAGAAGCACCTTATAGAAAGCAACCAGTAAAAAGGCTAAAATGAAATATTGACAAATTACAATCATTGTCAGAGAACACAACATACTACTGACACGAAGGAATAGTTTATTCAGGCAGAAAAAAATAACAAAAAAAAATCTTTAAATGCAGCATTAGCAGAGATGCATTTATTTAACATTTAAAGAACTTTCTATGCCCAAAGAAATAAATATACTTTCTTCACAGGTTCACAGGAACATTCTCAAAAATAGATAATACACTAGGACATAAAACATATTTCAGAAAACATATGAAAATAAAAAAAAAAAATCAAGCATCTCCACAGGTCAAAGTCCTATAAAATTAGAAATATACCATAAAATGAATCCTGGAGAAACTAAAACATATGGACACTAAAAAGAATGTTTGAACAATTTATCAGTCATTGAAGACATCAAAGAAGAGATCAAAAATTATCTAGAGACTAATGAACTTGGAGATACTAGAGTATCAGATATGGTAAAATCAGTACTACATAGGAAAATTTATAACAATATAGGTTCACATTAAAAAAATTCTCTTGGGCCTCCCTGGTGCCACAGGTGGTTGAGCGCTGCGCTGTGAAGCTGTCCACAGCCTCTGCAGCGCGGGTTCTATCCCAGCCAGCCAGCAAGAATCCCACATGGCACAGCATACCTCTCCTGTCTTGCCCACTGCTCCCCTCAGCAGTGTATTTCATCTGTCTGCCTGTTCTGTTCCCCACTCTGTCTCTGGTGAATCCTCTTGCCCTCCCTCATATCTGGCTTGTACCCTGGTTCTTGTATAAATAAATAAATCTTTAAAAACTAATTAATTGATTAATTAATTAATTAAAATTCTCAAACAATATAACTAGGCACTAATAGGACTAAAGGAAAACAAGACTATCCAAAAATCATAAGGAAGAAGAAAGTAAAATTAGAACAGATTAAATGAAAAAGATAACAAAGAGATAGTCCAAAAGATGGCTGAAAAAAAGTTTCAAAAATTGAGAAGCTATTAGCTAGGGTTTTGAGAAAAGAAGTGATAAAACTCAAATCAGTAGAATCAGAAACAAAAAAGGTGAAATTGTAATAGACCCATGTAAAAGTATTGAGTTTCAAAAGAACTACAGACCTCTAGCTAGGCTCGAAAAGAAAAGAATGAAAAAAATAAACAAATAGAATCAAAAATGAAAAGGAAGAATTTACAACAGGCAGTGTGATATTGAGATGATAATACAATATCGGGGCCTCCCTGGTGGTGCAAGGGGTTAAGTCTCAGCACAATGAAGCTGTCTACAGTCACTGTAGCATGAGTTTGATCACCAGCCAGGGAGCTGATGTACATGGCACAGCAGACCTCTTCTTTCTCCCATGCTGCTCCCCTCAGCAGTGCATTTCAGTCAATCCAACTGTTCTGCTCCCCACTCTGTCTCTGATGAATCCTCTCAACCCCTGCACCTCTGGCCTACACTCCAGCTCTTATATGCATAAATAAATAAAATAAATATTTTAAAAAATAAGATAAAGACTGTGGAACCTCCATACAGCTTTCCATAGTGGTTGAACCAGTTTGCACTCCCACCAGCAATGTAGTGAAATAACTCAGAAGGAAAAAGAAAAATATTGGATGGTTTCATGTATAGGAGGAATATAGGGAAACCAAATAAGACATCAGGGGGGAAATAATAACAATACAAAACAAAACAAAAACAGACAGTTATAAACCAGAGACATCCTGCAGGGAAGGAGGAGGGAGAGGGATCGGAGGGAGGGAGGGAGGGAGGAGCACAGGGGACAGAGGTGATGGAGCACCGGTGAATTGGTGAAGGAAATTCTATGGGGACTACACCTGAGGAGGAAGGAGAAGCAAACATTGTTTAAAAATGAACTATGATGTAAAACATAGATAAATAAATGAATAAATAAATAAGATATAATCGCAAACATTTATATGTTAACAGTTTAAACCTAGGTAAAACAGACAAATTCTTAAAGTATTGATTATAGTCATTGAAGACTGAAAAGAGAATAAATAGAAACTATGAACTAAAACACTCAGTGGTGGACAGCTCAGTCCATTCCCACTAAGATCAGGAAAAAGTGAGAATGTCCACTATCAACACTAATATTCAAAATAATATTGTATGTGTTTGTTGAGGCAAATAGGCAAGAAAAATGCATAAAAGGAATCCAAATTGGAAAAGAGGTGAAACTGTCAGTATTTGCAGGTTACATGTTAATATACTTATAGAAAACAAAAGACTATACCAGGAAAAACAAACAAACAAACAAACAAACAAAACTTATAGAAGTAATGAATACAGTAAATTAGCAGGATACATTAATAGAAAACTCCCATTGCATTTTTTATAATTAAATCTATTTAGTTTATTACATCATTGTTCATTTTTGCATAGTATTTGATTTTGCCCCTCAGGAGCAGTCCTTGTAGTTCTCCCACCAGCATAGCACCTGTGAATCATTATCCTAGTCTTTTGTGCTCCTCGCCCTTTTTTGACCCTTCTCCTTACCCCCTCCTCTGCTGTTTGCCTCAGATCTATGGTTTGCTTGCAAGTTTTGTCTTTTTCCTGATCCTTTGTTCAGTTTTTCTATATTCCACATATAAGTGAAACCATCTGATATTTACATTTTTCCTTCTGACTTATTTTGCTTAGCATAATCCCTTTCAGCTCCATCCGTGTTGCCACAAATGGCACTTATGCAGCAAACAATGTTTTAGAAGAAAGGGAGACACAATCCCATTTACAATCATGCCAAAAAGAATGAAGTACCTGAAAGTAAACCTAATGAAGACCACTGGAATAGAATCGAAAGTTCAAACATAAACCACACAAATATGAACAGTTAATCTTTAAGAAGGAGTTACAACCATGCAATGTGGATTTTTTTTAACTCAGTGAATGAGTATAATGGTCACTAGAGCAAACAGGCAGGAGGGAAGAGGGCATGTTGTATGGAGCCCAGTGGGGTATTGGCATATGGTTTGGTGGAGGATGAATGGACTATGTACATTTATGCAACAGCAAAAATATAGTGTCTAAAATTAATAATAGTAACAATAAAGACCTTAACTCTTTTCTGCTGCTGTGCCAGAAAATAAACTTAATGTTTTCAACTTGTAGATAAAGTAGAAAGAATTGCTAGCATTCATCTTTTAACCATAAAATGAAGCCGATATTAAGAAGAAAATCTGAGAGATGGAAATAAATTAAGTCTTTGATATCACTCTTGAATGGTTGTAGCAAACCAGTCTCAATATCTGCCCTTAACTCTTGAGTTTTAGCTTATAGCTCAAGGCATTTGAAATTGTGTTTTCTGTAACTTGTAAGTGTATTAGGGCAATATACAAAAGAAAGAACTGTGCAGACTACTGAATATTTATTAGTAAAATCACTGAGAGGAGAGGTATAGGATGTTAGTTTACAGCAATATTAAAAGCATGAATTTGAAGATGAATTCTACGAGATAGTACATTGATATGGAAAGACAGAATGCTGCTCTAAAATAAGTATGTGAAATTATTCTTCAGCTTCTAAAGACTGTACATATTCCAAACCCACTAGCAAGTTAAGTAGACATAACAATTTGTCTGGGATAGGAATTCTTGAAAAAATCTGTCCAAGAATAAATTATGAAGACACTAATTACAGCTTTCATTTGAAAATTTAGTATGCTGACATCTTTCTTACTTGAGGGGATTATTATGATGTTTACAAATTTTTTTATTATTATTGTGCCATAATATGAACACATGTTACATAGACACTTCATATATAATATAGATTTATATAATTGGAGTAAAACTATCTATAATACCCTATGCCATGTCTTTCAGTCCTGATGAAAAACATTAGTTGTTAAAACTAGAAAATTTTATAATATATTATTTTTAAAGATTTATTCATTTATGCACACAAGAACTGGGGTACAGGCCAGAGGTGAGGGAAAGAAGATTCACCAGAGACAGAGTGGGGAGCAGAACAGGTGGATTGACTGAAATACAGTGTTGAGGGCAACAGCAGGTGAGACAGGAGAGTTCTGCCGCACCATGTGGGTAGTTCCCTGGCTGGGGATCAAACTCTTGCTGCAGTGGCTGTGGCTAATTTCATAGGTTGCATCTTAAAACCTTGCACCACCAGGGAGGCCTTATAATATATCAAATTAACCACTAAACCCTGTCTTCAATTCCTGCTTCCTGAATCTGTCTTCTCTGCATTTCCCTTATCACTGTCCATCTTTCTAACAGTTACTAAGACTTGCACTTCCATTTCCCATCCAACTTTTTTTTTAAGATTTATTTATGCATTTATACAAGAACAGGGATACAGCCCAGATGCGCAGGAGGGCAAGAGGATTCACCAGAGACAGAGCTGGGAACAGAACAGGCAGACTGACGAAATACACTGCTGAGGGGAGCAGCGGGCGCGACAAGAGAAGTCGGCTACACCATGTGGGAGACTAGCCGGCCAGCCAGGATCGAACTGGTGCTGCAGAGGCTGTGGACAGCTTCACAGCGCAGTGCTCAACTGCCTGCACCACCAGGGGAGGCCCCCCAGCCAACATTTTATGATGCACATAATTATTTTTCTAACCCAGGTAATATCCTACCTTAAAAGTTAAAATCACTTACAATATGAAATCAAAACTTACAATATGAAATTAAAAGCAAAAACTCTGTGCACATATCCATAACAAATGAAAATAGGATCTCAAAGAGATATCTATACTTCCATGTGTATTATAACATTAAAATAGCTGATATAGGGGAACAACCAAAATTGTAAAAAAACGTGAGTTAGTCCACAGAATACATCTATCTCTATCTCTACCTCTATCACATCTATTTATATAATTTATCTGCACCTACCTATATTTGTTTGAATATCTACATTTGTATTTATGAGTGATATGCCATAGCATATGGCAAATAACATTGTATACATTTAAGGTATGCAATGAGTTGACTTGATACTTACATATATCAATATGATTATCATGTTAGCTTACAACTCATAAAACATGATTTGTTTTTGTAGTAGGAGCATTTAAGATCTATTTTTTAGCAAGTTTCAGGTACTAATATAGTATCATTAACTATAATCACAATGTTGCTGCATCTGATGCCCAGAACTTATTGATTTTCTAACTGCAAATTTGTACTCTATCAATTCCCCAATACCCTACTACTCAATTACTGATAAGTACCATTCTACTCTTTTTCTGTGTTGACCTTTTTGTATTGTACATATAAGTGGTATCATATAGTATTTGTCTTTCTCTGTCTGATTTAGCTCACTTAGCATAATGTCCTAGCGGTCCATCTATGTTGTGATTAATAGCATAATTTTCTTTTTTCTCATGGTTAAATAACTTCTGCTTTAACTGCATAAGTGAATACAAATATCAGTGACAAATAGTTACTAACTGAGATTAAGGCAAATGTCAACTCCAAACTATACAAAAAAGTTGAAAAAATATTCTTTATGTACATACATTGGAAATGAAAAAATAGAAGTGACAACTATAAATATACATAAATTGGATGATATCAAGTGTTGGCAATAAAACTGGAGATACATGATAAAAATATAGGATGTTTTGAAAGAAGACATTTTAACTTTTCACACAGTAAATTTATTATTTATAGTTTGGGGGTTGAATGTTAGTTTCTTATATGCATTTCTTTTATTTTTTCACATGATTATAAGAATACTTGATGTATGAAAAATATATTTAAAAACTGTACCCTTCATAATGCCCATTCACAGTATCTTGTGAATAGCAGTCTTTAAAACACTGTTTTTTTAACATAAAATATTTTAGTGTTTTTAATTTATCTATTTGTGGTAAATGTAGACTCTGACAGAAATAATGATTTTTTTAATAATAAATTTTATTTTTATATTCCCCCATACAATTGCAAATGCCCCATTCTGACCCCAATCCCTCCCCTCCCACCCCCACCCCCCAAAAAGTGTCTCTGGTTCATAGTTTTTTGTTGATTTTTATTTTCACTTTCTTACAGTTATTCATTTTCCTGGTCCCTTATTTAAGTTTTCTAGATTTCTGTTATGAGTGAGACCATCCGGTATTTTTCTTTTTCTTTTTGGCTTATTTTGCTGAGCATGATCCCTTCCAGCGCCATCCATGTTGCTGCAAATTGCATGTGTTTATCTTTTTTGTATGCTGAGTAATATTCCATGGTATATATGTACCACATCTTCTTGATCCAGTCATCTATTTTGGGGCATTTGGGCTGTTTCCAAAGCTTAGCTATTGTAAACAGTGCTGCTATAAACATAGGGGTGCAGGTGTTCTTTGGAATTGATGTTTCAAAGAAAGATTTATTTTTTATTTATTTATGCATCAAAGAATTAGTGTATAGGCCATAGATGTGGGGGGTGAGAGGATTCACTAGAGAAAGTGAGGAGCAGAACAGGATGACCTACAAAATACACTGCTGAGGGGAGCAGAGGGAATGACAGGAGAGGTCTGCAGCACCATGTGAGTCAGCATCCTGGTGGGATCGAACTCATGCCACAGTGGCTGGTAATAGCTTGATAGTGCTGAGACTTTTACCCCTGTGCCACCAGGGAGGCCCAGAAATAGTGTTTGTTAATGAAGACTAATATGCAGGGAAGTATCTATTTTTATAGATTGCAGAATGTTTTCATTTACTGTAAAAGGAAATACAAAGAAAAAATTGCTATGAATGATTTATAATATGCACATTTGATACATCAAAACTAGATTATATAGCCAATAGAAAAAAATAACTTTTTTTTTATTATTGGTAGATTATATTTGCTGAATTGAGTTTGAATGAAAGACTAAATTCCTTCCATATAAATTCTGAAATATTATAGATCAACAATTAAATGATGATAATTTATCTAATATCCTTAAAAATACAAACACAGCACAAACAATATTCCATGTAATGTTACAGTGAACAAAAGAGTACATATTCTTTCAAATAAATGCTATTTTTTTTCTTCAGGTAAATATCTAGGAGTGGGATTGCTGAGTCATATGGCATTTTTAGTGGTTTGGGAAACATCCATACTGTTTTTCATAGAGGCTGAACCAGACCATATTCCTGCCAACAATGTACAGGGTTTCATTCTTCTTTACATCCTCACCAAAACCTATTTTTCCCAGTTTTAGATGTGACTCATTCTACTGAGCGTGAGATGGTATGTTATTGTGGTTTTTATTTTTTATTTTATTTTAACACTAACCCTAATCCTAACCCTCTTGATAAGAGATGCTGAGTATTTCTTCATGTCATCATGTATCTGTTGCTCTTACACCATTATTAACAGTAGTCAAATTATGGAAGTAACCTCAGTATTCAAGGACAGATGAGTGGATAAAGTTGTGGTATATATACAAAACTGAATATGACTCCGCTATGAAAAATGTGAAGAGCAGATAAAACTATGGATTTCATATTTTTCCAAAAGTATATAGTGAGATATTCTATTTACATTTATCTCTCTGAACAGTTTAAGGAAATAAACTGCCCTTGCCAAAATTTAAACCACCAGTAGTAGATTACCTAACTGAATCTTCCATTATATATATTAATCTTTAGTTAAAAACAAAGGTTATCTTTCATTATTATGAATACCCAGTTTTAATTCTTTTCAGCTTAACATTTCCTCTACTATCCTTAAACCCACAAGTATTCTTCATTACTACAGAAATAATTGCTCCAGAATCAGATACAACTAGATTCACACATTAGCTCTGAAGCATACAAACTCAAGACTGAAGAACTTCAAGATGTCATTTATATTCTTCATACTTTGTTTGTATCACAGATTTAAAAAATAAAAATAATGCTAATAACTTTGGTGCATATTCAATGAATAATACAATTGGTGCCTGTAACAAGAAATGTGCATATTATTTTCCAATGAAAGTTCTCATATATTTACAGGGGTTAGGGAGGAAGTTAAAGCATCATACCTGGTTTGGGAATCTTCATGTTCACACCTTGTATAGGGTGCAAAAAAACACTATGTGACCAATAATTTCTTTTCTTTGAACTAAAATTCTCATTTTGAACTGGGAGTCCTTTCATGGTGATGCCTTAGGAAGTGTCAGAAATTGTCACCATGAGGAAAACGGGATGTTTTCCCAGGTCCAAAGCAGACAACAAATCTGGGGAATGAGCATAACGAAGACCAGGACACCAACCATAATGCCATGATGGGCTGTTGTGATGGGTTGTTCACTTTTGATTAACTGTCTTCGTTAAACTCACGAGAAAAAGGTCAGCTCAAGATGGGATGTCAGAACATTTTTTTGAGGGGATAACATAGCTGTCATTCTTTCATATCGTTCACTTTCTGACAATAGAGATTCGAATCTTTTTCTCTGCTTATTGACTTCTGGAAGCAAGAAGCAACTCAACCCCACAATTTCTGGCTGCATTTTTATTACCATGGAAAAGTACAATATATAATATACATTTATTACATTCTAAAGAAACAAAATCAGTTGTATTTATATGATCTGAACAATCCTTAGAAAGTTATAATTTTCCAAATTTAGACCAGAACATTTTCCTACAGAGAAGGCGATATATTGGATATTTGTGCCATTTTATTATTTATGCTATTATATCATATCTTTATATATATGTCCTTATAGGAACTGAAGTATGAATTAGTCTTAGCATTTTTTTTTTTTCCTGCTGGAAGAAACAAGACTGTTTGTTGGAAGTGGTGTACAGCAAATTGTAATGAGGATATGTCTGAAGGACATAGAAAACAATAGAAGGCAGGCAAATATCAGCTAGACAGAAATTTTCAGTCCTCTTAAAATCTTCACCATATCAGGCCTCCCTGGTGATGCAACAGGTTGAGTGTAGCTCTGTGAAGCTGTCCACAGCCTCAGCAGTGGGGGTTCGACTCCTGGCCAGCCAGGGAGATTCCCACATGGCTCAGCAGACCTCTCCTGCCTCATCCACTGCTCCCCTCAGCAGTGTTTTCGGTCTGTGTGCCTGTTCCTCTCCCTGCTCTGTCTCTGGTTAATTCTCTCACCCTCCCACGCCTCTGGCTTATACCCCAGGGCTTGTATCTTCTCAAAATCTCAGAGAACATCTAGAATTCTGGGCTCTCTGGTGACATAATGGAGAAACTGGCCACAGTTGAATATCTAATAAATAACATTCCATTGTGTTTTAAAATAATGCAGCCTTGGGGCCTCCCTGGAGGCATAAGGGGTTAAGTCTCAGTATTATGAAGCTAATTGCAGCCACTGCAGATGAGTTTGATGCCCAGCCAGGGAGCTACCCACATGGCACCGTAGACCTCTCCTGTCTCGCCCTCTGCCACGCAGTGTATTTCAGACAATCCGCTGGTTCTGCTCCCTACTCTGTCTCTGACCTACCCCTCTCACCACCCCCACACCTCTGACCTACACACCAGCTCTCGTATGCATAAATAAATAAATATTTTTTAAAAGTGCAACCTTTACATTTGCTTTATTGTTAAGTGTCTATTTTAATAAGATTATGTGGAAATTGAAGTCCTTCAACATGTTTTAAAGATTTATAAACCATTGTACATACTGTAGAAGTAACTTAACATAAAGGCATGGGGCAAGACTTCCTTGCCCAGCCCAAACAGTGCAGTAATGACATCACCCAATGTACATGCAGTGATCCAGGAATGAAGAAGTCCAAGATTGGCCAGTCCACATCCCTAAGCCCAAGATGATTGGATATGAAAAAGTTATTTCTGCTTATCCATTCTTATGAGGTTAACCTAAAATTACAGTATAGAATGTGATATTGTTCTACAGTATAGAATGTGATATTGTTCCTGACTTTATCTCTGAAGTCCAGTTCTCAATAGTTATAGCTGTCAGAGAAAGCAGAAGTCCATATGCGAATAGGACATTTCTTAGTGTTCTCATTGTGATTAACTTAGCTGGGTACTTGTGATACCTGTTCTGCTTGTTTGCCATTCTGGGTCTGGAAACAAACCCAGAATTATTTTTTAATAAAAATAATTATTATTATTTTTTCCTTTGGAAAAGATATTTAAATTGCATTAGGTATTTATATCAGTTGTATTAAAACATGCTATATATGAGATAATGATTTCTACATGTAAAAATATATGACCCAATAAATGATTTGATAATCTTGTTTTCCTTAATAAAGTTAGTTGAGCTAACAGTAAATATAGCCTTGAACTTCTCGCTGACTCTTAGGGATAAACAAACTAATTGCATGAATCCACAGTCATCTAATGTAACTGTCTTAATGGAGGTGCAATAATCACAAAGAAATCAGGTTCTCTATATCCAATTTCCTCTTCCTCCCTTCCTTCCCATCTCCTCTACCCCTTTTCTTTCCCTTAGCTCCCTCTTAGTCCCTTTCTTACTTGCCCTTCTCTTCCTGTTTCCTCTCCCCTTGTTCATTCCCTTTCTTCTCTCCTTCTCCTGTTCTCTCATACACTGGAAGAGTCAAATTCTAACATTCCTAAGCTTGGTATAATATCCCAGATATGATTCCCACTGTCACACAGACGGTCCCTATACCCCAGGACACATGTCAATAATTTCTGTCATGTAATTTTGGATTATTCACTCAAATATTAGTCTAGAATATGTAAAATAATATTTTGAAATCTGCCAATTCTCCTTCATTATGAATTTATAAACTACTTCTAATTTCTGATTGCCTAATGTTTGTTATAGTTCTTATTATAGTAGACTATTTATCTAGCTCATTGCATAATGGACCATAGCAAAAAAAAAAAAATGAGAGTGAAAAAGAACATCAAGACATTGTGCTCAAATTGTTCTACATTTTATAGAAGATAAAGATATGTAAAAATAAATGCAATAAGATGAATTCTATTGCAGTTCTATGAACAGAAATCATTCTTATTTTGTTAGGTATTTTAACTTTATGCCACTCAGGAAATCTGTTTAGGGAACCATGAGCAATATTTCTCCATTGTTCTCATTTTGAAAGAACGTTATGGTCACATTGTCACATGCTTCATGTTCCCAGATGTCCTGCTTAATTTTATTGTCCTGGTTCTTAAGGGTCTCATATATTCCCTGAATGAGATCTAAAAATTCTACATCTCATGGCATACAGCAACTAGCTAAAAGAACTACAATATAAAAGCTATAAGATTTTTTCATATTCAGTTATTAGACATAATTTTCACCTTTATAAAAAGTTTTTCAATACCACAAATATTTGAAAATTTTAGTAATTCACAATGTCATCTTTATCACTACACTTGTTTGCTATATTGAGGGAACATGTGGCATTAAATTCATGTATGTAATATATGTATTTCTATTATTAATTTGGCAAACATAAATGTTCAATTAATTATCAAACACTAGATGTTATCTGAAGATATGTACATATATCATATGAAGAGTGATATTATAGAATTCTAGGAATTATATGCAGTGGTGCCTAAAAATGAAAAAAAAAATACCTTTCTTGTACCCATTTTAGAAATGTATTTTATTGAAAATCATAACAAAAATATTCTAGGCATGCAATCTTTACAAATAAATACACAAATTAATGTAAGAGAACTCTCCATGATAGTTAGGCAAGGAGTTTAATAATCAAATTGAGGATTTGTACCTGGAAAGCAGTCAGACAGATTCTGTGAGAAATCAACAACAACCATGAGCTTGAGTTTAGAGACTGGAACAGAGAATCAGTAACCTGAAAAAAGTAATCATTCTTGATTGTATGGGAGGGTAGTGAGAGGGGCACTTTTTTCCTAAGTTATTTTGACCTAACATTAAGTTGATGAGCTATACTTAGAAAAAGGCTAGTGATGGGGTTTTAATTTCTTCTAAGGAATGTTCTGTGGAAACGCAGAGTCTTCTTTCTCTGTCTCCTTCGTCATTAGTGGTCCAAGACAGTAGAATTTGTATAGCTACTTCTCAGATGTCAAGTCTATACAAATTGAACGCTGATATTTACAAAATTAATTACTATAAAAGAATATCTTTGCAGTGTAGTAAACCTAAATTGCATTTATCTAAAAGAAATTATGACATACAGAAATCCAAAATATATGTAATTAAATAGTTTTTTTTTTGTCTTTTGTCAGTTTAATTATTAGACAAGCCAAAGAACCTAGAAATATAAAAGTGATTTTTTTTTTCTTTTCAACAATACATATTGAAATTTAAAATATAATGGTTTCTTTGAAGTGTGCATGATTGTAAGAAAAATGAGTTAAAATCAGGCTATTTTTCTTCTTCCAAATAACAGATAGAACAGATAGCCCATATCTTCAAATGTTGTTTTCCACCATTCAGACATCCAGCAGACAACAGATGGGTCTTGCGTTTGCAACAATGTATAGGTTGTGTGGCTGTGTGCACTCAGCAGTGTAAAGGGGGCTGGGCAGTGGTGTTGCTTTTCTGTCTCAGTGTTGGAGTCTCTCAGTCTCTGTTCCTGCCTGTGGATATGGTCCCGTTTCAGTATTAAAGGCCTGCAAAGTCCACCAAAGGCTCCAAGTTCTCTTTTTGTCTGTGAAAACTGACAATGAACCTACAAAACCTGGGATGGTTGCACAAAAATGCCGTTTACATAAACATGTGTGAACCAAGGTTAAATAGATTTTAGGAACTAATTTTGATTAGGTTGATATTTGTTATAAGAGATATAACATAAAATCTATTATTTCAATTGCTATGCCTACTAGTAATATTCTAATAACAGTATGACTAATATATTATTTTAGATTTTATGCTTAATACTTGTAAGTTAGATATTTTTTCTTCCATTAAGTCATCTATTAAAGTGAAATAAGGAAACAAAGTAATCACTAAAAAAGTATATTTTTATCATTGAATTTGAAAAAAAAAATTCATTCTTACTTTCTAATGAATTATGATAGTTTCATTTATTCCTGGACATAGAATCTACTCATGGTGATAACATTATGGGGGAAATGACTTTGTATCCTTTATTTTTATAAATTTTTATCACAGCAAAATTATGCTATTCTGAAAAAGATCAAATATTAAATCAAGCGAAAATAAAGGCTTAGCACTATTCTAATTATAGCAGTAACTATTTTATTGTATGCACATGGAATTCAATTCACTTTATTTAACACAGAATTTCGGTTACTTGTTTGTTTAATAAACGACAAAGATGTTCATTTTATGGCAACTAACTTTGTAAATGTCAGTTGCTTGATTTTAATTTAATGTATAAATTATCTTTCCTTGCCTTCTTATGTCTTCTCTAAACTTTTGGTCTGTAAAATCATTTGACTTTTTTAAAAGTTGAGGTTAGATTTACAAGAAATGTATTGTTATGTATTAACAGTGATAATGTCATCAATGAAAACATGTTGGAAAGTATGTATGTCTGTTCTTATAAAAGATTCATTATTAAAAAAAAATACAAGAAACTAAACATTGAGAGGCTTTGGAATGACTTTCCAAAAAAAAAAAAAAAAAACTCAGCTAGTAGTTAAGCATTGCTGTTTTTAAACCCTAGTTTTTGGTATTTCATTTAGCCAATTTGGTATATTCAGATGCTAGTTGTTATTTACTAGAAATTAAGACAGGATCACTTGACCCATATTAACAATACTAGCAAGTTGTGGAGGTAAATTTTCGATCTGATCTTTTGAACTCTGGCATTCACTAAAATTCTGTCCATCACATTGTATTCCCAAAAGTCAAGAGCTGCACTGCCTTCCAATTGCATTTCCACTTCTTATTGTATTTCTCCCAGAAAACAAACTAATCACAAGAACCAATGGCATATAACATATCTGAAGTAATTTACCAGTAAATATATTTAAGAATAGAAAACCAAAAGGGTTGAGAAACACAAGGGAAGATAGTGGAGAAGGGAAGAAAAATTAAAAAAAAAAGATATTCTGTTGTTTTATTTTGTAAAATTGGCCCAATCACATTATTTTTAGGTATGAAATCTTGCAAGCAACTTGCATTTTCTTTTGATTTTTTGTGAGTCAAAATCAGCAGAAAAAATAGATATGAAATCCTTATTGATGCTGAAGGCAACAGCAACTTTATTGGAAAGGCTGATCTTTAAACCTGGTACAGATGATGTCCTCAGCGATTTTCTCACACTCTGTGCTTGAATTATTTTATTTTTTTAAATAAATTTCATTTTTATATTCCCCATACAATAGCAATCCCCTTATTTTGACCCCAATCCCTCCCCTCCCCACACCCTACCCCCATAGAGTGTCTCTTGTTTATAGTTGTTTGTTGATTTTGATATTTTCTTTCTTATAGTTATTATTTTACCTGGTCCCTTATTTAAGTTTTCTAGATTCCTGATATGAGTGAGACCATCCAGTATTTTTCTTTTTCTTTCTGGCTTATTTCGCTGAGCATGACCCTTCCAGTGCCATCCGTGTTGCTGCAAATTACTCCTTTTTTGAATGCTGAGTAATATTCCATGGTGTATATGTACCACAACTTCTTGATCCAGTCATCTATTTTTGGGCATTTGGGCTGTTTCCAAAGCTTAGCTATTGTAAATAGTGCTGCTATAAACATAGAGGTGCAGGTGCTCTTTGGAATTGATGTTTCTGTGTCCTTTGGGTAAATACCTAGGAGTGGAATTGCTGGATCATATGGAAGTTCTATGTTTAGTAGGTCCAGAAATCTCCACACAGCTCTCCATAGTGGTTGGACCAGTTTGCACTCCCACCAACAGTGCAGGAGAGTTCCTTTTTCTCCACATCCTCACCAACATTTGTTGTTGCTACTTTTTTTAATATGTGCCATTCTCACTGGTGTAAGATGGTATCTCATGGTAGTTTTGATTTGCATTTCCCTGATTACAAATGATGTTGAACATATTTTCATATGCCTGTTGGCCATTTGCATTTCCCTTTCAGAGAAGTTTCTTTTTAGCTCTTCTGCCCATTTTTTGACTGGGTTATTTTCTTTGTTTGTGCTGAGTCTCATCAGCTCTTTGCAGATTTTTGTGATCAGTCCTTTATCATTAGTGTTGTGTGCAAAAATGTTCTCCCAGTCGGTGGGGTTTCTCTTTGTTTTGGTTATTGTCTCTTTTGCTGTGCAGAAGGTCTTTAATTTCATGTAGTCCCAACTGTTGATCTTTGCCTTCACTATCACTGCTTTGGGTGATGTATCTGTAAAGATGTCTTTGATGTGCATATCACGTAGTGTTTCGCCTGTATTTCCTTCTATGTATTTTATGGTTTCAGGTCTTATGTCTAGTTCTTTAATCCATTTTGAGTTGATTTTTGTGTATGGTGTGAGGTAGTAGTCAAGCTTCATTCTTTTGCATGTAGCGACCAGTTTTCCCAGCACCATTTATTGAAGAAACTTTCTTTGCTCCAATGCATATTCTTTGCTCCTTTGTCAAAGATTAGTTGACCATGAATCTGCGGGTTTATTTCTGGATTTTCTATTTGACTCCATTGGTCTGTGTGTCTGTTCAGGTGCCAATACCATGCAGTTTTGATGATTATGGCTTTGTAGTATGGTTTGAAGTCTGGGAGTGTGATGCCTCCATTCCCCCTTTTTTTTTCTCTGGAGAGCTTTGGCTAGTCAGGGTTTTTGATGATTCCATATGAATTTCATCAATAATTGTTCTATTTCTTTGAAGAATGACATTTAAATTTTGATTGGAATAGCATTGGTTCTGTATATTGCTTTTGGTAGGATGGCCATTTTAATAATGTTTATTCTTCCAATACATGAGCAGGGGATGGCTTTCCATTTCTTTGCGTCTTCTTCTATTACTTTTAACAGTGTTTTATACTTTTCTTTGTATAGGTCCTTTACCTCTTTTGTTAGATTTATTCCCAAGTATTTGATTTTTTTTTTTGTTTTGATAATAAAAGGGATGATTTTTTTTTAATTTCTTCTTCTTCAGATTTATTGTTTGTGTATAGGAAGGCTACTGACTTTTGCATGTTGTTTTTGTATCCGGCCACTTTACTAAACTGATTGATGAGTTGAATTAGTTTTTCTGTGGAGTTTTTGGGGTTCTCTATGTATATTATCATATCATCTGCAAATAGTGATAGTTTGTCTTCTTCTTTTCCAATTTGGATTCCTGGTATGTCTTTCTCTTGTCTTATTGCTCTGGCTAGGACTTCCAGTATTATATTGAAAAGCAGTGGTGAGAGTGAATATCCTTGTCTTGTTCCAGATCTTAATGGATATGCTTTCAACTTTTCACCATTGAGAATGATACTGGCTGTTGGCTTGTCATATATGGCCTTTATGATGTTGAGGTATGTTCCTTGTATCCCAAGAATTTCAAGGGCTTTTATCATGAATGGGTGTTGCACTTTGTCAAAAGCATTCTCATCATCGATTGATATTATCATGTGGTTTTTATATTTCTTTCTGTTGATGTGTTGGATAATGTTGATTGATTTTCGGATGTTGAACCATCCTTGTGTCCCTGGCATGAATCCTACTTGGTCGTGGTGAATTATCTTATGGATACATTGTTGGATTCTGATAGCTACAATTTTATTGAGGATTTTGCATCAGTGTTCATTAGGGATATTGGCCTGTAGTTTTCCTTTTTTTGTGTTGTCCTTGTTCAGTTTTTGTATTAGTGTAATGTTGGCTTCGTAGAATGTGTTTGTTATTGTCCCTTCCTTCTCAATTTTTTGGAAGAGTTTGTGAAGGATAGGCACTAATTCGTCTCTGAATGTTTGGTAGAATTCGTTTGTAAATCCATCAGTTCCAGGGCTTTTGTTTTTGGGGAGGTTTTTGATTACCATTTCAATTTTGCTGCTTGTAATTGGTCTATTTAGGTGTTCTACTTCTTCTTTATGTAGCTTTGGGTGATTGTAGAGTTGTAGGAATTTGTCCATCTCCTCTAGAATTTTAAACTTGTTTCCATATAACTGTTCATAGTAGTGTCTGGTTATTCTTTTGATTTCTGCTGTGTCCGTTGTGATTTCTCCTCTTTCATTTATGATCCTGTTTATTTGTGCTTTCTCCCTTTTTTCCTTTGTGAGCCTGGCTAGGGGTTTGTCTATTTTATTGATTTTTTCGAAGAACCAGCTTTTGTTTTCATTGATCTTTTGGATTATTTATTTAGTTTTGATTTCATTGATTTCTGCTTTGGTTTTTATTATTTCTTTTATTCTACTGGTTTTGGGTTTTTTTTGTTGTTCTTTTTCAAGATCTTTGAGCTTTGAGATTAGGTTGTTTCTTTGAGTTCTTTCTTGTTTCTTGATGTGAGCATCAATTGCTATATATCTTCCTCTTATTACTGCTTTTGCTGCATCCCATACATTTAGGAAATTGGTGTCTTCCTTGTCATTCAATTCAAAGAATTTTTTTAATTTCTTCTTTGATCTCCTCATTAGTCCAGTGGTCTTCCAGTAGTGTGGTTATCAATCTCCAAGAGGTAGGAGAATTCCTTGACTACTTTTTATGGTTTATTTCTAGTTTGATGCCTTCATGGTCAGAAAAGATGGTTGGTATGATTTCAACCTTGGTGTATCTGTTGATGTTTGTCTTTTGTCCCAGTATGTGATTGATCCTGGAGAATGATCCATGTGCGTTTGAGAAAAATGTGTACTCCGTTATTTTTGGGTTTAGTGTTCTATAGATGTCTGTTAAGCCCAAGGTCCTTATTTAGAGCGTTAGTGTCTTTACTTATTTTTTGTCTCGTTGATATATCCATTGTTGATAGTGGTGTGTTGATGTCTCCCACTACGTATGTGTTTTTTCTGATGTCTGTTTTCAGAGATGACAATTGTTGTCTGATATATTTTGGTACCCCTTCATTGGGTGAGTATATGTTAATGAGTGTTATTTCTTCTTGAAGTATTGTCCCCTTGATCATAATGTAGTGACCACTGGGGTCTCTTTTTACCTTTTTGAGTTTGAAATCTGTTTTATCTGATATAAGTATAGCTGTTCCTGCTTTCTTTTTTGGTCCATTTGCTTGGAGGTTTGTTTTCCATCCTTTACCTTTGAGTCTATTTTTATCTTTTGTAGCTAAATGTGTTTCCTGGAGACAGCAAAATGTTCGGTTTTGTTTCTTAATCGAGCCTGTGTCTTTTTATTGATGAATTTAGTCCATTTACATTTAGAGTTAAAATTGATATGTTATCATCTGTATTTGCCATTGTGTTTGTCTTTCCTTTGATTTTATTTATTTCTTCTTTTAATAATTTTTTTGGCCTTCTTTTGTTGTTATTCGTCCCTCTGATGTTCTGGCTTTCGGACTCCTCGTAGTATTTTTTGAGTGGGGGTTTAGTCGTAATGAAATTCCAAAGTTTCTGTTTGTCTGAGAAGTTCATTATTTCTTCTTAGAGGAAGGAGAGCTTTGCGGGATAGAGTATTCTTGGTTGGCATCTGTTTTCTTGGAGTCTGTTGACTATGTCCCTCCACACTCTCCTTGCCCGTAGTGTTTCTTCAGAGAAGTCTGATGTCAGCTTGATTGGTTTTCCTTTGAATGTTATCTGTTTCTTTCCCTTGTCAGCTTCATTATTTTTTCCTTGTCCTGGATTCTTGCGAGCTTTGCTATTATGTGTCTTGCTGTTTTTCCTTTCGTCGTGGATGTTTCGTGTTCTTCTTGCTTCTTGTATATCGATTTTCAGCTCCTTCTTCACATTTGGGAAGTTCTCTTCAATTATCTCCTGGAATATTTTCTCTGTTCCAACATCTCTCTCATCTCCTTCTGAGATTCCTATAACTCTTATATTTCCTTTCCTCATGGAGTCAGATAGTTCCCGAAGTCTTTCTTCATTCTTTTTCCTTCTTACTTCTCTTTCCTTTTCTGTTTTGGTACTTTTTATTTCTGTGTCTTCAAGAGTGCTTATTTGTTCTTCCATTTCATCTATTCTGCTTTCATTGCTTTTCCCAGAGTTCTTTAGTGCCTCCACTAAGTCTTCGATCTCTTGAATTTCTTTTACCTCTTGATCTCCTGAATTTTTTTTACATCTCCTGCATTCTTTGATCTTCTGCATTTCCCTCTTTAGGGACTCAATTTCATTCTTCTGATCGTTGATTATTTTTCCCTTGTCATTATTTTCCTTTATGACTTCTGTCATTTTTTTAAATCATGTCAATTTTAAATTCTCTTTCTGGAAGGCTCAGAAGTTCTTCCAAGTTACTGTTGTTGCAGTCTGGGGGGTTTTCTTTTTGTGGTGTGCTTTTTTCCTGAGGAGTTGCTAAGTTGTGTATGGTTCTTCTACTCCCTACTGTCTGTTTTCTAATTTGCCATATGCATTGGGACACTGTGTTGCTGGGACTGGCTGGCATCTTGGGTGAACTTTGCTCCCCTCTGGCTCCTCCGGGAGCCATCTGTCAGTTTCAAGCAGTCTTTACTGAAGAAATGTCCCTGTTTTAAAATGGTGATGTGGGAAGCACTCCCTGTGTGCCTGCTCTGCCCTGGCGGTGGGTTCCTGCTCCCCCTCTGGGCTTCGACTGCAGGCCAGATGGGGCCTGGCATGGGCGAACTTCCCAGCTCACCTCTGGCTCCTCTGGGAGCCTTCTGTTGGTTTCAGGCAATCTTTACTGGAGAAATGTCCCTGCTCTAAAATGGCGATGCGGCATGCACTCCCTGCACACCTGGTCTCGGACACAGTCTTCTGCATGCCTGGTCTGCCCTGACTGTGGGTGCCCGCTCCCCCTCTGGGCTTGGACTGCTGGTCAGAAGGGGCCTGGCGTGGGTGAAATTTCCAGCTCACCACTGGCTCCTCTGGGAGCCTTCTGCCGGTTTCAAGCAGTCTTTTCTGAAGAAAGGTCCCTGTTCTATGGGGTGTTGGTGACTTTTTTTTCTCCTGGTCACTAGGTGGTGCCAGAGATCTCTCCTAGTGTCCTTGGGGAGCTGTTTTTTTCACCTCATGGGACAGGGAACAGAGTGGAAGTAGTGGAAATGGCCTCAATGGCTTTGGGGTGCTGTGTCTATGTTGTGTCCCACCATCATGGTGAACCCATGCCCCGATTTTCATGCTCCAGGTCTCAGTCCAAAGCCCTCAGGTCCAGGACGTGGGCTGTAGCCCATTTCAGTTTCCACAGAAATGGTGCCTTTTGCACCCCGCTCCCGTGCCCAGGCGCCTGGTTTCTGATTACTCAGTGAGGGACTTTCACCTCAGTGAGGTCCCCTGCACATCTCCCCTCAAGCCTAGGTCCCAGGCGCGGGGTCCTGGGCAGCCGCAATCCGCGTTTGCTTTTCAAGCGAGCCGCTTTTCAGCGCAAGCTTACTGGCTGGCCCGGGGCTGTGTGTAGGTCTCCGGGAGTCTCTGTTTTTCTCTAATGGCACCTGGAGCCATTCGTTCACCTTTGCGGAAAATCCTGCAGGGTTCTCCACAGCTCCAGTTCATCGGGTGTGGTGGATGAAATAGTTCCTTTCAACTCACAGTCCTGCTTGATGCGTAGTTTGTTCTTGTTGGTTGTTTCAGTTTTTCATTTTTTGTTTGTTTTTTGTTTTTTCCTCCTTCCTGTTGGTTGGAGAGTGCCGACTTTGTGGTTGGGGAAGGGTAGCAGGGTTCTGAGCTTTCCTCCCTTCTAATCCTCTTTTATGGCAACTTTCTTCTTTGGGTAGTTTGCTTGAGTCATCCGTTTATCTTCCGTGTCCCAGTTCTCACTGGGACCTGCCACTTTTCCTTCCTATTAACGTTTTTCTTAATTTTTTTTTAAATTTTATTTACTTTAACATTTATCCTCTTTAATTCTTTTTTTTTATAATAAATTTTATTTTTATATTCCCCATACAATTGCAACACCAATTCTGACACCAATCCCTCCCCTCCAGCGCCCCACCCCCCAAAAAGTGTCTCTGGTTCATATTTTTTTGTTGATTTTGATTTGCACTTATAGTTATTCATTTTCCTGGTCCATTATTTAAGTTTTCTAGATTCCTGCTATGAGTGAGACAATCCAGTATTTTTCTTTTTCTTTTTGGCTTATTTCGCTGAGCATGATCCCTTCCAGCGCCAACCATGTTGCTGCAAATTGCATGTGTTTATCTTTTTTGAATGCTGAGTAATATTCCAAGGTATATATGTACCACATCTTCTTGATCCAGTCATCTATTTTTGGGCATTTGGGCTGTTTCCAAAGCTTAGCTATTGTAAATAGTGCTGCTATAAACATAGGGGTGCAGGTGTTCTTTGGAATTGATGTTTCTGTGTCCTTTGAGTAAATACCTAGGAGTGGAATTGCTGGATCATACGGAAGCTCTATGTTTAGTAGGTCCAGAAATCTCCACACAGCTCTCCATAGTGGTTGGACCAGTTTGCACTCCCACCAACAGTGCAGAAGAGTTCCTTTTTCTCCACAACCTTCACAATATTTGTTGTTGCTAGTTTTTTTAATATGTGCCATTCTCACTGGTGTAAGATGATATCTCATGGTAGTTTTGATTTGCATTTCCCTGATTACAAGTGATGTTGAACATTTTTTCATATGTCTGTTGGCCATTTGCATTTCCTCTTCAGAGAAGTTTCTTTTTAGCTCTTCTGCCCATTTTTTGACTGGGTTATTTTCTTTGTTGTTGCTGAGTCTCATCAGCTCTTTGCAGATTTTTGTGATCAGTCCTTTATCATTAGTATTGGGTGCAAAAATGTTCTCCTAGTCAGTGGGTTTTCTCTTTGTTTTTGTTATTGTCTCTTTTGCTGTGCAGAAGCTCTTTAATTTGATGTAGTCCCAACTGTTTATCTTTGCCTTCACTATCACTGCTTTGGGTGATGTATCTGTAAAGATGTCTTTGATGTGCAAATCATGTAGTGTTTCGCCTATATTTCCTTCTATGTATTTTATCATTTCAGGTCTTATGTCTAGTTCTTTAATCCATTTTGAGTTGATTTTTGTGTATGGTGTGAGGTAGTGGTCAAGCTTCATTCTTTTGCATGTAGTGACCCAGTTTTCCCAGCACCATTTATTGAACAAACTTTCTTTGCTCCAATGCATAGTCTTTGCTCCTTTGTCAAAGATAAGTTGACCATAAATCTGTGGGTTGATTTCTGGATTTTCTATTTGATTCCATTGGTCTGTATGTCTGTTCTTGTTCCAATACCATGCAGTTTTGATGATTATGGCTTTGTAGTATAGTTTGAAGTCTGGGAGTGTGATGCCTCCATTCCCTTCTTTCTTTTTCAGGAGAGCTTTGGCAATTTGGGTTTTTTTGTGATTCCACATGAATTTCATCAATAATTGTTCTATTTCTTTGAAGAATGACACTGAAATTTTGATTGGAATAGCATTGAATCTGTATATTGCTTTTGGTAGGATGGCCATTTTAATAATGTTTATTCTTCCAATCCATGAGCAGGGGATGTCTTTCCATTTCTTTGTGTCTTCTTCTATTTCTTTTAACAGTGTTTTATAGTTTTCCTTGTATAGGTCCTTTACCTCTTTTGTTAGATTTATTCCCAAATATTTGCTTTTTTATTGTTTCAATAATAAAAGGGATTTTTTTTATTTCTTTTTCTTCAGATTTATTGTTTGTGTATGGAAGGCTACTGACTTTTGTGCATTGATTTTGTATCCTGTCACTTTACTAAACTGATTGATGAGTTGAATTAGTTTTTCTGTGGAGTTTTTGGGGTTCTCTATGAATATTATCATATCATCTGCAAATAGTGATAGTTTGACTTCTTCTTTTCCTATTTGGATTCCTTGGATGTCTTTCTCTTGTCTTATTGCTCTGGCTAGGACTTCCAGTATTATATTGAAAAGCAGTGGTGAGAGTGGGCATCCTTGTCTTGTTCCAGATCTTAATGGAATTGCTTTCAGTTTTTCACAATTGAGAATGATACTGGCTGTTGGCTTGTCATAGATGGCCTTTATGATGTTGAGGTATGTTCCTTGTATCCCAAGAATTTCAAGGGCTTTTATCATGAATGGGTGTTGCACTTTGTCGAAAGCTTTCTCAGCATCTATTGATATTATCATATGGTTTTTATATTTCTTTTTGTTGATGTGTTGGATAACGTTTATTGATTTTCGGATGTTAAACCATCCTTGTGTCCCTGGAATGAATCCTACTTGGTCGTGGTGAATTATCTTATGGATACATTGTTGGATTCTGATAGGTAAAATTTTGTTGATGGATTTTTGCATCAGTGTTCATTAGGGAGATTGGCCTGTAGTTTTCCTTTTTTGTGTTGTCCTTATTCGGTTTTTATATTAGTGTAATGTTGGCTTCATAGAACGTGTTTGGTATTGTCTCTTCCTTCTCAATTTTTTGGAAGAGTTTGTGAAGGATAGGCACCAATTCATCTCGGAATGTTTGGTAGAATTCATTTGTAAATCCATCAGGTCCTCGGCTTTTGTTTTTGCGGAGATTTTTGGTTACCATTTCAATTTCACTGCTTGCATTTGGTCTGTTTAGGTGTTCTATTTCTTCTTTATCTAGCTTTGGGTGATTGTAGAGTTGTAGGAATTTGTCCAACTCCTCTAGATTGTTGAACTTGTATCCATACAACTCTTTATAGTAGTTACTGATTATTCTTTTTATTTCTGCTGTGTCCATTGTGATTTTTCCTCTTTCATTTCTGATCCTGTTTATTTGTGCTGTCTCCCTTTTTTCCTTTATGAGCCTGGCTAGGGGTTTGTATATTTTATTGATTTTGTTCAAAGAAAAAGCTCTTGGTTTCATTAATCTTTTGGAATGTTTTTTAGTTTCAATTTCATTTATTTCTGCTTTGGTTTTTATTATTTCTTTTATTCTACTGGTTTTGGGTTTTTTTTGTTGTTGTTCCTTTTTTAGATCTTTGAGATTCAAGATTAGGTTGTTTCTTTGAGTTCTTTCTTGTTTCTTGATGTGAGCTTCTATTGCTATATATTTTCCTCTTATTACTGATTTTGCTGCGTCCCATACAGTTAGGATATTGGTGTCCTCCTTTGTCATTCAATTCAAAGAATTTTTTAATTACCTCTTTGATCTCCTCATTATTCCAGTGGTCTTCCAGTAGTGTGGTTTTTTGTCTCCATGAGGTAGGAAAGTTCCTTGCCTTCTTTTTATGGTTTATTTCTAGCTTGATGCCTTCATGGTCAGAAAAGATGGTTGGTATGATTTCAATCTTGGTGTATCTGTTGATGTTTGTCTTGTGCCCCAGTATGTGATCAATCCTGGAGAATGATCCGTGTGCGCTTGAGAACAATGTGTACTCCATTTTTGGGGGGTTTAGTGTTCTATAGATGTCTGTTAAGCCCAAATGCTCTAGGTCCTTATTTAGACCTTTAGTTTCTTTACTTATTTTTTGCCTTGTTGATCTATCCATTGTTGATAGTGGTGTGTTGAAGTCTCCCACTACATATGTGTTTTCTCTGATGTCTGTTTTCAGGATGACAACAGTTGTCTGATATATTTTGGTGCTCCTTCATTTGGTGAGTATATGTTAATTAGTGTTATTTCTTCTTGAAGTATTGTCCCTTTGATCATAATGTAGTGACCATTGGGATCCCTTTTTATTTTTTTGAGTTTGAAATCTGTTTTATCTGATATAAGTATAGCTGTTCCTGCTTTCTTTTTTGGTCCATTTGCTTGTATGATTGTTTTCCATCCTTTCACTTTGAGTCTATTTTTATCTTTTGTAGCTAAATGTGTTTCCTGGAGACAGCAAAAGGTTGGGTTTTGTTTCTTAATCCAGGCTGCAACTCTGTGTCTTTTTATTGAAGAGTTTAGTCCATTTACATTTAGGGTTAATATTGATATGTTAGCATCTTTATTTGCCATTGTGTTTGTCTTTCCTTTGATTTTATTTATTTCTTCTTTTAATATCTTTTTTTTTTCCTTGCCTTCTTTCGTTGTTATTCGTCCCTCTGAGGTTCTGGCTTTAGGATTCCTTGTAGTATTTTTTGGAGTGGGGGTTTATTGGTAATGAAGTTCCATAGTTTCTGTTTGTCTGGAAAGGTCCTTATTCTTTCTTCATAGAGGAAGGAAAGCTTTGCGGGATAGAGTATTCTTGGTTGACATCTGTTTTCTTGGAGTCTGTTGACAATGTCCTTCCACTCTCTCCTTGCCCGTAGTGTTTCTTCAGAGAAGTCTGATGTCAGCCTGATTGGTTTTCCTTTGAATGTTATTTGTTTCTTCCCTCTTGTCAACTTCATTATTTTTTCCTTGTCCTGGATTCTTGGGAGCTTCACTATTATGTGTCTTGCTATATTTTTCCTTTCATTATGGAAGTTTGGTGTTCTTGCTTCTTGTATATCTATTTTGAGCTCCTTCCTCACATTAGGGAAGTTCTCTTCAATTATCTCCTGGAATATTTTCTCTGTTCCTACATCTCTCTCCTCTCCTTCTGGTATTCCTATAACTCGTATATTTCCTTTCCTCATGGTGTCCGATAGTTCCCGAAGTCTTTCTTCGTTCTTTTTCCTTCATACTTCTCTTTCCTTTTCTGTTTTGGTTCTTTTTATTTCTGTGTCTTCAAGAGAACTTATTCGTTCTTCCATTTCATCTATTCTGCTCTCATTGCTTTTCCCAGAATTCTTTAGTTCTTCCATTAATTCTTTGATCTCCTGCATTTCTTTTACTTCCCTCTTTAGGGACTCAATTTCATTCTTCCGATCATTGATTATTTTTCCCTTATCATTGTTTTCCTTTATGAGTTCTGTCATATTTTTTATCATGGCAATTTTAAATTCTCTTTCTGGAAGGCTCAGACGTTCTTCCAAGTTACTGTCATTGCAATCTGAGGGCTGGTTTTCTTTTTGTGTTGTGCTTCTTCCCTGAGGAGTTGCTATGTTGCGTGTGGTTCTTCTACTCCCTACTGTCTGTTTTCTAATTTGCCGTATGCGTTGGGACACTGTGTTGCTGGGACTGGCCGGCATCTTGGGTGAGCTTCTCTGCTCCCCTCTGGCTCCTCCGGGAGCCTTCTGTCAGTTTCAAGCTGTCTTTACTGAAGAAAGGTCCCTGTTCTAAAATGCCAATGTGGGGACACACTCCCCTGTGCTCCTGGCCTGCCCCGGCGGTGGTTTCCCTCTCCCCCTCTGGGCTTGGACTGCAGGCCAGAGGTGTTCTGTTGTGGTCGAACTTCCCCGGCTCACCTCTGGCTCCTGAGGGAGCCTTCTGCAGGCAGTCTTTACTGAAGAAATGTCCCTGTTCTAAAATGGCAATGTGGGACACACTCCCTGCGTGTCCAGTCTCAGGCACACTCTTCTGTGCACCTGGTCTGCCCCGGCTTTGGGTACTCGCTCCCCCTGTGGGCTCAGACTACTGGTCGTCAGGGGCTCGGCGTGGGCTAACTTCCCAGCTGGCCACTGGCTCCTCCAGGAGCCTCTGCTGGTTTCAAGTCGCTAGGTGGCACCAGAGAGCTCTCCTAGAGCACTTGGGTAGCTTTTTTTTTTTTTTTTCACCCCGTGGGACGGGATACAGAGCGGGAATGGTAGGGTAAACCTCAACGGCTTCGGGGTGCTGTGTCTGCCTTGTGCCCCACCGTCGTGGAGAACCCATGCCCCGAATTTTGTGCCCCGGATCTCAGCTCCAAAGCCTCAGGTCCAGGACGCGGGCTGTAGCCCAGTTCAGTGTCCACAGAATGGCGTCTTTTGCACCCCGCTCCCGTGCTTGGGTGCCTGGTTCCTGGATACTCATTGAGGGACTTTCACCTCAGTGAGGGTCTTCGCGCGCATCTCCCTGCAAGCCCAGGTCGCAGGCGCGGGGACCTGGGCAGCCGTGATCCCAATCCGCATTTGGTTTTCAGACGCGCTGCTTTTCTGCGCTATCCTGATCCCGATCTGCGTTTGCTTTTCCAGCCCGCCGCTTTTCTGTGCAAGTTTACCGGGTGGCCCGGGGCTGTGTGCTGGTCCTGGACTCTTCCTGGGGGGCAGGGTCTCTGTTTAATGGTGCCTGGATCTCACCTCCGCGGCGAATCCTGCAGGGTTCTCTGCAGCTCCCGTTCAGGGAGTGTGGTAGCTGAAATAGCTCCTTTCCACTCACAGTCCCGCTTGCTGCGTAGTTTGTTCTTGTTGGTCGTTTTCGTTTGTTTTTTCCCTTCCTCTCTGCTGGTTGGAGAGTGCTGACTCTGTGGGTGGGGGAAGGGAGCAGGGTTCTGTGCTTTCCTCCCTTCTAGTCCTCTTTTATGGCAACTTTCTTCTTCGGGCAGTTTGCTGAAGTCGTCTGTTTATCTTCCGTGTCCCAGTTCTCACTGGGACCTGCCGCTTTTCCTCCCTATTAACTTTTTTTAATGGGAGATCTTACTCGCAGCATCTCCTCTCCGCCATGTTGCTCCGCCCTTTTCTTTTTTTAATTTTTTTAATAGAGGCATGTTTTATTTATTTAATTAATTAGTTATTTGTTTGTTTGCTTGTTTTTGTTTATACATGCACTGGGTACAGTCAGAAGCAAGGGAGGGTGAGAGAATTCACCAGAGCCAGAGCAGGGAGCAGAGCAGGCAGAAGGACAAAAGTACACTGCTGAGTGGAGCAGCGGGCGGCAGGAGAGGTCTGCCCACCATGTGGGACCCTCCTCCGGTGGCCGGGGAGCAGCCAGGGATCAAAACTGCACCACAGAGGCCGCAGGCAGCTTCACAACCCAGCGCTCAACCACTGCGCCACCGGGGAGGCCCCGCTATTAACTTTTTTAATGGAGATCTTACTTGCAGCATTTCCTCCCTGCCATGTTCATCTGCCCCCCTCTGTGTGCTTGAATTAAACACACATTCCTCCACAGTCCCTGAGATGAATAGAGAATTATGAACCTTTGCTTCAAGGTCAGATTTCAGGAGAGAAGATAAACACTCTGAAAGTAAGCAGAAGAAGACAGGAGAAAGAGAGAAAGGGATAATACAGATGAGAGCATGTTACATTTCTTTTCCAAAGTGTATAAGCAAAAGATAACGTGTAGAGACATATACCAGTGGCAAATGAAAAAAGAGCTTCATGTTGACACTCTATTGATGACCTTGCAATGATTCTCTGTTGAGACTCAGTAATGAAATTTCCCTTTTTTTTAAAAAATATATTCTTACATCATCCTTCATTTTTGTATAGTGTAGGATTTCCCTGTGAAATTCCCACCACCAATTGACCTGTGAACCATCACCATAGTTTCCTGTGTTCTTCCCTCCTCTGTCCTAATGCTTCTCTCTCCTCCTCACCTGCAGAATGTCTCTGAAAATTCCCTTCTTATCATATTCAATTTTAAACTATTAGGATCATATTAATATACTTAAGAATTTGGAAATTCCATATGATGTGCAATTATTTTTTGTGCAATTATTTTTTGTTGTTGCTCTTTAAAGAACTGGGGTGTAGGACAGAGGATTCACCAGAGACAGAATGGGGTGCAGAACAGGTTTATCTACTGAAATACACTGCTGAGCGGAGTAGTGGCAAGATAGGAGAGGTCTGCTGCACCATGTGGTTTAGCTCCTGGCTGGGGATCAAACTTGATAGTTTTATAGTGCTGAGAATTATCCACTTGCAACACCAGAGAGGCCCTATGATGCAAAATTATAAAGGGAAAATTCTCAGTTGTTGTTTATGAACTGAGTTACTTAGAGCCAAATCAAGATATTGTCAGATTTTTACTAAGAAGTTTGAGTAATGTAATTTATAACTTTTAGTAAACAAGGTAATTAAAATAGTGTTCAAGAGGCCTCCCCAGTGGCGCAGTAGTTGAGTGCTGGGCTGCGCAGCTCCCTGCAGCCTCTATAGTGCTGGTTTGATCCCTGGCCACCGGCAAGGGTCCCACATGGCGCACAGACCTCTCCTGCAGCACCCCCTGCTCCCCTCAGCAGTGTATTTCATTAGTCTGCCTGTTCTGCTCCCCACTCTGGCTCTGGTGAATTTTCTCACCCTCCTGCACTTCTGACTGTACCTAGTGCTTGCATAAATAAATAAATAAATCTTAAAAAAAATAGTGTTCAATGTTCAAAATTATGTGCTTAAGCTGTTAAGACAGAATTGAAACAATTTGATTTATTTTGCTTAATCAGCACAGTTGTATGTTCTTTCCATAGAATGGTAGTCAGAAAATTAGTTATAGGGCCTCCGTGGCACAGTGGTTGAGCGCTGACTGGGCTGCTAAGCTGCCCGCAGCCTCTGCAGCGCTGGTTCGATCCCCGGCCGCTGGCAAGGGTCTCACATGGCTCACAGATTTCTCCTGCTGCACCCACTGCTCCCCTCAGCAGTGTATTTCTGTCTTCTGCCTGTTCTGCTTCCAGCTCTGTCTCTGGTGAATTCTCTCACCCTCCCACACCTCTTCCCTGCACCCCAGCTCTTGTATAAAAATAAATCTTCAAAAAAAAACCACAAATAAACTGAGTAACTATAGACAGATTTTCTTGTATATGTGTACATATATACGTGTCATAAACTATTATAATACATACACACATACATACATATATATAGTATTTTCATATAATAAGGTGCAATGACCACTTAAGCAATGAGCTTTCAGACCACCAGTGTCAACAGCTGCTTGTTTTTCTAAGTATTCAATAACAACATTTAGTAACAACTGCTATCTAAGACAAAAATTTTCTGAGTTTAGTTTTTCTTTGCTTGCCAAGGATGAATTAAGGAATGTTGGTGTCTCCATTAAAGTTGTAGCAGAGTAGAAGTAGAGACAAAGATATGCAGATCCTGACAAAACACAGTGATTAGGAGGGCTGGAATGTGGGTCAAATGTCAATATGGTTGAACTAGTGAGGGGCATAGGCTGAAAACAAGTTGGATTATTTCTATTTTATACTGCTCCCAGGTCTAAGGACTCTACATACTTGTAAGTTATTCACCATAAATTATTTGTACCCACTTACATTTGGCCAATAGAATAAACAAAATGAGAGACTTTAGAGTCTTGCATGTGTCATTGGTTTACTTTTCTCATACACGATTGAGATGTAAAGAGGGAAAAAAGGAATCAAGATACTTTCCTCATAGCTGCATATAGGTGTGCTTGAGAGCTTTTATTTCATTTATTTGTACTTTTTTCCTCTTTTGCTGTAAGGCAGAAGATGTTCTAAAAGGTAAGAAAGTATATAAATACATTGCACTTTGCAGGCTACAAAAACCTCTAGTATATATTGTGTCATATTAGACAAACTTTTAAATGTTTGTTTGTTTATTTTAATGATTTATTTATTTATGTGCACAAGAACTGGGGTACAGGCCATAGATGTGGGGGATGAGAGGATTCACCAGAGACAGAGTGGGAAACAGAACAGTCTGACTGAAACACACTGCTGAGGGGAGCAGCAGGCTCACCAGCTGAGGTCTGCTTTGCCATGTGGATTGCTCCCTGGCTGGCTGGGGATCAAACTTGTGCTGCAGAGGCTGTGGATTGCTTCATAGTGCTGTGCTTAACCCCTTGTGCCACCAGGGAGGCCCTTAATTTAGGCTGTGTGTGTGTGTGTGTGTGTGTGTGTATATATATATATATAATAAAAAATTATATATATATAATTTTTTATTTTTTTGAATTTTTTGAATTTATTTTTTTTTCTAGTCCTTTAGGTTTTCTAAATTCCTGCTATAAGTGATCTCACTCATAGGCTGTATATTTTTATACCAAATAATGTATGACCAATGATTCATTAACTTCGTAAAATTAACACAACAATCTTGCTTACCTTTATTACTCACTTTTTACATGTGAAAATTTAATTTAGAGGGCTATTCTGTAGCAACTGTTAAGTACTAATATCCTGAATGAGGCAGGCCTTAGGAACAAATCCTTCCCAGTGATTTCTAAATCTGTTTTCCAAATTCTACTGCTCTATGATACTGTTCCAGTTTTTATTTGTTTTGTCTTAATCTCTCATTTGGACTATTAATGTAGCTGAGAAAACTTATTTTATTTCAGTTTAGCTTGCAAACCAATCTTTCATCTATATGCTTCCATGTTTTATTTTTTCAAATTCTCATTGTTCTGCTCCAAAAATCCCCATTAATCTAATTTCTTTAGTGAGGCACTCTAGGTTGTCCCTAATTTGATACCCATCTACTAGTAATGCCTCTCAATACCTAATTTCATTTTTCTTACTCTGTGAATATAGCATTATATTCATATATCACTGGAAGCCAATTTACCCATTTTAGATCAGTTTTTTGAAAACTTTTAATGATTATTACTATTATTGATTTTCCTTTTAGTTTTATTTTCAACTAAGGTAACATTATTTTATAACACTATATGGGATTTAGATATATAGATCACACCCTTCAGATGTATGTTATCATGCCAAATCCACCACCAACTCATACTTTTCATTATTTCCTACTTTAAACCATCTTTTGTGTCTTTTAGACTTTTCTCTTTTGCATTAATACATAAATGTTATTGATATGCATTATATAATATTTAATGTGTATTACAATACATATTAAAATTTTATTGTAATACATTAGTAAATAAGTTTCAAGTTGGTAAAATATTTGATAATGTAATTAAATAACCCTACAGAAAGTATACATTATACCTTACATATATATTTAGATAAGTGTGTATATATATATATATATTTCTATTATTATTGTTTGTAAAAATTTTACTAGGAATTGGAATTTTGAATTTTTTTAAAGATTTATTTATTTATACAAGAACCAGGGTACAGGCCATATGCGTGGGAGGGTGAGAGGGTTCACCAGAGACAGAGTGGGGAACAGAAGAGGCAGATCAAATGAAACACACTGCTGAGGGGACCACCGGGCAAGTCAGGAGAGGTCTGCTGTGCCATGTGGGTTACCTCCCTGGCTGGGGATAGAACTTGTGCTGAAGTGACTGTGGATAGTTTCATAGCATTGTGTTTTAACCCCTTGCACCACCATGGAGGCCCTAGGAAATTTTGAATTTTAATTCCAGGTCTTCACCATACTAGCCATGAAAATTTGGACATGATACAAGAGTAAAAAGCTTCACCTCTCCATCTCATTTCGTAAATCAGTCTGTAAGGAGAGGGCCTTGTACATGAACTGTGAAATTAGTCTCTGTGTTCCCCAAAGGAGTTTAGATCAGCTGAGGAGTTGTGGATATGTGGCCATTGCGTGGAAGCTGAGTGAGGAAGATCAGTTCTATTCATTAATTATGTTCTCTAATCTAAGAAACAATGTCATAGGGAGAGAACAATAACATATTTTTCATCACATAATAAGGCACAGGTGAAGCAGGAATAGAAAGGTAATTTGAACCTAAGTAATTTGAACCTTTATTTATACAATGCCACTTAAAATGGAACTAGTTAGTCTCATTTGTTTCAAAAAATCTTTCTAACCTTATATTGTCATTTCTATTTTTAATGTGAATAAACTTCAAAAGAGCTATTAGGACTTAACAAAGTCATGCAGTTCATTAATAAAGCATTGCCTGTCTCGGTCCCTTGTCTCTCTTTACTATCCCAATTGCATTCAGCAAAGTCAGCTGAAGTCATATAATTTTCTTGGCTACTCATTTATTTGAAAAAGACAAGTAAACTGAGTGTAAGTAGAAATAGTTGTTTGTTTTTGACAACATTGCTGGATAATTGACTTTTTTCTTTAGTATTTTTATCAATATTATAAATAGCAAGCTTCTTATAGACAAGAATCATATTTTTAATTATTTATGGCCATTTTGCTACCTGGCTAGAAAAACTGAATTGAACATACTAAATGAAATTTATGTATCATTTTCAGTTCCCTGTAAATCTTGTCTATGGGAGAAGGAGCACCATGTACTCAGTGTTCATTCAGTTTAATAAAGAGTTGACACCCAACTGTTCAACTGAGATTTAAAAACACCAAATGATTCAATAAATTAACAAATAAGGAAATGTGAATCAAGTATGCATGCTAATTAATAATATTATATTAATAACATTATATAATCAATTATAATAATCAATAATCAACAACCAATAGTTATATCATAATTATAAAAATTACCATAGTATATCAATATTGGTTCATAATTATAAAAATTACCATAGTAATATAAGATGTAAATAATCAGGGAGATTTAAAGTGGAATATATGGAAGGTCACTGTAGTATCATTTCAGTTTTATGTTAATATAAAGTATTTTAAAACTCACCACATATTTAATGATTAAAAATAAGACAGGACATTCCTCATGGCAAAGGGGGTTGAGTGAAATGCTGTGAAGCTGTCCATGGCCTTTGCGTGGGAGTTCCATCCCCAGTCAGCTGGGGAGTAACCCACATGGCACAACACACCTTTCTTGCTTCTCCTGCTGCTCCCCTCAGCAGTGTATTTCAGTACATATGCCTGTTTTGCTCCCTGCTCTCTCTGGTGAATCTTCTCCTTTGCCACAACACTGGCCTGTACCCTACTTCTTAAAATAAATAAATAAATAAATGAATAAATAAATAAACAAACAAAAAAGTAAATAAATAAATAAGACATTCCACTATTAGGCTAGCTGTTGCACCTTCTGTTGGACTAGTGTATTATTACATGTATATTATTTGTATTATGTGACTAATATATTACATATATTTTATATATACATATATATGTCTAACATTTACACACATGTATGCACACATATCTATATATAATGTTATTAGAAAATTGAAATTATCAATTTTAATTCTAAGTTTTCCACTTATTAGCCATGAAAATTTGAGCATGATACAAGAATAATATTTTTTTTACCTCTCCATCTTGTATAAATAATCAGTCTGTACAAGAAGAAGGCCTAGGCATGAACTGTGAACTTGGTCTCTGTGTTTTGTGCTTCCCAGAGGAATTTAGACTAGCTGAGAGGTTTTGACTGTGGGAACTGAGTGGAAGCTAAGGGAATTCTATGAGTATGTGATCAGAGTGCGCTTCATTTGCTATAAAGTTCATTCATGTTCAGTATCAATGTAGTTTGGATTACTATGGTATTGAATAAGGTATTAGGTAAGTTCACAAAAAGAGAGTTTTGTCAAAAAATAGCTTTACCAGGTAATTAAGGCATAGGGATATCTAGATTAAGTGAATATTCCAAAGAAAACAAAACCTCTTCCTTTCATAAAGGTAAGTGGTTCAGCCCAGTGTCTGGAATATTTCCTCAGACAATAATGCTGCTAAAGAGCTATGGTCTTTTTCCTAGTAAGCTAAGCATTTAGTGGTGATATTCAGAATCAGCCTATGCTGTTTATTTAATATCATATTTCATGGTCATCTCTTTTGTCAGGTACAATTCTCTCATAATACCATTGGGCAATTTTAGATGTTATTGAGGGAAAACCGTCTTGGAATCCAGATCATTCTCATACTGAGACTGTTGTATAGTGACTACTTACATAAAACACAAATATTTTCACTTTCTATGACCTTTTGGAAAAGCCTATTCCATACATTTTTTCAAGGCCTCTTTTCACTAATTTTCCAACTATGTTTCTTCAAAGATTTGATCACTGAGACAGATATTTAAACACTGATCATTAATTTGAATGGATTCAATGGTTATCTTTCTTTCCTGGCAAAAATAATAATCTTGTCAACTAATTGAAGGTTGGGAGTAGATTTTCCTTTCAAAACTGTTTTCACTGGCCTCCCTGGTGGCACAGGGGGTTGGGATGCAGCCAGCGAAGCTCTCTTCAGCCCCTGCAGGGCAAATTTGATCCCCAGCCAGACAGGAAGCTACCCATATGATGCAGCGGACCTCTCCTGATTCGTCCGCTGCTCCCCTCAGCAATGTACTTCAGTCAGCCTGCCTGTTCTGTCCCCCACTCTGTCTCTGGTGAATTCTCTCACCCCCCACACCTCTAGCTTGTGCCCCAGTTCTTGAATGCATAGATAAATACATCTTTAAAAAAAAAAAAAGACTGTCTTCAGGATCACACATTAGTGAGACTGTACTGTTCCAGCTGCCTATTTTATGGTGATGGCATATTTGCAGTAAATATTCTGAAAACCAGGAGAAATTTTTCTTCCTTTGTCCACAGTGGACAAGGAATACTTGATTCAGGTGGTGGGAAATAAGTCATATCCCAAGAATTTACGATCATAGGAAACTCTGAGATTTACTTGTAAATTTACCTGTGCCCAATCACAGCCATGACCTCTACTTAATGATAGAATGTTTAGTTAATGCATTTTATGATGAACAACTAACATTGCATGGTGATATGAAGCTGCATGGCCCTTACAGTCAAACAGTTGGCTTCTATCAGACCCAGAAGCAAAATAGAAGAAGCTTCTGATACTGCATATACTAACCTGAAGAACACAGTATAGTTTTCTGCAACCATTGTCTTTATCTAATGTTTATTTATGAATCATATTGTCAACAGTGGCTGAGTTACTCTTGAGGATAGATAAGCCCTGGGAAAATGCTACAAAGTATCACATTTTTGGGGTGGAGCAACTCATAAGAAATGTCAAGGACTGCAGAAGGATTCAGTCAGTCTTGGGGATTCAGGACTTTCAGATCTTCAGTATTTGGGATCAGCGGATTTTGGCCCCCACCATGCAGGTCTTTCAGAAAACCGTTGTGGGCCTCTGAAGGTGGAGGCCTCTGGCAGCCAACCACAAAGAGAAAAAGTTCGGAGGTTTTGCAAAAATCCAAGCAACTGAAATTGTTATTGCCTGGCAGAAAATTCAAGGACTGAGAGTCAGACACCTTGCTCAGTTGCGTGAGTGTGGTGATTTGTTGGGTGGTTCAGCTGCTGCAGCCGCTGTCTTGAGTGTTGCTTGTCTAGTGCTGTGCTGGGGCAATCAGGCAGCTCTGGGAGCATCTCCTCTTGCATCTTCTGTTGTCTTTGTGAGTTGAAACCTGGTCTAGAGTCTGGCTGCTGCGTGCTCCAGGTTGTCAGAGGCAGGAAGACACCATCTTGGGCACGTGGCCTATTGATTGGGAAAGGAAATCTGCATCCTCAGTGGTGGGAAGACGCTATCTTAGCTGCTTTTGTTTAGGACTGAAGAACTCTGGACACTGCTTTGGGCGAGGTGAAGGCTATTTCTGGTCTCAGTAACTCTGTTTTTTTTTTTTTTTTGGCTTGTTAAATAAAACCCACTGTTGTGGTTCCCTGAGGCTGAGTAGTCTTGCAATTGTGCGTGTGGGTGAAGAACTCAGTGACTGGTAAACTAATTGGGCAGTGTCCTTGGCCAGTTTTAGTGCCCCTTGCTGCCCTGCATCAATGTTATTTATATTACTCATTATTCCAGTTACTATGGTGACAAAACAGTTTGAAAAGAAGAAATCTTTGTGTAACTAATCACTTACTGTTACAGATTCTGTGCATCAAGATTGGAGCAGTCATGTTTTAAAAGCAGAGCAAACTTCAGCCTATGCCAAGTGAACATTTTCACTGAATTAAGAAGACTAGCATTTATGCTCTTGTTTAACTAATTCAAACTAACTCAAATCTATGACTTCTGATGGATGTTAATTCTCCAAGAAATGCAGCAAATTAACTTTACATCCTTGATCTAATAGTAATTTATAGTTTGGAGTTGGCTCAATTGTCACTTTCAAAGTTAGCTACACAGAGTGGAGCATTATTTCAAAACTACCTACCTGAGTTCACTTAACATATATTGATTATATATGTTTATATGTAATTAATATATGATATAAATGTATGTGTATCTATATGAATATATATGTGTGTGGTTGTGGTTTTGTGTGTGGGTGTGTCTGCATTTTTTTTGCCAGAGCTGTATCTTAGAAAACATCTCTGGAAAGAAATAGTTGGTAAATCTTGATGTCTTTGCTCTGGAAAGTGTAATAAGTTGAAATTCTACTAAGACCTTCCTCCTATTTTCACTTTTAAATATAACACAAAGTTTTAATTTTTAAACATTATATAAATCTATCAGATTTATTTTCCCATGATTTCTCATCTATAGAGAAATGCTAGTTACCTTTTTTTCATCAACTATGCATTAAAGCAATTATTTACTCCCTGTAATCCCAAAATCTCAATTTTGCAAGTACTGTTTATTACAGGTGGGGATATGTCAAAAAAAATCAAGAATACTGCAATGAGAGTCATTTTAAGTTTAACAATCATTTTTCAGATAAATGAAACAAACTTCATCTATTTTTCAAAGCATCGTATGTTTAAATCGCATCCCAAACCTCTATATTGATTTAGCTCAAAATATTCCTTAATTATACAGTAGGTTAATACAATTTCTTATTATAAAACTTATTGAGTTAATAGTGCATTGTAGCATTACATAAGTTTCAGGTATACATCATTATAGGTCAATCTCAATATTTACTGTATTAAATCAGTACCACCTTTGGACATTTTGTTAACAAGCACTTAATGTGGGTCCTCCCTCATGGTGCAAGTAATTTTTTAAGACACGGCATATGAAGCTAACTGCAGCCACCGCAGCACAAGTTCCAACCCCGGCTAGGGAGCAGCCCACATGGCACAGCAGACCTCTCCTGACTCACCCGCTGCTCCCCTCAGCAGTGTATTTCAGTCAATATGCCTGTTCTGTTCCCCACTCTGTCTCTGGTGGATCCTCTCACTGCCCGCACCTCTGGCCTGTACTCCCATTCTTGTATGCATAAATAAATAAATCTTTTAAAGAAAAAAGCACTTAATGTGAAAATACAGCTTTTTTTTCAAACTAATATATTGTGAGAATATATGCTGATTTTCTGATTTAATATTTATTGCATACCTGTGTGCTATTAGTAAACACACATCAGAAAAGTAAATGCAGGGAGTACTAGCTACTGACACAAAGACTCATATTTTACATGACGCTCTGGATGTATAGTCTAGAACATTATATAATTCTGACTTAATCATTGTCATGTAGATGGTGATAAATATGTGAGAAGTTTAGGGGGGCCTCCCTGGTGGGGCAACGGGTTAAGCTCTGCACTATGAAGCAATCTGCAGCGTCTGCAGCACAAGTTCGATCCCCAGCTGGCCAGGGAGAACCCCACATAGCACAGCAGACCTCTCCTCTTTCACCCACTGCTCCCCTCAGCAGTGTACTTTGGTGGATCTGCCTGTTCTGTTCCCTGCTCTGTCTCTGGTGAATCCTCTCACCCCCCCCCCCATCTCTGGCCTGTACTCCAGCTCTTGTATGCATAAATAAATAAATCTTTAAAAAATATATGTGAGAAGTTTAAATAAAGGGCTAATTTCTCATTACTAGTCACAAACCATTCTGGAAGTAAGACTGAACTTTCAGCATTTCTTCCCTTCCTTTTCCTTTCAATCACTTGTCTCAAAAGAGTGGTAGGTGCTGGTGAATATTTCTCTTTGTAAATATTCTGAGAGAACAGGTTTCCTATGTTTTCATTTATAGATGTTGAGAGTAAAATTATAAACTCTATAATAAAGCATAGCTTTTCATAAAGTGAAGTACAAATAAAAAAGATCAGGATTCAAGTTCTTTTTTTATTATTTATTGCATTTGTATCAAATAATGCATTCTGGAAAGACTGAAGAAATTCTTGCATTACTATTAGGAGAAGTAACAATATAAGCAAAGCAATTAACCCAGGGTCTAAAATAGATCAAGCACACAATGAAAAAGGGGCCTCCCCTGGTGGTGCAGGCAGTTGAGCACTGTGCTATGAAGCTGTCTGCAGCCTCTGCAGAGCCCTTTGATCCCAGCCAGCGGGGGTCCCACATGGTGCAGCAGACCTCTCCTGTCTCGCCTGCTGTTTCTCTTAGCAGTGTATTTCATCAGTCTGCCTGTTCTCTTCCCCACTCTGTCTCTGGTGAATCCTCTTACCCTCCCGCACATCTGGCCTATACCCTGGTTCTTGTATAAAATAAATAAATCTTAAAACACACAAAAACACAATGAAATGAATTTAACTATTTTTTATTGTTACTGAAATAAGTTTGGGAAATAGTTGGTTAGATTTTATTTATTTTGAGCTCCTGTTGAAAAGTGGTTCAGAAGCAATGTACATAGAGTCAGGACAATTTTTGTGTAAACAAACAACCTCCCTGGGCCTCCCTGAGTGGCCTAGGCATTAAGTCTCAGCACTATAGCCTAGGTTTGATCCCCAGCCAGGGAGTTATCCCACATATGGTGCAATAGACCTCTCCTGTCTCACTGCTTCTCCCCTCAGCATGTATTTCAGTAGATACTCCTGTTTTGCTGCCCACTCTGTCTCTGGTGAATTCTCTCACCTCCCCCAAACCTCTGTCCTACACCCCAGTTCTTCCATGCAAATATTAAAAAAAAAAAGTTTCTTTATTATTGTGAACATTTTTTCTTGAGTTTTTTTTTTTTTTCCCCTGCTGTTTGAAGTGAATTAAGATTAATTCTAAAAATAAATGTCATGGTAATTTTTTCCTCAACTCTGAGCCGGTACTCTCAAATCACTGAGAACTGACTTCAAGTATTACAAAGGAAAGGGAAGCTTTCTTATTTGAAAAGTGTCAGCAAATCAACCAAAATAACTCAGGTTGAAACTAAAGGATATAATGATAGTCATTTTATTTTTGCTTTGAGAATTTGTTCAAATGATACATTGTCACCCTTCTTATTTTAACAATAACACTATTGACTGCAATTATTGTCTTTGAGGGGTGTTTACTGAAAACACCAATGCATGATGATCATTTCCCTGCACACTGGCCACCCTGAGATGTCTCTGATTTTGAAACTCATTCATTTGTTGCTGTTAGTTATTTGTTTCTCAACTCAAACTCTAATCTGACTGAAACACTCATGCAGAAACAGCTACTTCCGCCATATCTCACAGCAGTGTGCCCCCTCCCCCCCCAGCTCTGGTCAGCAACAGCATTGATAACCGTGTTGTCTGCAGGGGCCTTTTATGGATGATGCTCTTGTCTTCCTTTGCCACAAATAAAGACTTTGCACATGCCTTAAGTTATTTGTGATGCACATATACTCAACACTGCCAGATTAGGTTCTGCCAACTCAGAAACTTGTTCATGGTCAGAGTGTTTCAAAGTAAAGCACAAAGTGACATCAATAAAGGGAGCAAAATAAGTACTGCCAATAATTCTCTTCTCCATAAAAACCAAACAGAACACTGTCCAAATCAACTTTTTTGCAACGATGAAAATTATCCAATATTTGCAACAATCTGAGAGGTGTGTATTCAAGAAAACTGGCAGAAACTCAGTAAGAACAGTTAATTTTGTGGCATTTTAACTTGCCCTATTGATGGTGCCTTTATCTCAGCTGCAGCAAGACCTGGAAAACAAAAGTTCCATAATCATAGTGACAATGATCAATATAGGAACAACTGATACAAACAAATTCAGAGCTCCCCAAAAGCATCATTTCCTGAAGGTTCTCATTGTTTGACTTCTTCAAAAATTCACTGGAAGCCCCCATCTTAGAACTTGTGTTTATTTGATCTGACTCAGATATAACTCAGTGCAAATAGACATTTCTCTGAGGACATCTGTCCAAAAAATTAATGTCAATCATTTAATATCACAACTGCTTGAAGCAGAAATAATTTAGGCAAACAGAAATCTCACCAAATTCTTGGGGAAAAAATGGCAACTAAGATATTTGGGGATCTGAAAATATAAAACATATTTTAGTATGTGGAATATTCCAAATCACAATAGTGTTTAAGACTGTGTTCATGTGCGGGTCTGATCTGAGAAAGCTATCACTTCTCCCTGTGTCTCATATTGAGGTCTGAATGCACAGGCAGTGATTACCATGTTAGAGTTTTGAAGTATCTGCCTAAATATTGAAAGTATCCCTAACAATCACAACAAGTCCCTGGATATAGATTTGAGACTTACTGATTCCAGGTTTTTTTAGAAAATTCATCACCAATCATAAGCTGACTTCAAGCATCACAGTGCAGATTTGAATGCAAGATGGCATCAGAGAAGGTTTCTTGCTTCACTCCCCAGAAGATCATCTAGATTAACCAGTAGAATAACACAAAGAGGGAGTCCCACGGCCTGGGCAAAACTGGAGCACCTTTTTGACATCAGAAACAACAGAGACTATACCAGAAGGAACATGGAGGAGATCCATGTTTTACTGTTTAAGAGGTAAGAGGAGAGAGACACTTGGGGGCTCTGGTCAGTTGCAGTAGGCCGCCATGCAAACCGCTTTAGTAGTATTGCAGAGGAAGAACTTAGTAGTGTGGACACATACATCCTTGACTGAGGGAAATACATGTGGAGGGATTCAAAGAAGACATACAGGTGACCAACTGTCATGTAAAAATATGATCATCAGGGAAGTGGAAACAAAAATCCACACATGAGTGGATTAGGAAGCAGTGACATATGTACACAATGGAATGCTACTCAGCTAAAATAAATAAATACTATTATCTCACAACTGTGAGAATGACCTATCTCAAAATTACCAGAAACAGGAATTGTTGACCAGGGTTTGGAGAAAAGGAACTCATGTATACTGTTAATGTGAATGTACATTGGTCTATCGCTGTGGAAAATATTGTGGCAGCTTTTCAAAACGTTAAAAAGTAGATATGATCCACAAATTCCTTGTATGTGTCTACCTAAAGAATACAAAAACAGTATTTTAAATGGATATAGGCACTTCTATTTCTATTGTAGTACTATTTACTATATTTAAGCTACAGAAAACTACCTAAGTACCCAAGGACAAATGTGTATATTAGGAAGTAGTGGCTTATGTATACAATGAAATAATACTTTGCTAAAATAAATTAACTAACTAAATAACTAAGATGATTAGTTTTTACATTTGTGAAAACATGGATGTAACTGGAGGGGATTATTCAAAGTGAAATGATTTAGAAGGAGAAAGAAAAATTCTAGATGGTTCCTCTTATATGTGGAAATAGAGAAACCAAAGTGTCAGAACCAAACCATTAGCAAACCCTAGAAGTCTGAATGCAGAATTAAGGTTAACTGATCAGGAGGAGGAGGGTGAAGAGCAGTGTGTGGAGCCCAACAGGCTGGTGGAAGACTAGGGGTGCCTTGGTGGTGGGTGTGCCGTGGTAACATGTTTCTGAAAAGGTTTGGCCTTATACCACTCTATCACACTGTGCTGCAAAACAATGTTACTATAAAAAAAAAAACCCGGGTTTTCAAAGATATGGATATAACTGAAACTGGGATCCCAGCACAGCTCACCACCTGGATTGTCAAAACTGGCTTCACTGTGGGTCACTGGGTGGTGCATTGTGCCTCAGCCTCACTGAGGCTGGCTCCGACCATGGTTCCTCAGAGACTTCTAGCCCAAGAAACTGCCCTGCCCTGACCTGACTGCAGGCTTGTCTAGTCAGGAGCTGAGCTTTTCTATCTTGTGTTTGACTCATAATTTTTTTGATCATAATTTGTGTTTGAGATCATAATTTGGACAAATCAGGTTTGAGCTCTTCAGCCATCACGCAAACCTTTAGTTAATTATGCATATTGAAAATGAAGTGAGTTTTACTGATACTTAAATAGCACAAGTCAGGATACTTTAAATTGACCAATTAGATTCAAGCTAAATCGGCCAATCAGGTTAGAACTCGCCAGCGGTCAGTCAAAGGCTTGAGCTAATTATGCAGATTGAGAATGGAAATGAGATGGTAGGTGCTAATCAGACCAATCAGACACTTAGGATTGAAAAACAGGCCAACCAGGCTTGTAGGATTGGGGACACTGAGGAGAATATAAAGTAGAACAAGAGCCAGCTTGAGTCACGCAGCACCAGTGTCTGAAGAAAGCAGCACTCAACAATCAGCTTCCAATGAGAGAAGCAGCATTCAGCAGACCTTCAAGGACCCCTGCAGACTTTCAGACCTCCAGACCTCTACAGAAATTTTCAGAGAACTGCTGCACCTGCCTGTGATATTACCTTAAAGGAGCACCATAAGCCTCAGCCTGGTGTCTCAAAGAGCTTTGGTTATTGATTCACACCAATGCTTTTTTTTTTCCCCAAAGATTTATTTAGGGCCTCCCCGGTGGCATAGCGGTTGAGCACTGGGTTGCAAAGCTGCCCGCAGCCTCTGCAGCGCCGGTTCATTCCCCAGCCACCAAGCGGGGGTCCCACATGGCGCAGACCTCTCCTGCCGCCCGCTGCTCCCCTCAGCAGTGTATTTCATCTGTCTGCCTGCTCTGCTCTCCACTCTGGCTCTGGTGAATTCTCTCACCCTCCCACGCTTCTGATTATACCCAGTGCTTGTATAAATAAATAAATAAATATTTTAAAAAAAGATTTATACAAGCACTGGGTACAGTCAGAAGCATGGGAGGGTGAGAGAATTCACCAGAGCCAGAGCGGGGAGCAGAGCAGGCAGAAGGACCAAAGTACACTGCTGAGGGTAGCAGCGGGCGGCAGGAGAGGTCTGTGTGCCATGTGGGACCCTCGACCAGTGGCTGGGGATTGAGCTGGCACTGCAGAGGTTGCCGGCAGCTTCGCAGCCCAGCGCTCAACCGCTGTGCCACCGGGGAGGCCCTCCAGTCACTTTTGAAAACTGTCCACTGCCTCTGGTTCTTTGGCATCATCTCCTAGTGTTGTTGATTCTGTCTTGTTTGATTTGGCATCCAGTGTTGTCAAACCTGGCCTTCACACTGTTGCTATAGACTGCTGCAGTGTCACTTCAGCAGCCCCACTGGTGAGCACCAGCTGCCACTGTGACATGGACCCTGGTGCGTTGCTTACTGATATGCTACCAGCTCCAGGCCCTCATTGACAGGACAGCACCATCTTGCATGAGCAGTTTTTATTTTGAACTACTGGACATTGTGAACACTACCAGGGGTTAGATAGTAAGCCACTCATGGCCTTCTAAACTCCCCTTTTCCCAATCTCCTATTTGTTAAATAAAATCCATTGTTGTCCCTTAACCTGAAAGGTGTCTTGCAATAATTGAGTGAACAGATGAGAACCCACAGACAGTGACCTTGCTCTCCCCCACCCCACCTACCTTGACAGTGCCCTTTGATACTGTCTTTACACTGTTCTACAAATACACGAAGATTTCAGTGGACACATGCAACAGATGTAGACCTCACTTTTCAGAACAATCACTAAAGAAACAACCAGTATTGAGAAAATAACAATAATAAACACTCTGTTTTTGCTTGCACTTGCATGGGAGTTGTTATTATCCAGAAATGCTGCAAAACATAATTATGATTTCCCAGTTACTTATAATCATTTATTAGACACAAATAAAGAAAGAGGGATGAGTGATAGTTACACAAGAAATAAAAGAAGACAAGAAACATTTCTGTTAGAGACACAGATGTCACATTTTCAGAGACTTCAGGTAGTTACTTGGGGAAAAAATGACTAAAAGAAAGCACGCTTCTGGAGTTATTATAACAATCTCATCAAAAGAGAATGTCAAGGAGAAGTAGAAATTATTATTTTTTAAAAAGGAACCAAATAGAAAATGCTGGTTGAAAAGTAAAATAAAACACACACACACACAAACACACACACACACGGACACATACACTAGAGGTTCTCAACACATAGGACTGGAAGCAGAAAGATTCAGTAAATTTGACAAGAGATCAATAGAGTTTATACAATCTGAAGAGCAGAGAGGAAATGAATTAAGAAAAATGAATACACCTTCAGAAAGGTGGAACATCATTAAGTGTATCTTTATAATTTTATACACCTGTATTCACAAAGAAGACCTCAATTCAATAATTTAGCATTCCACCTTAAGAAAATTCTTCAAAAGGGCATATTGAACATAGAGCTAATGGAAGAAAATAAATAGTAAAGATCAGATATGAGACAGAGCAATTGATAGAGAAAAATAATAAACCAAAAGTTGGTTTCTTAAAAAGACCAATGGTATTGATTGACTTTTACATGGAATGAACAAGTAAAAAAGACTGAATTGACTAAAAACAGGAAAGAATGAAGGGCATTTGGCTCCTGATTAAAACCTGCTTGTGCAGGGAAGCCTTCCCTGGTTGTTCTCATTGTGGGAAAGCTGGTCTTCCCACACCAGACTTGGGTCTGTAGGTATGGAAAAAGGTTCCCTTCTTTTCATATAGGTTCTTTGACTGGCCTGACAATTCAATTGACGTAAGACATACAAATAGTAGAACAACAAATTTAGTTTCTACATATGAGAGCTCCACCAAGACATGAGACTCAGACCAAATGGGGAAGGTTTTGTACCTTTTAAACAAAGAAACTATATATATTTGAAGAATTAATAAGACAAAGGGTTTGGGGCTTGGGTTTGTAAATTAGTGGAGAAACACAAGTTTTCTTTACACAGATTTTTAGATCTTAAATTTCCTAAGACCAAACTTAACTTGTCTTCTAGTGATTAACTTGTTTTCTACTGTCCTGGTGCAGGGATAGTGTGATTTTTTTTCTGCGTTTTTTTTTTTTTTTTTTTTTGGAGGTGGGGAGCAGATCAGAGCATAATTCTTGAATAGGTATTTCTCAAGTTGCCAAATCAAAATAATGAGTATGCTAAAGTGGCATGTTTGGGGGTGGAGGTGGCATTTTCTGTTCCCCTTCAGTACACTTCAGGTCTAAAGAGAATTGTGGCCAAGGATTTAAGGGCCCCTTAAACACACACACATACATACATATATATATATATATATATATATATATGGGCGTGTATGTGTGTACATGCCGTCCTAGTCCAGGAACCTTTATTCTTCCATTTATTTCATCCTCTTCAAGAACCTCTGTTAAATCTTTTGGGAGTGGGGGGAAGGGATGTGGCAACCACAGAACACTTTTCTCCACACTGATGCAGTACCTTGTAATGTTTTTACTCCTAACCCACAACTCTCCTCGCTGCCCCAAATTCAGTCCTGGAGCCTTTTATTGGGACTTCCTTTCCTATAAGAGGGCCCTCAGATCAGCGCTGATGCAGCTGACACTTAACCTGCACTGGAGGAAAAAACAAAGGAAAAGTCAGCATTTGTTCTGGTTTTTAGCCTCTTGTTCTTACCATTACAGTAAGTAAACAAAGACTGATAACTCTTTAAGTTTACCAAGTTGCTTTGTTTGACAATTCCAAAACCTGGTTCTCTCTCTCCTAGGCCATTTGAGGTTTGCCAACTAAACTTGATTATAAGGCAATATTATGGAAAATTAAGACATTAAAATAAGCCTAGAGGTTAAGAATAAATACCTAGAACAATACAACCAAAACTAATTTAATACTTAATAAAAAGCCTAAATACATCTACGAAAAAGTAAAAAATGAATGAATTATTAAAGACAAACTACCTAAATGAAAAACACAGGTTAGGCCTACCTGGTGGTGCAAGGGGTTAAGACACAACCTATAAAGCTATCTGCAGCCACTGCAGCATGAGTTCGATCCCCAGCCAGGGATCTACCCACATGGTGCAGCAGGCTTCTCCTGTCTCGCCCACTGCTCCCCTCAGCAGTGTATTTCAGTTAGACTGCCTGTTCTGTTCCCCACTCTGTCTCTGGTGAATTATCTCACCCCCCACACCTCTGGCCTGTATCTTGGTTCTTGTATGCATAAATAAATAAATCTTTAAAGAAAAAAGAAAAACAAAGGTTGAAGCAATCAATCTGGAAGCAAAGGGAAATGCCCAAGTCATGAGTTCTTGCATGAACACTTAAAAACACAAAGACAGGCTCCTAAAGGTGAGAAATAAAGAAGTTTCATAAACTCCTTTGTAAATGCATGCATATATTTAAAGAAAGAGAATAGGTGAGGGACAAATATCTTGGAGGTCGGTTCTGAGGCTTGGGTTGCACACCACTCTCAGAACCCTAGGCTCCCAGCCAATGCTATGTTGCTTCATCACAGAAGACCCTGGTCCACAGGACTTTATATTTTCCTACCAATATCAGATGAGCAGAGACCAGAGTACATGTGGAGGCCAACAGAAAGGAAAAGAAAAACCAGGAGCAGTGCTTAACTTGATGACTTCTGCTCATTCCTGCTATTCCATCCTTCTTCCCAGAGCCCCCCATCCAGAAATTGAGTTTATGGCACACCTCGGATTGTAATGTGGGGGCAACTGAGCTGGTGGAAGCATGGAGTGGGAGTGGCACTCGGTAGCCTCAAGCTGAGATCTCCAACACCACTCCCTCTAACACAGGAAAAAATTGCATCCCTGGTTTACTTTAACAAACATTTGAAAGAAAATTAACACTGATCTTTTGCAAATTCTTGCAAAATTTGTAAGCCGAAGGAACACTTTCCAGATGATGATATAGGTGAATTTTAGCTTAATGAAAAAATTATCTGAATACATCACACGAAACCTGCAGACAAAACTTACTATAAACATGACATAAAATCCTGAAAAAAAATTGCCAGCAGATACAATCCAGCAGCATATAGATGTGATTACACACCACTGCCAAAATGATATATCATAGAATGTATAGAAAGAATTTTCTGACAAAATTCAACAGCACTCTTTCATGATAAAAATGTATATAATATACATTAAATAAAATAAATTACATTAAAAATCACATACATTAAATAAACATAATATAAACTTGGAACAGACGGTAACTTCATTGAACTGATAAAAGGTGTTTAAATAGTTTATTTAAATAGTTCAATAAACTGATAAAGGGTGATAAAATGTTTTCCCCCTATATCAGGATTAAGAGTGCCTGCTCTCACCACTTCAACATTATTCTGAGGATCTAGCAATTATTCAAGAAAAAGGAATAAAATTATCTAGACTGTAAGGGGAAAAAAAAAACCTATTGCTGGCAATGCTCATATATAAAGAAAATCCTAAGAAATTCACTAAAATAGAGCTATTTATTAGACTAATGAATGTGTTTATTAACTTCTCAGATTAAAAATAATAAAAATAAATATATCATATTTCTATACATTAATAATAAATATTCCAATATGAAATTATATAAACAATATATTTAAAATCTCATTAAAATGAATAAAAAACCACTAGAAACATATGTAACAAATAATTGAACACTAAAAACTAAAGAATTTTGTTGGAAGAAATTTAAAAAGGCCTACAGAGAAAAAATGAAATTCCATGTTTATGAATAAGAAAATTTCACATTGTTCAAAGCCTTGAAATTAGGTGTCATTTTAATCTTGTATAAGTTGCTTACTTTCTCTTACTTTGCCACCATTTTAGAGATACTTAGACCATGCAGACATCCATTGTTTTATATCCACTGAAGTTCAATCTCTAGTCTTTTACATCTTTAGAACTTTTAGAACTAGTTATAGTTACTTTTATGCCTCAACTTCATGAAGCCATAGTACCCAGTAATATAATCAAACACTAATTTAGGTTTTGTTATTAAGGTATTTTGTAAATATGGTTAATAGTTACAATAAATTGATATTAAAGAAAAGTGATTACCCTTGAAATACAGTTGTTTTCTTTCTCAGATTCATAATTTTAATTGACTTGATGAGTGCAATTGTCATTAATTAACACTATACTAAAATTTTAATACCCCAAACTATAATATTGCTGTATACTCTTATCTGCCTCTGGATTCCACAAAACTTTTATTTATTTATTTATTTATTTATTTATTTAGATTTATTTATTTTTATGCAAGAACCGGGGTACAGGCCAGATGCGTGGGAGGGTAAGAAGATTCACCGAAGACAGAACAGAGAACAGAACAGGCAGACTGATGAAATACACTGCTGAGGGGAGCAGCAGGTGAGACAGGAGGTCTGCTTCGCCATGTGGGATTCTCGCTGGCTAGCTGGGATTGAACCCGCACTGCAGAGGCTGCGGACAGCATCACAATGAGGCACTCAACCACCTGTGCCACCAGGGAGACCCTCCACAAAACTTTTATTAGAAACTAAGATAATGTTACTGTAATTCACATTCTCTTTTAGCTCTGTAGGTGTTTCTTTTTCAGTGAAACATAGCTTGTTAGTTGATGTTATACAGGCTGCAATGTTAATGCTCCTTGGTGCAGTGGGTAGTTCTACTAAAATCATTACATTGGTTATTCTGAACATTTGTTTTTCATGCAAAGTTTAGAATTACTTTTTATCCGCAAAGTAAATTTCCGGGATTTTGTCTGGAATTGCATTGAAACTCTAGATCATTACGAATAATCAATATCTTAAAAATATTGAGACTTCCAGTTTATGAACTTGGGCCATCCTTCAGTTTATGTAAATCATCCTTGATTCTGACACTGACAAGGGAGGAGGCCCCAGGTACCTCATTCCTATTCCACCTTCCAGCAACACATGTGGTTAAGCTGGTTGCAAAAGAGTGATTTTCTACTACCCCATCCACTGGGAACTGGAGGAATGAACTGAGAGGCCCTAACCACAAGCCTAGGGAAGGACTCTTGAGGTGCTCTGGTCAAGATTGAATATAGGACCCCAAAGACTCCAGTGCAGGCAGGCAAGGAGTTAGTGTATATTGATTAGCAAAAGAGCAAAGACAGAGTGCTCCAAGGAGACTTCTCTTCCTCCCCAAGTTGCCTGGGCTAGGAGTCTATATAGGTTTTAGGGCTGTGATTTTGAGAACAAAGAGATTAAACTTTATTGGCTGAGAAGCAAGGAGCATAGACTTGACAAAATTTCATTTGGCCATCTCAGTGTGGACAAATTTTTGCTAATGATGAACTCCATTCAGCTCCCCTTGGTAGGTTGTACAGGGCTTGTGACCATCTCTTGAATGAACATCTCTTGGAGTCTGTGTGCCTGCAGGTCCAGTTTAAACTGATCTTATCTCAGGGTCTGTAACTACTTTTTTTTTTTTTAGCAACTTGATTAGCTGTAAAGAGAGAGTTTAGGAATTTCACAGCTTGGGGGAAATCAGTAATAAAACAATGGGCTGATGAAATTATGGCAGCAGTCTCTGGGCCTAGAGTCATCAAGTTTGTTTACTCTCTTCTTTACTAGCCTGATAAAAACAATAGGAACAGCAAAGTTCTGACCTTGAATCCAATCCTGTCCTTGTTCTGGGCCTTCCTGTCTTAATTTAGTCAGAGGTCATAGTGTTACTCATACAGATCTTGGATATACATGCATACACACATACATACACACATACATACATATAAATATTAGATTTAGCATTTGTGAAAATTTAAAATTATTTTCCATTTTCCAGCTTTAATTTTTCATTGCTGGTATGCTTGGAATTGATTAAATTGTTATATTAACCTTATATGCTGCAACCTTGCTATTATTACTTATTAGTTCCAACAATTTTTAATCTTTAGGATTTTTTGTATATATGATGATACTATCTATGAACAAAGTCAGTTTTATATCTTCCTTATATCCTTATGTCCTTCACAATATGTATACATTTTCTTTCCTTTTTATGTCTTAGTGAACTATCTATCTGCAGGTTACATAATCTTGACTAGGAATGTTGAGGAGACAGTCTTTATTTGTTCCCAAATTTAAAGATTCTCTTGTTTTTCTCCATCACATATGATGTACATCATTTTCATCACAATGTATACTGTAGGCCCTGGTAGAGCTTCTTTTTCAAATTAAAGTGTTTCCCCACTCCTACTTTGTTGGGCAGAGTAATACATTTTTAGAATGAAAATAAAGCAAAGTAAGGGGGGAATAAAACAATTCAATGAGTATTTTTTTTTAATTAGTTGTAGTGTAAATGATTGTCAGGCTTTTCTGCCCTCCTGCCATTAGGATTGATGATGGATCCCTGCGGTCCTGAATGCATGCCTGATGGTGGGCACCTGGAGTAGGGTGTGGGCATACACAGGTGGGAACACCTGGGCTGAGACTGGGCTTATAAGGGTGGTGCCATGGGAAACAAGTGAGAGAGTAGAACAGAACCACCAGAGGAGAACAAGCGAGAGCAGAACCAGAGAGCAACAGAGAACTCCAGAGTCCAGGAAGAGAGACGACTCACCGGAGCCTGGGAGGCCTGCTAGCCTCCTGGACCCCCAGCAACCCTGCCTGTCATGTACCTGGTAAACTAATAAAAGCCTGAAAAAGCCACAGATGGCTCCAGGACTCCTCCTTCACCTGTCTGCTCATGTCATAGAGATTCTGCTCTGTCCCTTCCTGCCACTACATTAGTGTATTCAGGAAATTCTCTCTGAAAGGTAAAATTTGAAATTAAGAGTGGTGTGTAAAAAATTGGAGGTAGACAATTCCAGGAGAAAGGAAATAAAAGCACAAAAATCTTCAAATGTAATTACCATGCTTGTTTACTGAGAAAATTTTTTCTAAATTATCTCTGTTAACTAATTTTTGAAAAGAGTTCTTCATTGGATTTGGCACTTTTTAATGTGTTGTTTGTTTTCTGCAACTATTGGTCAGCTCTAGAATCTAGACTGTAATATTTTTTAAAGATTGATTTATACAAGAACTGGGGTACAGGTCAGAGACACAGGAGGGTGAGAGAATTCACCAGAGACAGAGCAGGGAGCAGAGCAGGCAGACAGACCGAAGACACTGCTGAGGGGAGCAGCGGGTGAGATAGGAGAGGTCTGCGCGCCATGTGGGTTTCTCCCTGGCCGGCTGGGAATAGAACCCGTGCTTCAGAGGCTGTGGACAGCTTCACAATGCTTCATTCAACCCGCTGCGCTACCGGGGAGGCCCTAGACTGTAAATTTTAAAGAAAAAAATCTCATATGGGCTTTGTAGGTAAGTAAAAGTACCAGGCTTTTCTGCCCTCCCGCCATTAGGATTGATGAAGGATCCCTGTGATCCTGAATGCATGCCTGATGGTGGGCACACGGAGTCGGGTGTGGGCATGCATAGGTGGGATACAGCTGGGCCAAGAGACTGGCATATAAGGCCAGTGTGGCAGGAGATGATGTTGTGTGGAGAGGTGTGTGGAGAACAACAGCAGCACCAGAAAAGAAGCAGAGGCCATGAGAGAAAACTGGAGAGCCCAGAGAGAGTGAAGACTTGCTGGGGGCTGGGAGGCCTGCCAGCTTCCCAACCACACCCCCCTCCCACAGCACCCCCGCCGTGTATCTGGTATAAACTCAATGAAATCCTGCAAAAGCCACCTAGGGCTCTAGGACTCTCCTCCTTCACCCATCTGCAGTGTGGGGTCATAGAGATCCTGCTCTGTGCCCCTCCTGCCACTACAGTCATATTTACTACATGCAAATTAAACTTTTGTTTGTTTGTTTGTTTTCTTGAAGTACAAGAAGGTTCTTAATGTCCTCATTAAATGCTGGTGGTGGAATGGGAGATTGGGATTTGCAGCAAAGTCAGATTGTCAGCCTTAGGGCATCTTTTGTATGGGCATCCCAAACATATACCCAAGGTAAGGAAAGCACTATCCCTCTTCTCTTCATCTAAAAAAAAAGAAAGAAAAGAAAATAAAGGGGCCTCCCTACTGTATTGTGAAGCTATCCTCAGCCTCTGCAAGGCAGGTTTGATTCCAGCTAGCCAGTGAGAAACCCACATGGCACAGCAGACCTCTCCTGCCTTGCCTGCTGTTCCCCTCAGCAGTGTCTTTGGCCCGTCTGTCTGTCCTGCTCCCCATTCTGGACTCTGGTGAATTCTCTCACCCTCCCTCCCAGGCCCCCAGTTTTTGTATAAATAAATAAATTTTAAAAAAGAAAAAAAGAAAATTAATCAAAAAGTAAACTAAAATTTGAACATGTGCAACTTTCCAGGATTAGAACTCCAACTTCAATCATGGTTTTGTTGCTTATTGAAAACTGAAAATTCCTCAGAAGTTTATTTTATTTAATTTTTTTAAGATTGATATAGTCCCTCATTGCAAATTTAATTGCTAAAACAACAGATATTTATTATTTTGACTACTTTGCAGTCCTTAAGTTCAGAAGTCTGAAACATGTATGATAGAGCTAAAACCAAGGCAGAGTGAAGGTAGGATCTGATGGAAAATATACTCTTTGCTTTTTTCAGTTTCTTGAGTTAACCTAAATGTATGGTGACATCATTCCAACATATACCTTTGTCAACACTTGTCTTCTGGCACTACTATCAGGACACATAATTATGTTGGGCCCATACAGATAATACAGTGCAAGCTCTTAATCTTTATGCCTGCCAAAAGCTATGACATACTTTTCAATTTGTCCTCTTTACTAACTGACCAACTGTTTACAGCTAGCGTCTTCCCATGCTCTCACGTTCTCTACTGCCTCATATCATGGTACTATTTCCAAGCTCTACAAAATGTGAACTTACTTTTATGTCTTTTCTTCTTACCTGCCATATTCAGTCCATTAATTCCCCACTGCTCAGGTGGGTTGGCAGCACTCTCCTGGTATTACAATGGTGAAATAAACTGTCTGTCATATTTATATAAAGTCATTTATCCAATATAACTTTGTGAGAAAAAAGATGGGAAAAATGGGCATATCATAAACCATCTTGAGTAGGAGGATAGGATATTTAACATGAAAAAAGGCAGCTTTATTTTTCAAACCTCTCAATCACCTTAAATACAACATTGAGATATTTCTGACAGACCAGGTAAAAATGTTAATTCAGAACTATGAAAGGATTCACCTTTTGAAAATTATAAGTATTTTTACAATAGATGCTTTAAAATGACTATTATTCTCCTTATAATATTCACTATCAGTGACTTGTAAATTAACATGTAAAAAAATCTTTAGGGTTATTCACTACAGACTGATGAATGAGCATTTTACACACATGCACACACACACACATCCTTTGTAAGTGCCATCTTTCGTATATAGTTTTATGGGTGATGTAATCTTTCACTGTATGCAATTCAACATCCCTAAATGAAGTCTGTAACTATATAGCCTGTACCATTTATCGCTATAAAATATTCTGTAAGTCTATGAATTTAAACAACTGCCACAGACAGGAACTATTTTTCAAAATCACTTCACCACCTCATGTCTTGACCATTTTGGCTTAAAACAATAAAGTTGCAAATAAAGAAAGACCCAAGACTACTACAGTGATACATTTACAACAATTTTTTCATATTGTTGCTTTGAGATTTTTTTTCTCCCTTCTTGCTTCCCCAAACCTTCTCTTCCTAACCTACAAGTTCAGGCTGAGGTCTAAATTCTGAGGTCCCAAATTTTGGTATTTGGACAACTAACTTTATAACCCATTTTGGGGTGTTTTTTTTTTTTAAGATTTATTTATTTATTTATTTATTTATTTATGCATACAAGACCTGGAGTGCAAGCCAGAGATGTGGGGGTGAGAGGATTCACCAGAGACAGAGTATGGAGCAGAACAGGCAGATGTACTGAAATACAATGGTGAGGGGAGCAGCGTGGGTTTCTTCCTGGCTGGGGATTAAACACATGCTGCTTCAGTGGCTGTAGATAGCTTCTTAGGTTGCATCTTAACCCCTGTGCCACCAAGGAGACCCTTATGACCCATTTTTGGTCAAAGGAATAGCCATATCTACAGCTTTCTGCAAAAACATTTACCTCTGGGTTAAAAGAGTGAGGAATATAAAGTGCACCACTTTTATTAATAAATGTTGCGTTTTATGAACAATTTTTTGGTTATTTCAACTAAGGAAATTGATATTGATTTCCTATTCCTTCTCATTAAAAATATTATTTTGTACTAAAGAAAAACTTATTATCATTGTTTAAATGCATGCAATCATTTAAAAAATTGTGCGAATATATGATTCTTCATTGCATCTAGATTTTAGGTAAAATATTGCAAATGAAAGAATTGATATTTAACTCTAAAAATAACTATTTCTTTTTTTTTTTGAACTCCTCAATATATCCTGCTATTCTCCCTCAGAAAAATTATATGATTGCATTGAACATATGGGAGCATTGCCTACCTACCCCCAATGAAAAATTGGATCATTTGAGACATCTCATCTTGATCAGTGGCACTTCAGAGTACCAGGTTAGTTCAAAATCTACATATAAATATAGTGTATAGTAGTTTAGAATTTTGTATTATCTGCTCAAGTTCAGGAATTCAATGAGTTGACACCTCAAGTCTCACTTTAGGAAAGATGTTTTGATGCATACTTATGAATATTTGTAGTAATAAGAAGGGGAAGAAGTCAATGTGTATGTATATCCTCTGGAGTCTAATCTTCTTTCTGGAATTTTTTTATGTTTATGTATGTATAACATTGCCAATTATATTTTTCTTTTACATTTTTTATAATCCTTTCTGAAATCAAAATAGGAATTTTGATTTTCTAAATCCCAAATTATCTAATTTTCACATAGCAGAGGATTTGGGGTAACTACCCATAAAATACTAGCTGCATGTTTTGGAAAGTAGCAATGTTATCTGGAATGCTACAAAAATTCTGGAAAATTTAAAAATGCAAATAAGGTTTTATGCAAATAAACTTACTAGAAATAATTGAACTATCTTGCATATGTATATGTATGCATGTGTAATTTACATAAAACATTTTGAAATTGCAGACTACATTTTCCTACTTATAAAAATGACACAAACCAAGATAAATATTCTTTATCTTACCACTTATGTGTTATAGGAAGTTATTTTCTTGTTTAACAAGATACATTATTTATTTATTTATTTATTTATTTATTTTAAATCCAGAATGAATCAAGAGGAATAGTGACCAGACAGTCAGAAGGTAACTAGAAAAAATATACCTTAGGAAATGAAGGGATCTTTATTTAATTATTTATTTTAAATCCAGAATGAATCAAGAGGAATAGTGACCAGACAGTCAGAAGGTAACTAGAAAAAATTTACCTTAGGAAATGAAGGGATCTTTATTACCTTGTTTTAAAAGTTATACGTAGTAATAGCTTTTCCTATTTTACTCCCAACATGGCACAGCTGGCTTGCCTTCCAGGCCTCCATTAAAGAATCTCCTGGACGAATTAGTGCCTATCCTTCACAAACTCTTCCAAAAAATTGAGAAGGAAGGGACAATACCAAACACGTTCTATGAAACCAATATTACACTAATACCAAAACCGAATAAGGACAAAACAAAAAAGGAAAACTATAGGCCAATCTCCCTAATGAACACTGATGCAAAAATCCTCAATAAAATTTTAGCTATCAGAATCCAACAATGTATCCATAAGATAATTCACCACGACCAAGTTGGATTCATTCCAGGGGCACAAGGATGGTTTAACATCCGAAAATCAATCAACGTTATCCAACACATCAACAAAAAGAAATATAAAAACCATATGATAATATCAATAGATGCTGAGAAAGCTTTCGACAAAGTGCAACACCGATTCATGATAAAAGCCCTTGAAATTCTTGGGATACAAGGAACATACCTCAACATCATAAAGGCCATCTATGACAAGCCAACAGCCAGTATCATTCTCAATGGTGAAAAGCTGAAAGCAATTCCATTAAGATCTGGAACAAGACAAGGATGTCCACTCTCACCACTGCTTTTCAATATAATACTGGAAGTCCTAGCCAGAGCAATAAGACAAGAGAAAGACATCCAAGGAATCCAAATAGGAAAAGAAGAAGTCAAACTATCACTATTTGCAGATGATATGATAATATACATAGAGAACCCCAAAATCTCCACAGAAAAACTAATTCAACTCATCAATCAATTCAGTAAAGTGGCAGGATACAAAATCAACACGCAAAAGTCAGTAGCCTTCCTATACTCAAACAATAAATCTGAAGAAGAAGAAATCAAAAAAACCACCCCTTTTATTATCAAAACAAAAAAATCAAATATTTGGGAATAAATCTAACAAAAGAGGTAAAGGACCTATACAAAGAAAACTATAAAACACTGTTAAAAGAAATAGAAGAAGACACAAAGAAATGGAAAGACATCCCCTGCTCATGGATTGGAAGAATAAACATTATTAAAATGGCCATCCTACCAAAAGCAATATACAGATTCAATGCTATTCCAATCAAAATTTCCATGGCATTCTTCAAAGAAATAGAACAATTATTGATGAAATTCATATGGAATCACCAAAAACCCCGAATAGCCAAAGCTCTACTGAAAAAAAAAGAAGGAAATGGAGGCATCACACTCCCAGACTTCAAACTATACTACAAAGCCATAATCATCAAAACTGCATGGTATTGGAACAAGAACAGACATACAGACCAATGGAATCGAATAGAAAATCCAGAAATAAACCCAAAGATTTATGGTCAACTAATCTTTGACAAAGGAGCAAAGACTATGCATTGGAGCAAAGAAAGTTTGTTCAATAAATGGTGCTGGGAAAACTGGGTCGCTACATGCAAAAGAATGAAGCTTGACCACTACCTCACACCATACACAAAAATCAACTCAAAATGGATTAAAGAACTAGACATAAGACCTGAAACCATAAAATACATAGAAGGAAATATAGGCGAAACACTACGGGATTTGCACATCAAAGACATCTTTACAGACACATCACCCAAAGCAGTGAAAGTGAAGACAAAGATAAACAGCTGGGACTACATCAAATTAAAGAGCTTCTGCACAGCAAAAGAGACAATAGCAAAAACAAAGAGAAACCCCACCAACTGGGAGAACATTTTTGCACCCAACACTAATGATAAAGGACTGATCACAAAAATCTGCAAAGAGCTGATGAGACTCAACAACAAAGAAAATAATCCAGTCAAAAAATGGGCAGAAGAGCTAAAAAGAAACTTCTCTGAAGAGGAAATGCAAATGGCCAACAGACATATGAAAAAATGTTCAACATCACTTGTAATCAGGGAAATGCAAATCAAAACTACCATGAGATACCATCTCACACCAGTGAGAATGGCACATATTAAAAAAACTAGCAACAACAAATGTTGGCTAGGATGTGGAGAAAAAGAAACTCTTCTGCACTGTTGGTGGGAGTGCAAACTGGTCCAACCACTATGGAGAGCTGTGTGGAGATTTCTGGACCTACTAAACATAGAGCTTCCATATGATCCAGCAATTCCACTCCTAGGTATTTACCCAAAGAACACAGAAACATCAATTCCAAAGAGCACCTGCACTCCTATGTTTATAGCAGCACTGTTTACAATAGCTAAGCTTTGGAAACAACCCAAATGCCCAAAAATAGATGACTGGATCAAGAAGATGTGGTACATATATACCATGGAATATTACTCAGCATTCAAAAAAGATAAACACATGCAATTTGCAGCAACATGGATGGCACTGGCAGGGATCATGCTCAGCGAAATAAGCCAAAAAGAAAAAGAAAAATACAGGATGGTCTCACTCATAGCAGGAATCTAGAAAACTTAAATAAGGGACCAGGAAAATAAATATAAGAAAGTGAAAATCAAAATAAACAAAAAACTATGAACCAGAGACACTTTTTGGGGGGTGGGGGGCGGGAGGGGAAGGATTGGGGTCAGAATGGGGCGTTTGCAATTGTATGGGGGAATATAAAAATTAAAAAAAAATTAAAAAAAAAATAAAAAATCTCCTGTACACAGAGACTGGTACTGTGTTACTCAGCTGATAGGAGAGATCTCATCTTTGTATGGTCTCATTCCAGCTCTGTGGTTGGCTATCTTCACAGTTGTGTATATAATGGTTTCACCCTTGAATATGAATATACAGACACTTCAGTACAAAAAAATATTAAGTCTTTATAAAGTCCTGTTGCATTGATAATACTGCATTGACAAATGGGAGTCATGGAACATGCTGTACAATTCAGGATGCTACTGAAAGAGCAAGATCCTGGCTTTTTTTATTTTCATAATAATCATACAGTGTCTGTTGTGTGGGGAAGGAGGACAAAAAGAAATGGGAGGGGTGAAACTAGAAAACCTGCTACGTCATCTATGGTATCAGGGGTCATGAGTCTGACCCCCAGGCACTTCTCAGCTGCTTGATGACTCAGTATTGAGACTAAAATCCAGCCCTAGATCCCAGCCATGGTTTCTATCTTATCTAGGCAATCCACTGATCATCTTCCGGGGTCCCTTGTCAACAACCCCCTGGACATTCCCTGATCACACCTCATGATGCATAACCTTCCCAGGGTGATCAAGCTTCCTACTCTTGATTGATTTGAAAGACACTTTTGAGTTGGGCTCCTATAACTGATTGATCAGGCAGTTATGACCTTGCATAGAAATGCAGAACCTTCGGTAACAAATATTGATGGAACAGGTTGCTTAGGATTTGTAGACCCACAATGATCAATAAGTCACCTTCCTCTCTTTTACATATAGTTGAAAAATAATGACAGACTAGTCGCAGAACATTGTGAACCAAGACTGGATGACAACCGATTTCTGAAGTTCAGCACCCTTAACTTTGGTAGTAACATGTACAATCCCATTGACATCAATGTCAAATATAAATGCAATTGAGAGACTCCACAAGGAACTGGGTTAAACTGCCCATGAAGTTTGTTGTTTCCAGTCATCTCTCTCTCACCCCAGAAAACTATAATCTCCACCTTCATCTATCCATTGGTGCACCTAGAAATCCCTAGTTCTTCTTGATTGTACTAGTGGTGTTCCTGTTGATAAACTTGGCAGAGTCTCAATATCCAGAGAAAGGGAAATGTCCTCTAAGAGCAGCATTTCTATGTTATCACAAGCCAACATATCTTCCTGATTGGCAAGCCAACGTCACAGACTCATCAAGACTGACAGCTTAACTGAGGTATCAGCCAAAGCGATCCTGCATAGTGTGTTGGATGGTGGAGATCAGAGTTATAACACCATAAAGTATAACTTGGCTTATGTCACTCTTGCTGATCTCTGCATCTTGCATGGCTTTTTGGCATGGGGCAAAGGCCCTTCTGATTAGATCGGTGACAATTCCCTCAAATGGAGGTCAGCTTTATAGTCCAATGTTTGGGGCCATAAAATTCCGCTGTAAGATATGGCAAGTTGACGTTGGTCTGTACAGATAAGGAGAATTCTTAGCAGCTTCCTTAACCCTTTGAAATGTTATCTTTTATTAAATCAAACCCTGTCTGTCTTTTGAACTTCTTCACAATGTGTTGTAGGAAAGCTTGGTCTAAGTCTTCATCACCTAAGAAACTATCTTAATTAGTGGATTTCAACTCAGGTACATCTTTCTGAATTTCCAGGATAGAAATATCAGAAGTTGTACCACCTAAATCATATATACCAGTGATTTTGTCTTCTGATATGTCTAGATTAAAGACCAGAGCAGCAGCTGTGGGTTCAGTAATCACCTGAAACACATTTAGTCCAGATATATGGCCATCATCTTTAGTTATCTGCCTCTGACAATTATTGAAATATGCTGGCATTGTGATCACAGCATTTTTTGCCGTATGCTCCAAGTAATTTTATGCAGTCTCTTCTATCTTCATCAACACAAATTCTCCAGTCTGACCTTGAGTATAGAATTTTTCATGACCTTCAATCTAAGCATTGCTAGTGGAGGCATAAGCAATTTAAAAAGGACTATTTTTAATGTTTTTTTAAACTTCAGAGTCATCATATTGATGATGAAACACTTGGTGGCATAAAATGTATTGTTTAGGGCCCCCCCTGGTGGCCCAGCAGTTGAACGCTGCTGGGCTGCGAAACTGCTCGCCGCCTCTGCAGTGCCGGTTCGATGCCCGGCTGCAGGCAAGGATCTCATATGGCCTGCAGACCTCTCTTACCGTGCCCACTGCTCCCCTCAGCAGTGTATTTCATCAAACTGCTGTTCTGTTCCCCACTCTGGCAATGGTGAGTTCTCTCACCCTCCCGTGCTTCTGACTGTACCCATTGCTTGTATAAATAAATAAATAAATCTTTAAAAAAAATAAAATGTATTGTTTAGGTTAGTGACTGCCTGTTGTATGGTCATGTCAGCAAATTGCTCAACATCTGCTCTAACAGGCTACAATGAAAGTGGTGGTTCTAGCACATTCTGCATACTGTACCATATTTGATTGTTTACCTTCTTCAACTGCCACCCAGGAATTATTTGTGCACTGATAAATACCAACAACAGCACTCTTGACTGCTTTTTTTTTTTTAAAGATTTATTTATATGCATACAAGAGCTGCGGTACAGGCCAGAAGTATTTGTGTGGGCTGGGGGTGGGGGGTGGTGACAGGATTCAACAGAGACAGAGCGGGGAATAGAACAGGCAGATCGACCAAAGTACACTGCTGAGGGGAGCAGCAGGTGAGTCAGGAGAGGTCTTCTGTGCCATGTGGGTTGCTCCTGGCCCACTGGGATCATGTTGCAGAGGCTATGGACTGTTCACAGGCTGTGTCTTAACCCCTTGTGCCATCAGAGAGGCCCTGATTGCTTTTTTTTTTTAAGATTTATTTATTTATGCATATAAGACCTGGGGTATAGGCAAGTGGGGGGCGGTGAGAAGATTCACCAGAGACAGAATGGGGAACAGAACAGACAGACTGAAATACACTGATGAGGGGAGCAGCAGGTGAGACAGAAGAGGTCTGCTGAGCCATGTGGGTATCAAACTCGTACTGCAGAGGCTGAGGATAGCTTCAGAGTGCTGTGCTAAGCCCTTGCATCACCAGGGATGCCCTTGATTGCTTCTGATGTATAAATTTTGCTTGTAAGAATTGTAAAAGCTCCATAACTAAGGCCATTTCAGCTATTTGGTGTCCTATGGCCTTGGGGCCCCAGGAGACTGTGGCACCTACACCTAAGTGATGGGCTGTGGACATCGGCACTTATCATGGTGGCTTCACAGTGGAAGTTTGAGGCAGTTTGAAAGCTATTTTCTTATTTTTTTTTCATACCATCTTTCTTTTTTTTTTTTTTTTTTACAATTGCAATCCCCCCATTCTGACCCCAATCCCTCCCCTCCCGCCCCCCACCCCCCAAAAAGTGTCTCTGGTTCATAGTTTTTGTTGATTTTGATTTTCACTTTCTTATAGTTATTCATTTTCCTGGTCCCTTATTTAAGTTTTCTAGATTCCTGCTATGAGTGAGACCATCCGGTATTTTTCTTTTTCTTTTTGGCTTATTTCACTGAGCATGATCCCTTCCAGCGCCATCCATGTTGCTGCAAATTGCATAATTGCATGTGTTTATCTTTTTTGAATGCTGAGTAATATTCCATGGTATATATGTACCACATCTTCTTGATCCAGTCATCTATTTTTGGGCATTTGGGCTGTTTCCAAAGCTTAGCTATTGTAAATAGTGCTGCTATAAACATAGGGGTGCAGGTATTCTTTGGAATTGATGTTTCTGTGTTCTTTGGGTAAATACCTAGGAGTGGAATTGCTGGATCCTGTGGAAGCTCTATGTTTAGTAGGTCCAGAAATCTCCACACAGTTCTCCATAGTGGTTGGACCAGTTTGCACTCCCACCAACAGTGCAGAAGAGTTCCTTTTTCTCCACAACCTCGCCAACATTGGTTGTTGCTAGTTTTTTTAATATGTGCCATTCTCACTGGTGTAAGATGGTATCTCATGGTAGTTTTGATTTGCATTTCCCTGATTGCAAGTGATGTTGAACATTTTTTCATATGCCTGTTGGCCATTCGCATTTCCTCTTCAGAGAAGTTTCTTTTTAGCTCCTCTGTCCATTTTTTGACTGGATTATTTTCTTTCTTGTTGTTGAGTCTCATCAGCTCTTTGCAGATTTTTGTGATCAGTCCTTTATCATTAGTGTTGTGTGCAAAAATGTTCTCCCAGTTGGTGGGGTTTCTCTTTGTTTTTGCTATTGTCTCTTTTGCTGTGCAGAAGCTCTTTAATTTGATGTAGTCCCAGCTGTTGATCTTTGCCTTCATTATCACTGCTTTGGGTGATGTGTCTGTCAAGATGTCTTTGATATGCAAATCATGTAGTGTTTCGCCTATATTTCTTTCTATGTATTTTATGGTTTCAGGTCTCATGTCTACTTCTTTAATCCATTTTGAGTTGATTTTTGTATATGGTATGAGGTAGTGGTCAAGCTTCATTCTTTTGCATGTAGCGACCCAGTTTTCCCAGCACCATTTATTGAACAAACTTTCTTTGCTCCAATGCATAGTCTTTGCTCCTTTGTCAAATATTAGTTGACCATAAATCTGTGGGTTTATTTCTGGATTTTCTATTCGATTCCATTGGTCTGTATGTCTGTTCTTGTTCCAATACCATGCCGTTTTGATGATTATGGCTTTGTAGTAGAGTTTGAAGTCTGGGAGTTTGATGCCTCCATTCCCTTCTTTTTTTTTTCAGGAGAGCTTTGGCTATTCGGGGTTTTTTGTGATTCCATATGAATTTCATCAATAATTGTTCTATTTCTTTGAAGAATGACATTGAAATTTTGATTGGAATAGCATTGAATCTGTATATTGCTTTTGGTAGGATGGCCATTTTAATAATGTTTATTCTCCCAATCCATGAGCAGGGGATGTTTTTCCATTTCTTTGTGTCTTCTTCTATTTCTTTTAACAGTGTTTTATAGTTTTCTTTGTATAGGTCCTTTACCTCTTTTGTTAGATTTATTCCCAAATATTTGATTTTTTTTGTTTCAATAATAAAAGGGATGTTTTTTTTGATTTCTTCTTCTTCAGATTTATTGTTTGTATATAGGAAGGCTACTGAATTTTGCGTGTTGATTTTGTATCCTGCCACTTTACTGAACTGATTGATGAGTTGAATTAGTTTTTCTGTGGAGTTTTTGGAGTTCTCTATGTATATTATCATATCATCTGCAAAGAGTGATAGTTTGACTTCTTCTTTTCCTATTTGGATTCCTTGGATGTCTTTCTCTTGTCTTATTGCTCTGGCTAGGACTTCCAGTATTATATTGAAAAGCAGTGGTGAAAGTGGACATCCTTGTCTTGTTCCAGATCTTAATGGAATTGCTTTCAGCTTTTCACCATTGAGAATGATACTGGCTGTTGGCTTGTCATATATGGCCTTTATGATGTTGAGGTACGTTCCTTGTATCCCAAGAATTTCAAGGGCTTTTATCATGAATGGGTGTTGCACTTTGTCGAAAGATTTCTCAGCATCTATTGATATTATCATATGGTTTTTATATTTCTTTTTGTTGATGTGTTGGATAACATTCATTGATTTTCGGATGTTAAACCATCCTTGTGTCCCTGGAATGAATCCTACTTGGTCGTGGTGAATTACCTTATGAATACACTGTTGGATTCTGATAGCTAAAATTTTATTGAGGATTTTTGCATCCGTGTTCATTAGGGAGATTGGCCTATAGTTTTCTTTTTTTGTGTTGTCCTTGTTCGGTTTTGGTATTAGTGTAATGTTGGCTTCATAGAACGTGTTAGGTATTATACCTTCCTTCTCAATTTTTTGGAAGAGTTTGTGAAGGATAGGCACCAATTCGTCTCTGAATGTTTGGTAGAATTCATTTGTAAATCCATCAGGTCCTGGGCTTTTGTTTTTGGGGAGATTTTTGATTACCATTTCAATTTTGCTGCTTGTAATTGGTCTATTTAGGTGTTCTATTTCTTCTTTATCTAGCTTTGGGTGATTGTAGAGTTGTGGGAATTTGTCCATCTCCTCTAGATTGTTGAACTTGTTTCCATATAACTGTTCATAGTAGTGTCTGATTATTCTTTTGATTTCTGCTGTGTCCGTTGTGATTTCTCCTCTTTCATTTATGATCCTGTTTATTTGTGCTTTCTCCCTTTTTTCCTTTGTGAGCCTGGCTAGGGGTTTGTCTATTTTATTGATTTTTTCGAAGAACCAGCTTTTGTTTTCATTGATCTTTTGGATTATTTATTTAGTTTTGATTTCATTGATTTCTGCTTTGGTTTTTATTATTTCTTTTATTCTTCTGGTTTGGGGTTTTTTTGTTGTTCTTTTTCAAGATCTTTGAGCTTTGAGATTAGGTTGTTTCTTTGAGTTCTTTCTTGTTTCTTGATGTGAGCATCAATTGCTATATATCTTCCTCTTATTACTGCTTTTGCTGCATCCCATACATTTAGGAAATTGGTGTCCTCCTTGTCATTCAATTCAAAGAATTTTTTAATTTCTTCTTTTATCTCCTCGTTAGTCCAGTGGACTTCCAATAGTGTGGGTTTCAATCTCCACGAGGTAGGAGAGTACCTTGCCTTCTTTTTATGGTTTATTTCTAGTTTGATGCCTTCATGGTCAGAAAAGATGGTTGATATGATTTCAATCTTGGTGTATCTGTTGATGTTTGTCTTGTGTCCCAGTATATGATCGATCCTAGAGAATGATCTGTGTGCGCTTGGGAAAAATGTATACTCAGATTTTTTTGGGTTTAGTGTTCTATATATGTCTGTTAAGCCCAAGCACTCTAGGTCCTTATTTAGAGCTTTAGTGTGTTTACTTATTTTTTGTCTTGTTGATCTATCCATTGTTGATAGTGGTGTGTTGAAGTCTCCCACTACGTATGTGTTTTCTCTGATGTCTGTTTTCAGAGATGCCAATAGTTGTCTGATATATTTTGGTGCTCCTTCGTTTGGTGAATATGTGTTAATGAGTGTTATTTCTTCTTGAAGTATTGTCCCCTTGATCATAATGTAATGACCACTGGGGTCTCTTTTTATCTTTTTAAGTTTGAAATCTGTTTTATCTGATATGAGTATAGCTGTTCCTGCTTTCTTTTTTGGTCCATTTGCTTGTAGAATTGTTTTCCATCCTTTAACTTTGAGTCTATTTTTATCTTTTGCAGCTAAATGTGTTTCCTGGAGACAGCAAAAGGTTGGGTTTTGTTTTTTAATCCAGCCTGCAACTCTGTGTCTTTTTATTGGAGAGTTTAGTCCATTTACATTTAGAGTTAGTATTGATATGTTAGCATCTGTATTTGCCATTGTGTTTGTCTTTCCTTTGATTTTATTTATTTATTCTTTTAATAACTTTCTTTGGCCTTCTTTTGTTGTTATTCGTCCCTCTGAGGTTCTGGCTTTAGGACTCCTTGTGGTATTTTTTGGAGTGGGGGTTTAGTTTTAATGAAATTCCGGAGTTTCTGTTTGTCTGGGAAGGTCCATATTCTTTCTTCAAAGAGGAAGGAGAGCTTTGCGGGATAGAGTATTCTTGGTTGGCATCTGTTTTCTTGGAGTCTGTTGACTATGTCCCTCCACTCTCTCCTTGCCCGTAGTGTTTCTTCAGAGAAGTCTGATGTCAGTCTGATTGGTTTCCCTTTGAATGTTATCTGTTTCTTCCCTCTTGTTAGTTTCATTATTTTTTCCTTGTCTTGGATTCTTGGGAGCTTTACTATTATGTGTCTTGCTGTATTTTTCCTTTCGTCATGGAAGTTTGGTGTTCTTCTTGCTTCTTGTATATCAATTTTCAGATCCTTCTTCGCGTTTGGGAAGTTCTCTTCAATTATATCCATGAATATTTTCTCTGTTCCTATATCTCTCTCCTCTCCTTCTGGGATTCCTATAACTCTTATATTTCCTTTCCTCATGGAGTCAGATAGTTCCCGAAGTCTTTCTTCGGTCTTTTTCCTTCGTACTTCTACTTCCTTTTCTGTTTTAGTTCTTCTTATTTCTGTGTCTTCAAGAGTACTTATTCGTTCTTCCATTTCATCTATTCTGCTTTCATTGCTTGTCCCAGAGTTCTTTAGCGTCTCCATTAATTCTTTGATCTCCTGCATTTCTTTTACTTCCCTCTTTAGGGACTCAATTTCATTCTTCTGGTCATTAATTATTTTCCCCTTATCATTGTTTTCCTTTATGACTTCTGTCAGTTTTTTTTTTTTTAAAGATGTATTTATTTATTTATTTATACAAGCACTGGGTACAGTCAGAAGCACGGGAGGGTGAGAGAATTCACCAGAGCCAGAGCGGGGAGCAGAGCAGGCAGAAGGACCGAAGTACACTGCTGAGGGGAGCAGCGGGCGGCAGGAGAGGTCTGCGAGCCATGTGGGACCCTCCTCGGGTGGCCGGGGAGCAGCCGGGGATCAAACTGGCGCTGCAGAGGCTGCGGGCAGCTTCGCAACCCAGCGCTCAACCGCTGCGCCACCGGGGAGGCCCTTCTGTCAGTTTTTTAATCACAGCAATTTTAAATTCTCTATCTGGAAGGCTCAGAAGTTCTTCCAAGTTACTCTCATTGCAATCTGGTAGATGGTTTTCTTTTTGCGGTGTGCTTTTTTGCTGAGGAGTTGCTGGGTTGCATGTGGTTTTTCTACTCCCTACTGCCTGTTTTCTAATTTGCCGTATTCCTTGTGACACTGTGTTGCTGGTACTGGCCGGCATCTTGGGCGACCTTCCCAGCTCACCACTGGCTCCTCTGGGGAACTTCTGCTGGGTTCACAAGTCTCCAGCAAAGAAAGGTCCCTGCTCTGTCTCCTCGGTGAGCCTTCTGCTGGGTTCACACAGTCTCCAGCAAGAAAGGTCCCTGCTGCAAAATGCCAGTGCAGGGGACGCGCTCCCCTGCACACCTGGTCTGCCCCAGTGGTGGGTGCTGCTCTCCTCTGGGCTGGAATTGCAGGCTAGAAGGTGCCCGGCGTGGGCAAGCCTCCCAGCTTACCTCTGTCTCCTAGGTGAGCCTTCTGCTGGGTTCACACAGTCTCCAGCAAGAAAGGTCCCTGCTGCAAAATGCCGGTGCCAGGGACGCGCTCCCCTGCACGCCTGGTCTGCCCCAGCGGTGGGTGCTGCTCCCCTCTGGGCTGGAACTGCAGGCTAGAAGGCGCCCAACATGGGCAAGCCTCCCAGCTTACCTCTGTCTCCTTGGTGAGCCTTCTGCTGAGTTCACACAGTCTCCAGCAAGAAAGGTCCCTGCTGCAAAATGGCGATGCGGGAACGCGCTCCCCTGCACGCCCAGTCTCTGAAAGCTGTTTTCTTGTTTAAAAAATTGTATTTTGTGTATACACAATTATCAATTATATATATCATATATGTGTGTGTGTGTGTGTGTGTGTGTGTGTAACATACATATAGCTTGTAGATATCAGGGCATCATTCATAATGGATGGAGAGGTGTTTTGTGCTGGATTCAATCTATTGATAGTAATGCTATGGCATATTAAGGCCTGGGAAACTTACCTGGACTCTGCTTTCCTCTTTCCAATGCAATGTTGTGACTGGAACAGTCCTTGTGGTTCTTATTAAAAATGCGAGTGACCTTGACAAAGACATGGTTTATAACTCATGGGACCAGAAGTGTACACAGCATCTTTGATGCTGTGAGACCCCAAAGACCTCGGTTCTGCTTTTACTGATGTTCAATGTGGGGGCATACCATTTTGTGTGTTCACTCTTTAAAATGAATATAAAATGTAAGAGTGTGAATTAAAGCATGGGATGAAGAGGGCTCTGGTTGCCACTTCAGTTAGGCTACTGAGTCTCAGATGCACTGGACTTATCTCCATTGAGAGGGGTTGGGGCAGACTACCATGTCAGAGCTGTGCACAAACTCCCACCCCTCAAATATTTCTGGAACAGGAGGCCTCCCCTGTGTGCAAGGGGTTAGATGCAACCTATGAAGCTATCCACAGCCACTGCAGCACGAGTTTGATCCCTGGCCAGGAAGCTACCCACATGGCGCAGCAGACCTCTCCTGACTCGCCCGCTGTTCCCCTCAGCAGTGTATTTCAGTCATTCTGCCTGTTCTGTTCCTCACTCTGTCTCTAGTGAATCCTCTCACCCCCCCACACCTCTGGCCTGTACCCCAGTTCTTGTATTCATAAATAAATAAATCTTTAAAAAAATAAGATGCCCAGCATAGTATTTATCCCCAAAATGTAATTTTTAAACTATCTTTTTCTCCATTAAAGAGATGAAATCTACTGTTTTGGTTATGTTGTTTGTAGAAAGATAGAGTTGAGAAGTGCAAAGTGCAAAATAAAAATCAAGACCACAATGAGATACCAACTAACACCTGATTGGATGGCCCATTTCAAAAAGACCAGACAAGATAAGGTAAGGAGGTGGAGAAAAAGGAACCCTGTACACTCTTTGGTGGGAATGTATACTGGTCCTCTATGGAAAACAGTATTAGTATTTTTCAAAATATTAAAAACAGATCTACCAGATTCATCATATCCACTCCTAAGTATCTCTCTCGATAAAATGCAGAGTAGTGATACAAAGGAATGCATGAACTCCTAAGTTCATTGAAGCTCTATTTATAATATTGAAGTAATTAAAACAATGTAATTATCCAATAATAAGGCAGACTTTGCATATATACACAATGGAATACCATTCAGCTATATAAATGAAAAGGATGAAATCTTGCCATGTTATAAAATTGATTGAACTGAAGTTCATTATGCTAACAAATACAACAGAAGGATAGAGAAATATACAGGATGTTTCACTCATGTGTGTAATGACAAGAAACAAAATAAAGGAATTAGAAAACTAAACCAAAACAAACCCAAGAAATCTTAAGATAGATATAAGATAATCATGGAGTTGAAGGATAAAGGAGGAAAAGGATCTAATGGTTTTTGGAGAATTATTGTTGCCTTGGTGGTGTGTTGATCCCCGGCCAGGAAGCTACCCACATGGCGCAGCAGACCTCTCCTGGTTACCTCAATAAAAAAAAATACAATTTAAAATTAAATTAAAACAATAAATCTAGGGAACTAGGGAGTTTAACTCCTGGTGGTGCAGGGGTTAAAGACAGTGCTATTAAGCTATTGCCAGCCACTGCAGCATGAGTTTGATCCCTGGGCAGGGATCCACATGGCACAGCAGACCTGTCATGCCCCCTGCTCCCCTCAGCAGTGTATTTCAGGAGATTTGCTTGTTTTGTTCCCCACTCTTTGGTGAATCCCTCATCACTTCCACATCTTTACCTTACACCCCGGTTCTTGTATGCATAAATAAATAAATCTTTAAAAAATAAACTAAAATAAAACAATAAATCTAATGGATTTATACAATAATCTTTTTTTAAAGATTTTATTCATTTATTTATGGAAGCACTGGGTATAGTCAGAAGCACGGGAGGGTGAGAGAATTCACCAGAGCCAGAGCAGGGAACAGAACAGGCAGACTGACAAAATACACTGCTGAGGGGAGCAGCAGGCACAGCAGGAGAGGTCCGTCACGCCATGTGGGACCCTCGCTGGCGGCCGGGGATCGAACCAGCACTGCAGAGGCTGCAGGCAGCTTCGCAGCCCAGTGCGCAACTGCTGTGCCACCAGGGGAGGCCCCAATAATCTATGCTTTTACAAATAGTAGGCTTGTAAAGCCAATTTGGCATCCATAACTCATTAATTTATTGCAAAATAAATTAAGCAATTAGAGATCATAAAATTAGATGTTATATTTTGTTGAAAGTGATGTAACTGGAGGCAAATATGAAGGAAGAAAACAGAGATTGGCCCAAGGAACTATAGAAACATTTCTTGGTCCACAGAACTCTTTGGTACAATGTGAACTTGGTCCACATTGAAATGCTTCTCAATGTGGACTTCAGGGTGATCTCATTGAAATCTTGTACACTGTCAAAGGATAACACAGTCACTTAATAAAAAGACAAAGCTGAATTTATTATTATGCGTAGTAAGGACAGGCTAATCTGGTCTCGTATACTCTTTCAGGAGAGCGAGATTTCAAAGTGGTAGTGTTTTATATGCAAGGAAGCATGCTTACTCAGGTAAGACTTTTTTTTGGATGGTTGACACTCAGAGTATGGTGGGTAGAGTGGAGATGATTTAATTCTCTGACTTGCGGAAGCAAGGATTCTCATCCATTGGATCATTGTCATTGGTGTGAGTTGTTGATCTACTACATGCATTTAGAATTGGTTGTAATTGTTCATATTGCCATGACTGCATCACTACAAATCATTAAGTTTTTATCCCCCCAAAAGAATGTAGAAATTAATTTAAAAATCTCAATGGGTTAAATTATATTAATTAGTTTGAAAATAAGGCAGGGGTGAGCAAACGGTAAATGATTTACTTAGGTTATCTACAGATGTCTTATTTTAGTTTATATGGAACACTTTCCAATCCCATAAAGAGTACACATATTTATTTATTTATAATTGTATCTTTTCATTGAGGCAACGTTTGTTTAAACACTATATATGATTTAGGGGTTTAGGTTCACACAACTGCAGATGCATGTTACCACCCTGACCACCAAAGCACCAATAATCTTCCACTAAAGTCCTTTGGCCCCAACCCCCCTTTCCTCTCTCTCCGGCTCCCTCTCCTCTTCTACAGGTCTCAATTCTATAATCAGACTTCTAGGGTTTATTTTGGTTTCATCCTTTCTGTTTCTTTATATTCAAACATTTGGCGAAATCACCCATTAATTTTCTTACTCCTTCTGACATATTTCACTTACCATAATCCCCTCCAGTTCCATCAATGCTGTCACAAGTGGCAAGATTTCACCTTTTAGATGTGTTTTTATACAAATTTGTTAATTCAACGGACTTCATGAATCCATATCACTTTTGCTCAACACATATTTGGAATATTCTCCAAAACAATCCGCACGGTCACATTGTTTGGAATTGAATAGACATGCCCTCCAGCAGCTGTTTTTGGCAGCAGCAGTGTGCCAGGTACAGATCTTGGGCACCTCAGCGTAGATGTGTCTTTTCTTCTGTGGTAGAACCTCTGCACTGGATGTGTTGGTTCAAAAAAAAAAAAAAAAAAGACAATTATAATATAATTCAATTTCACAATAAGCTTACATTATGAGTTATGGACAATGTAGAAGAATTTACATATACAGACCAATTTATAGGAAAACTTATTAGACATGAGAAATTCAATGAAAAGATTGTAGAACTTCATCTGACAAACCTAAGTATTTTAAGTTTACAATTCCTTCTCATTCAGTGATGTCCTACAAGATCTGATTTCTTCAACTTCAAAAAAACAGATATTGTTTGCTTTGTAATCCAAAGTATTTTCTTTAGCAATCATAAATGATAGTAACTTCTTGTCTCATCACCAGCTTTTTTTAAAGCTGAAATCCAATCAGAGTATCAAAAGTACTTTAGGAATAACACAGTTGCAACCTAGATCTCTCAATACTAAAACAAACAAACAAACAAATAAATAAATAATAAAAAGCTAATAGACATCCTCTATTGTGAAGTATTTTTCTCTATTTTATTATTTCAACTTTTTCTTGTTAAGAACTAACATTACAAGCTTCCATAAGATATCTGACTTCTGTTATCATAACATGAAAACATTTGAACAATTTTTATAAAAAATGGAGTTTATTTCAGTTTTAGTGTTTTATAAAGAATCTTTCAGAACAAAATACTACTGTGCTCCAGTCATCAATCTGTGCATTTGTCCAAAGTTCTAGGCAACAAAAGTGAACCATTGATTTTTCTGCTCCCTTGCTGAGTCAAACTTAGTTCCCACTAGGCTGATCCAATGTTACTCAAGGCCAAGCCACAGACTAAACAAAAAAGTACTGCTTATTGAGGTCTTATGCCTCATTCCGGAACTTAGATGTGATGAAATATGAAGAGTTTGGAGGAGACAGGAAACGAAGTCCAGATTCCCAAAGCTTACCACCTCACCAGTGTTTTTGACTCCCTGAAAGAACCCAGGGCTGGAGATAGGGCTGCAGGAAGGAGTGTTCCTCAGAGTTCAAGGTTCTGAGCAGGGATACATACCTGTTCTCTGGGTCTTTGCAGATGGGGTAGAAGAAATATCACAGCTATTTTTGTTCACTTCTTCAACTATTATCTCTTCTATTTGCATATATCATATTTCTGATCCAAGAGATGGATTGGTTCTGAATGCTGAGTATTAGCTCTTGTCCTGAACCCCTCCCTTTATAAGCCCACCTGCCCACGTCAGTCAAAGCTGAGCTTCTCCTGAAACCCCACCAGATCCACTCATCCATCCCCTCCTCTTTCCACGACTGCATCCATGAGGAACTGTACTGGGAAAATGGGCATCATCAGTCAGATAGTAACTTAAAGCCAAAGGGAGTTTGGTGAACCAGGTCTCAGCACCCCTAGACTTTGAATCCTGTGGCCATATTTTCCCTGAGGGATCTCTACAGGGGCTTGGGGTTGAGAGAGAATTTTCCTCACTTACAAATAACTAAGAGGCAAATATTCCAGTGTAAGCATAGCTCTAGAGATATACCCGTTACAGAAACTCTGTTGTTTTCTGGGCTGTGTAACCCAAACCTTAATTCCACTTTTAGTGTAAATTTGCAAATATCTGTACATTGAGTATTAAAAGTAGACTAGCCAATGCTTGGAGAATAAATAAACATGATTTGTGAAATGAGGTGAGTAGAGCCATAGGGTCCAAATAAATGATGACTGGGTTGTGGTGTCCTTGTAAGGTTTTTTTGACTCTCAAGCCACAAGTCAACTAGACAAAATGAATCTCATCCACATGAGATATATTTTCTGTCTGTGAAATTGATCTAATTTTTTGATCTGAAATTATCTGTTTAAAGTTATTATAAAAAATGCAACCAAGTTAAAAATTTCTTTACATAATATTAACTTCATGACACATCAACAAGGTGTTTCCTGTCTCAGAATATCTAAAATATATCAATATAAACTTTTCTTGGACTCTGAGTGATATCATGCCCCCTTCTTCCCTGTCCTTCCTCCATCTCCTCCTCCCTTGCCTTCCCCTCTCTTTCCCCCAACCCCCAAATAGAAACAAATCACTGAATCAATCAATGATTTTAGGATCCTGTGGAGGGGCAAACTTTTCAGCAAAATAAAAATGAAGAATATTTCAAAAGAGCTCACTTGATATTAAAATGTTTGCGGTAATGACTGACAGCTGGGTTCATCAGGCTATGGCATTTTCTCTGCCAACATAATAACTGCTATGCTAAAGGGGTTTGGGCTGTAGGAAATGAACAATTCCATTTTTAGGATTCAGGCATTGTTTCTGGTGTCAGAGCTATACATTTTAAAAGGAGAAAATTCAAGAAGGGCAAAGAGTCATAAAAATACGGAGTCTTACTTTTACATGCACTTGGCTATAAAAAAATCATATTTGATTTTCCAAGCAACTACAGTATTTAAAATTCGTCATAATGATGATGTCAGGTTGGGTTTTTTTGTTTTATTCTGAGGCAACTCTGTCGTGATATGAAGTGAGTTATGCTTTCTGTTCTCATTTATTGCTCAAAAATATGATCAAGGAAATGTGATGACTATATATTGGCAGAACTAATTGGTAATAAGTTATTAATTAAAAACATGAATTATTGTAACCATTGGCAACCGGTGGTGGCTGAGCCAAAAGACTGTTACAGGTGGTGCTCCCTGAAAGGGGTTGCCGGTAAAGATAGATAGCCCCAAGGAAAATACTAAGAGTGGGGTGGAGCAACTGATAAGTGATATAAGTGACCGTAGAAGGGACTCGAGAGTAGTCTTCATGAAACAGTCTTGGTAATTTTACATTTGGGGTTAGTAAATTTGGGCCCCCACCACACCGATCTTTCAAAATGCTTTGTGGCAGAGAAGACTGGGAGCCAGGAGTCTCACTGAGCAGCAGCCTGACGGAAAAGGCAAAGAACTGAAGGCAGGAGTCTTGCTGAGATGCATGGTTGTGGCCACTTGTCAGGTAGTTTGGCAGCTATTGTTTTGAGTGTAGCTTGTCTGGTGCTGTGCTGGGGCATCCAAGCAGCTCATGAAGAATCTCCTGTTGTGTACTCCGCTATCTTTGTGAGTCGGAACCTGGCCTATAGTCTGACTGCCACGTGTCCGCAGTGGCAGGAAGATGCCAATAGACAAGTGGCCTATTGTTTGGGAGAGGAGCTCCATGTCCTCAGGGGCAGGAAGACACCATTTTAACTGTTTTTGTATAGGCTTGAGTAACACTGGACAGGGCTTTGGCTAAGGTAAAGGCCATTTTGGCCTCAGTAACTGTTTTTTGTTCTTTTTTTTTTTTTTAACTTGCTAAATAAATCCCTTTGTTGTTGTTTCCTGAGCCTGAGTTGTCTTGCAATTGTGTACGCAGGTGAAAAACTCAGACAGTGACCAGTAAATGATTTGGGCAGTGTCCTTGGCCTGTTTAGTGCCCCTTTATGCCCTGTATCATTATTAGTAATAAAAAGTCTCAATAAAGAACTGTTTTCTGCTAAATCTTATGTTTGGCATTTTTATACTTTTGAAAACCTGTAACATATTCTCATCACAAGTAAAGCTAGAAGTTATTATTTTCACTTATGTTTCTAATCCTAGATTCTGGTTCTGAAGTAATGTGCCCTCATTTGAGCTTTAGGAGGGCTATTTATTTCCAGTATTGTCCATATTTAATATTACTGAAAGTAATAACAAGAAACTAAAAGATACGTATTTATGCAATCAAATGCAAATTAAAGATTGATAAAGTCATTAAAGAAGTTTTCAATACATAAGTGATGATTTATATGGGAGTACTGGCAATCAAGAAGCAGGAACAAATTTAATATATTGTCCAAGGTTCATGAATACTAGCAATTGCAAGAAATAATTACATTGTCCATTTAATCAATCTCAAACAGTTGTTGATAATAAGAGTAATGGAAAGCGTTTATGATAAAGGATATCAAGGACCAGAAAACACCTACAACAATGTCACAGTGAACTCTACTACGTCTATACTTCCTCTTATACTGTCAAAGTTTCTAGAGTTCCAAAGACATAAGCTACTGCGTCTAAAGGAAATAGGAAATAAATTGGACATATGTCAGGTAGCTCACAGATCAATATGAAAACAAGTCCAAGCATAAAACAATGCTAGGGAAATCAGGATAGATCAAGGGAGCTTTAAAAAAATATACTCAAGGGGCCTCACTGGTGGTGCAGGAGGTTGGGCGCAGGGCTGTGAGGCTGTCTGAAGCCTTTGCAGTGCTGGTTTGATCCCTGCCAGCCTCAGGACAATACACATGGCAAGGCAGACCTCTCCTGTCTTGCCTGTTGCTCCCCTCAGCAGTGTATTTTGTTGGTCTGCTTGTTCTGTTCCCCACTCTGTCTCTGGTGAATCCACTCACCCTACTGTGCATCTGTCCTGTGCCCCGGTTCTTGTATAGGTAAAGTGAATCTTTTTTTTTTTTTTAAGATTTATTTATTTGGGCGTCCCTGGTGGTGCAGCATTCGAGTGCTGGACTGCAAAGCTGCCTGCAGCCTCTGCAGCACTGGCTCAATCCCCGGCTGCCAGAGGGTCCCACATGGCACGCAGATCTCTCCTGCTGCTCCCACTGCTCCCCTCAGCAGTATACTTCGTCACTCTGCATGTTCTGCTCCCTGCTCTGGCTCTGGTGAATTCTGTCAACCTCCCGCGCTTCTGACTGTACCCTGTGCTTGTATAAATAAATAAATAAATCTTTGAAAAAATTATTTATTCATACAAGAACCTGGGTACAACAGGCCAAATGTGCGGGAGGGTGAGAGGCTTCACTGGAGACAGAGTGGGGAACAGAACAGGCAGACTGATGAAATCACTGCTGAAGGGAGCAGCGGGTGTGACAGGAGAGCCATGTGGGATTCTCTCAGGCCAGCCAGGATCCAACCAGCACTGCAGAGGCTCTGCACAGCTTCACAGCGCTGCGCTCAACCGCTGGTTCCCACCAGGGGATGCCCCTAAAGTGAATCTTTAAAAAAATAAAATACACTCTAATTTCAGGATGTCTCCAGTAGAATATGCCAGTTATAGCCATTTTGTTTTTCCTAAATTACTTAGCTCTTATGTAAAAGTCCTACAGAAGCATTAAGTGAATGTTACCACTTTGGTAGAGGATGATGATATGCTTTTATTATGATCCTACTAGGTCAGCCCTGATGTAGAAAGAAATCCAATAGAGTCCTCAGAGACGGGATGGATACTGGACAGGTACCACTGAACCCTGTACTGTCCTCACGTCTGGATAACCTGACTGCTGTGTGCTGTCCTCATCTTTCACCACTATCTTTGGAATAGGGAATACGCTTTCTGTAATTAAAATATAATGAGTCATTGGGTAGGTTTGTACTCATGCTTTTAAGGGTTTGGGGGTACTACATAATTCTTTTTTTTTAAGATTTATTTATTTATTTATTTATTCATTCGTTCATTTATTTATTTATTTATACAAGCACTGGTTACAGTCAGAAGCGTGGGAGGGTGAGAGAATTCACCAGAGCCAGAGTGGGGAACAGAACAGGCAGACTGATGAAATACACTGCTGAGGGGAGCAGCGGGTGCAACAGGAGAGGTCTGTGCACCATGTGGGACCCTCACCGGTGGCCGGGGATCGAACTGGCGCTGCAGAGGCCGCGGGCAGCTTTGCAGCCCAGCGCTCAACCACTGTGCCACCAGGGGAGGCCCAGTACTCCATAATTCTATCATGAGGTTAAAAAAAAAAAAATACTTCTGAGGTACAGATGGTCTGTGGTTGGTAGCAGTTGGCCCAAAGGAGTCAGAGAAATGGAACCAATTGCAGACAGGCAGATGGAGACCTGAAGAGTGTGGTTCTGTGTTGGGAGAGACAGGAAATAGTCAACATTTATGGGCCAACCTAGGATTGTGAGCTCACCAAGGGAATATGTATTCTGGATGCTATCATGAACCAGAAGATCAAACTCTGTGATGTAATCACACAAAATTCCCCCAAAGATATGCAACGACAGAAACAACAAAATAGAAGTACTGCAACAATGAGCTCTTTTTTCTTAGAATGATAACTCACTAACAAAGTTTAACTTCAGGCTTTTTACTATAAGAAATGTTCAAAGAACCCATCCCTACTATCTCAAAACAGGTAATGACAAGCAGATTTTGTGCTGATATACCCTAATAATGCTAACTAGCACAATTCAGTTAATTTCTGCATGTACCCTCTACATACCTGTCAACTCCTATACAGCATCAAAATACCTCATGTTTTCACCTAGGAAGATATAGCAATTCTTCCTGCAAGTTTATCCTCATTCTCAAATTTGAGAATGAGGATAAACACCAATCCAAGAGTCCTAATATTCATCTGGCTATATAAACACCCTTCAAATTTAGTCACACTGCAAATGAATGTAACCTTAACATACATACATACATATATAACACACACACACACTTTTTATATATATACATACACACACACACACACATACATGACTATGACTAATATCACTGTCATGCAACTATTCCGGGCCGGTTTGTTGTCAGTTCTCACAGACAAAAAGAGAATTTGGAGCCTTCAGTGGATTTTGCAGGCCTTTAATGCTCAGGCAGAGGACCATATACACCATCAGGCAAACACAGTAAGAGAAATTCCAACATAGAGGGAGGCAGAACAGCAACTCCAAGTTTAACCCCCTTTACACTGTTAAGGGCCCATAGCCACACAACTGATACATTGTTGCAAATGCAAGGTATGTGTTGTCTTTTGTGTGAAAGGTGAAAAATATCCTTATATATGCATTTTTCTTATGTGGACACACACAAGTAAAAAAAGGATTTGATAACAACAACAAAAAAAGACTGAAAATTTAAGCTTCATTAATTTACAAATGAGATAACAATGAGGTGGAAAGAGAGAAAATGATTTACATGTATAAGCAAGCATAAGCATATATCAGCAAATGAACATATGCAAAGCTGCAAAAGGACTCCTACCTGTGATATGTCAAGCAGCTATAGCTGATGTCTGTGGTTTTCTTCTTTCATTATTTTTTAAAAGATTTATTTATTTATGTATACAAGAACTGGGGTTTAGGCCAGAGGAGTGGGGGGTGGGAGGATTCACCAGAGACAGAATGGGGGACAAAACAGGCAGATCAACTGAAATACATTGCTAAGGGGAGCAGCAGGCAAGTCAGGAGAAGTCTGCTGTGCCATGTGGGTAGATCCCTGGCCAGGAAATGAACTCATGCTGCAGTGGCTGCAGATAGCTTCATAGGTTGCATCTTAACCCCTTGTGCCACCAGGGATTCCCAACTTCCTTCTTTCATTGCACATTCATTTTCACCTTGTTCTCAGCTAGAGCCTCTGCTGATCCTAATCCTTCACACCATGGGATCACTAAAACTGTCATTCCTGAATGGTCTGTTTCTCTGATCAATCCTTTTTGTCTCTAATTGCTATAATTGTATGTAAATTTACATTTACTGCATGTATGGAAATGCCGAGTGTCCCAGAGAATCCCCTTGTGTCCTAGGCAGAAATCACCTTTAGAATCTCTAGGTGATTGCCCCAGTGCAGAGCTATATTGTAGACTCATACACCAGATGTTAAATGTTTCAGCCTAGAAGAAAGCTTGGTCACAACTAAGCACATGGCTTTGCCTAACTACAAAGAGAGTGGGAGATTACAATCACCCTGTGTGTCTAGAGAGACAAGAGAAATTGTAACCAGTGGCTGAAGCCAAAGACTGTTATAGGTGGCACCCCCTGGGGGAGGTGCTGGTGAGCATGAATAGCCCCAGGGAAAATGCGAACAAAGTATCAGTGCAGGGCCTCACTGGTGGTGCAAGGGGTTAAGCACTGCAGCATGAAGCAATCCACAGCCTCTGCAGCATGAGTTTGATCCTGGCCAGCCAGGGAGCAACCCACATGGCTCAGCAGACCTCTCCTGTCTCACCCACTGCTCCCCTCAGCAGTGTATTTAGGTTGGTCTGCCTGTTCTGCTCCCCACTCTGTCTCTGGTGAATCCTCTCATCCCCGCATCTCTGGCTTATACCCAGCTCTTGTATGCATAAATAAATAACTCTTTAAAAAAAAGTACCAGTGCAGATGGAGACTCTGATAATAAATATAAGGGACTGCTGAAGCAGCCCTAAGATTCAGTGTTCGGTATTCAGCGTTCGGGATTCTTACCCCAGAGGTGAGTCCATTCCAGTTAGTGGACTTGGCATTTAGGGTTCAAACAACAGAGCAGAAAGGATACCGGAACCTGAGACTGTTTCTGTACAAAGGGAGCACTTGACAGGGTTACAGGGAACATTAACCGAATGAGGAGAGAACCCAGGAGAAGTGAACTCCTAGGGAGACTCCAATCAGTGTGCTTATTGCAGGGAAGAAGGACATTGGAAGTACCATGGTCCAAGATTACAGGTGAACAGAAGATGAAATAATGACAGAAGGCAGGAAAGAAGGCTGATGACACCACAACATGATGATTCATGCATGGGTTACTGGAGGGAATATAGATGAAGTACAAGGAACCCGGAACCAAAGAGAGAGGAAAGGAGACAAATGGTAGCCCGGAGCAGAGGCTCAGATGAAGATAGGAGGGAAGACGGACAGAGTAAAAGAAATCAAGAGTCAAATACAGAGGAAAGGAGAGAAATGATAGTACATGGAGAAGGTTCAGATGAAGAATGGGGGAGCGGGGCGGGGGTTCCACTAGATCTCTTGAAACCCATTAGAAAAAAACTCGGAGCCCTGGTAACACTCACTGTGGGGGACCGTATGATTGATTTTTTGGTGGACACTGGAGCAACAAAATCTGCTTTGAATTCTGAATTGACGAAAATGAGCAAAGAGACCATGCCACTGGGGTTACAGGAAGGCTACAACACCAACCCTTCTTACAACATTTGGAGTGCTGGCTGGGCACCACACAGCTCCAGCACAGCTTCCTGTACGTGGAAGAGTGTCTAATCCCTCTACTTGGTTGTGTTCTTTTAAGCAAGCTTAATGCGCAAATTACGTTCTCACCCCATAATCAGAGTGTTCACCTACAGGTACTTCCGGAACATGCTCTGTGGTTCCAGATGTTACTTATTCAAGATGTTCTGCTGAAAGGTGAAATTTTACCTTCAGAAATTGTTGAAAGAGTAAGTAAATGGGTATGGGCAGATGGGACCACAGAACATGCAAAAATGCAGAGCCTGTAAAGATAGAAGTGATAGGGGGGTGCAAAACCCCGAGGAGGAAGCAATACCCCTTAAGAGAGGAGGTCTTGAGGGGAATTGAGCTGGTATTAAAAAGTTTTCTTCAATCTGGACTCATTCAGCCCTGCCACTCACTGTACAACACTCCGATTTTGCCAGTGAAGAAACCCCATACAGACAAGTACCATTTTGTTTAAGATTTAAGGGCCATTAATGCCATTAATGACATTGTCCAGGATAGATATCCCACTATGCCTAATCCCCACACCTTATTAACCACCATACCTGATGACTTCAGGTGGTTTTCAGTATGAGACTTTAAGGATGCCTTTTTCTGTATCCCAGTAAATGTGCAAGATCAACTGCTTTTTGCCTTTGAATGACAAGACCCTAAGTCCAAGAGCACTCTCCAGTATTGCTGGACTGTACTGCCACAGGGGTTTAAGAACTCCCCAACTATTTTTGGGGAGATACTAGCCAGGGATCTTACGAAGGCTCAGTTAAACCAGGGCATCTTATTACACTATGTAGACAATTTATTGATTGCAAGTCCAGACTCTGACTCTTGTCTGGAAAATACCATAGTGGTACTGAAGCACCTGGCTCATGCATGGAGATTTGCTGAGTTTGACCCCAATTCTACTTGGAGAGTAAACTCCCATGGGATGATACTCCTCCCAGAGGCCCTAGTATATCTGATGTTAAAACATCTGCATGAAGGTTCCCACTATGGGAAGAATGCCTTATTAGAAACAGTGTGTCCATTTTGAAGGGCCCATATTTACATAAAACAGCACAATGGATCACCCGAGTTTGTCAAATATGTGCCAGGAATAACGCCATGACTGACTCACATCCTAAAGCCATTGGGGCTCAATATCAGGGCAAGTGCCCTTTTGAGGACTGGCAAGTGGTCTTTACACAAATGCCTAGAAGAGCAAGCAATTTCAAATACCTACTGGTTTTTGTGGATGCGTTCTCGGGATAGGTGGAAGCATTTCCCACCAAGACAGAAAAAGCTTCTGAGGTCTCAAAACAGCTGCTGAAGGAGATAATCCCTTGCTTTAGGTTGTCCAACTCCATCCAGAGTGATAATGGTCCGGCATTCATATCTGATGTTACTAATGCAGTAAGCAACGTTACAGGTCAACTGGAAATTGCGTGCTGCATGGGGGCCACAGTCTTCTGGACAAACTGAAAAAATGAACCACAACTTAAAGAAAACCTTGGCACAACTGTGCTAAGCAACACAACTGTATTGGGACCAGGTACTATCCCTTGCCCTCCTCTGGATAAGAGTGACACCTAGAAGTGGGCTACAATTAAGCCCCTTTGAAATTGTGTTTGGAAGACCCTTCCAGGCCTCAGTTCTGAAAGCCAGTCCAGAAATAGAACAAGATTGTCAGATCACATGATATGTGAAACATCCAGGATGGTCTGGCAGTAATCTTTGCAATCTCGAGGATCTCTATGCCTCCTGGTCAACCATTACATCCCTTCAGACTTGGAGATCAGGTCTTACTCAAGACTTGGTAGAGTGGGGATGCCCAAAACCAGCTGTCAGAAAAATGGACTGATCCATAATGATGTTTGTTGAGTACACATATTTCTTTGAAACTCGTAAGCATAAAACCCTGGGTACATCATTCCAGAGTTGAGAAAGCCCCAGAAGGAACTGACCCGGAGACGAAATCCCATTGATCTTGTGAACCCATCAAGGACCTGAGATATTTATTTAAGAAAAAGACAAAAACTTAAATGTTACTGACTTCTTTTCCAGCTATTGTAGCAGGATACCCAGGGATTCACTTTTCTGAAGAAATCCTGAGATGATTCACATGCTCTAACCAATCTCTTTTCTTTCAAAATTTAGGAGACATGGGCCACCCCAGTAGTGTAGCGGTTGAGCGCTGGGCTGCGGGGCTGCCCACGGCCTCTGCAGCACCAGTTCGATCCCCGACCTCCAGTGAGGGTCCCACATGGTGCGCAGACCTCTCCTGCCACACCCGCTGCTCCCCTTAGCAATATTTTTCGGTCCTTCTGCCTGTTCTGCTTCCAGCTCTGGCTCTAGAGGGTTTTCTCACCCTCCCGTGCTTCTGACTGTACCCAGTGCTTGTATAAATAAATAGATAGATCTTTGAAAAAAAAAAGTCTTTAAAAAAATGTTTAGGAGATGTGAAATAACATCTAGAACCATGCATAGGCTGGCAGTATTTTTTTTTTAATAATTTAAATTTTTATTGCACAGAAAGGCTTTCAATCTTGATTTTGGTATTTCCTTTTAAATTTTGTTTTGTTGTTTGTTTTTTTTTTTAACATCGAGGTTTTTTTTTTCTGCTTGTTTTTGTTATTTTGGCCTATGAGTGAAACTGCAGTTGTATAAGATATCCCACATGTGATAAATGATAATTCTCTGTGTCTGTATGTTGTATGTCTGTCCTTTCCTTGTGTCCTTGTCTTGGCCTCTAGAGGTTGACAAATTGGTATACATGGTGCCTATAGACATTGAAACAAAAAAGTCTCCAGTTACGAGGAAAAAACTAAAGGTTATGGTTTGATTGTCAACATTGTACTACTGAACTGAGCCGGTGCTTTCATAGAGATTGAATATTGTTGTTGCTGCTGTTTTCTAATATTTATGGCAAACCTTCCCAGAAATCTAAATTCAAGTAAAAATTTGGTAGCCTGTCACTTGGTTGATAGAAGGAAATTTTGTGGAACCTCACTAGAGCTCCTAAGACCCTACAAAATTTCTCCCTTTCCTCCTGGGAAAGGAATTATTTGGTTTACTTAATAAAGTAAAGCAAGAAGGGAAATATTGTTACTTGGAAAATGGTATAACTTTGACATGTACATAAATGTTAACATTGGTTTTCTGAAACATGTATAAAACCTTTCCGTATCTGATATGTATGTAAATTGTCAATGGTGATTGTGACCTTGCAATATTGTAGACTTAAATGGTTTGATATCTACAGAAATTGTTTTTGGAGAAAATAAGGGGAAAAAGGACTCAACAGATAGATTACTATTGATGGAACTTTTGATAGTAAAATTTCTTATAAAGGACAGAGTAGACCTGGACATGCACCTGAGTTTTACTAAGTTTTGTTTGACATAATGCTTGTTTTTTTTTTTTTTTTTTTTTTTGCATTTTGCATTTTGCTTTGATTCAAAGTTTTCTTGTTTTGACTGACCAGGACCTGCAGCAATGTTTTTTTTTTTTTTTTTCTTTTTTTGTCCAGCAGAGCTAACTCTTATTTGCATTTTCTCTCCCCTTGATACCAGAGTCTTTTTTTGCATAACTTTGATAGGGAATTTTGTCTGCTCAAACTATAAATTGGAGACGTGTTTCATTGTGTGGCTTTGAGTGGAATTCTTCCAAAAATTTGAAATAGAGCTGTACCAAGAAGAAGAGGACCTGATACTTTGTTTGTAGGGTTCCATAGACTTCCAAAGAAGGTGAGGTAGGTTGCCTCCATTGGTAGGAATGGACAAACCAGAGAAAGAAAAAGTCCAGATACCCTTGAGAAGAGGAAAGCCCAGGTGGAGTCTGGTGAGACTAATTTTGTTCCTGAAGCCTACATGGACCAGATGTCAAGAGTTCACTCTAATCCTATATGGAATATTCCAACAAAAGCCAGCTAAAATTGCTGTTTTGTTATTCTGCCCTATGATTTAAGCAAAAATAGGTGACATAATCTGAAAGTAAATTGAGTTTGCAAATTTTTGCAATACTGTTAAAAATAATTGATATCAAGGTGGAGAGAACTTGTTTTTAGATAAGTTGAACCAAAGTTAAGATTTGTTTTCTTTCCTTGATTTTAATATATTTACTGTCTTATTTTGGCTAATGCCTCCAGATGATTTTTTTTTTTTTCTTCTGGCTTGGACTGATGCAATATTTTCCAGGATGGAGGACTTTTGTTTTGCACAATGGACAATACCTGGAGAGACTGGTTTTCTTTCAAACTGGAACCCTGAAAATTTTTCATCTGATGCTGTACCCCAGCACCCATTTTTGATCTTCATCACCATAGAAATGGTGACAAAACATGAAAGGAAGAAATTGTTAGGGGGAAAGGATGTCCTGAGAAAACTCCATACAGTTTTTATGGACTTCACCCCCACTCTAGACCAAACCCATCAAGATACTGGGAACTACAAATCCCATGATCACCAAAGGGAGGGTTGCTGGGATCTGAAGGTGGAGTTAAGCAGCCATGTTTGATATAAAACCAACCATGTGGGCTGGGGTTGCTCTCTTGGCCTCATGGCTCTTGGCTTTTCACCAGCTCTCAGTGGGTCACTGGGATTCGAGGTCAGAGGAACAAGTAGGACACATTCACGAATTTATCTCCCTCTTTTTCTCCCTGAACTATTCATTTCTTCATTTCCCCTTCTTTTGTAAATACACCTTTTATTTACCTTTCGTGTGTGCCTGCAGTTGAGCATTAATAAGCCCCTTTTAAATGCATGGGTGAGGACCCACAATCACACAACCCGTTTCATATTGGGGTTGCCCTGTCACAGTTGTACACACAGGTGAAGATCTCAGATGGTGACTGGTAAGCTATTTGGGCATTGTCCTTGACCAGTTTTAGTGCCCCTTGCTGCTCTGAATCAAAATAAGTAGAGGTCAGCCCTAGAATTATCTACCAGAATTGTGGAATAAATTGTTAGCAAAAATAAGTATTATGACTGTATTACCAATATCCATTAATTTAGTTCCTTTCAAATGCATTTATTTTATTTCCAAAATGAATTTTGTGTATACCCTAGAGCACTTAGTAATACTTCTTATTACAGCTCATTTTTATTTTATTTCCAATTTCTGTCAATATCCAATTTATGATGAAAATATTTTGTAATTTTATGACTATTTTTCTAAAATAGTAGCATGCTTTTAAGCAAATGGCTAGTTTATCCATGCAGATATATATGGAATTTAAACCACAACTAATAAATTAATTCAAAGTGATAATAAATTCTTCCTAACAAATAAATATATAATAAAATGAGCAGTGAAGAAGGGAAGGAATACTGACTTCTTCCATCTCTTGTCTTTGCCACCCTCTGTGTAAAATTAGTCAAGTTATTTTTAACCATCCTGTGAATCTGTTTCCTTGGGGAAATGTTAATTCAACGAGTTTGCAGGTCTTGTAAAATCCATGCATGAGTATAAGACTATAGGTCTCAGGTTAACAATGCCTGGAATATGTGATATTTCAAGTATTGTCATGTTCTGCTGAATGTTAAGCAGCCTAGTACAGTCACTCAAGTAAATAGAAATGTTTTCTCTTTTTCCCCATATAAAAAGAATTCTAATGGCAGGTAATTCAGGGTTTGATGTTACATTTTGATAGCACCAAAGATATGGATTTCCTTATCATTCCACTGCCCCTTATCAGCAGACTTTTCCCTTTATGTTTCTTATTGTCTTAATTGCATCTGCACTGGAAGCAAGAATAAGGAAGGCAAAGGGAAAGAATAGGATAGAAAATGAAAGTGTGGCACTCAACTTTTTATGCTCAAATAATTACTTTTCTGGAGTTATCTTTTTCTCTCCAAATAGATTATGCAATCTATTAGTAAAATACTAGCATGGCAGTGAATAGCTGGAAGGTATTGATTTAAACATATTTTATATTAAGTTAAGAAGAAAGAAAAGAAGAATGGGTATTGGTTAGGCAACCAACCCTGACTGCCACAGATAAATTTTAAGATCAATTTTTGTACCTCTGTTCCATAAATTATTTTCCTCTTTTTATTTAACATTGAATAAGCATTAATTTATAATTATAAATATTTTTGTTAACTTAAAATTGGTACAGATTAAAACAGAGCAATAACTTTTCATGAATGCAAAAAGTATTTAATTTCTTTAGCTGATATTTAAGGTTCTAAAGGTATGTTGATAACAAAGTCTGTTGTGGCACTTCTTGTAAAGAGAATGTTTTTTCTTTTATTGCACAGCTAGCAAGAGATTCACAATGGAGTCTCAAAAAATTGTCCTTGGGCCTCCTTGGTGATGAAGCGGTTGAGTGCCCACAGCCTCTGCAGCAACGGTCCGATCCCTGGCCCCCGGCAAGTGTCCCACATGGTGCACAGACCTCTCCTGCCACACCCACTGCTCCCCTCAGCAGTGTGTTTCATCAGTCTGCCTGTTCTTCTCCCCGCTCTGGCTCTGGTGAATCCTCTCACCCTCTCCCGAATCGAACTGTACCCAGTGCTTGCATAAATAAATAAACAAATAAATATAAAAAAAAAGTCCTGATGTCCCATGACAGTTGTATGTAAATTATTTTCATATGTACCTACATGGTATTTATTATATAGATCTTTGCGGAAAATGAAAAATTGTTTCCTGTGTTTAGACAAGTAACTACAGGTGAGGGCACACATACTTGAACTGATATTTAAAGTAATGTCAGAGGGGCCTCCCTGGTGGCACAGCTGTTGAGTGCTGGGTTGCAATTCACCGGTTCCATCCCTGGCCTCCAGGTGAGGGTCCCACATGGCGCGCAGACCTCTCCTGCCACCCGCTGCTCCCCTCAGCAGTGTACTTCGTCCTTCTGCCTGCTCTGCTCCCAGCTCTGGCTCTGGTGAATTCTCTCACCCTCCCGCGCTTCTGGCTGTACCCAGTGCTTGTATATAAATAAATAAATAAATCTTCAAAATAAATAAATAAATAAATAAATAAAGATAAAACACAGGGAAAGGTAACTTGATAAATATGAGGCAATATAAATCCATTACTGATTTTTAATGTTTTTCTTCCAGCTTATTTAAAAGACAAGTGAATAATAAAAGAGTTACTATGAGTCTGTGTTGAATGTTTCATATTTTAAAAAATAATTTGTATCACAGTAATAGCAATAATGAGGGGGTGAGAAACCAAGCTGTATTAGAACATTTTTACATATTATAAAATTAAATTATTAATAATTTGAACAAGATTGATTTTATCTAAGATGTTTATTATAATCCCCAAGGCAACACCTATGATAGGTTAAAATATAGACTAAAAGGAAAACAAAGGAATTGCAATGATACACTAGACTCTGGGCTTTACACAAAAAGGCTGCAAAGAGACATATATAATAGATGTAGCAACATGATACATGTAAATATTAAGATAACAATAATTAACCACTCTAGTCAAAAGGCAAAGGTTGGTAGACTAGATTAACAGCAGCAGCAACAAAAACCCCATAATCCAACTATATGATGATCAAATGAGACATTATTTATATATAACATAGAAAGTTTGGAAGGGAACAAACTTGAAAATTTTTCTGGTGTGGATATACTTATGCCAGGGAAAATAAGCATCCATAACAAAGTCTTACTAGCAACAAAAATGTACATTTTTGTTTTGAGAACATACTGTTCTTTTGCCATTTTACACAGATAAATATATCAAAACCTATGATGCACAAAAAATGAAAAGCCAAGTTTTGAACACAGGTCTCCCTTACCCCAGGAGTTAGGCTCTATGCCTTTTTCTATAGATCAGTATTGTTTTTAAATTGTATAATTTGCATTGAGGTAACAATGTTTTAAAACATTGTAAATGAATTGAGGGTATAGATCACACCTATTCAGATGTACATTACAGTATCACAACCACCACGAATAAACACATAATCATCCTCCATGGTCCAATGGCATCTTCTCAAGCTCCCCTCATTTCTCCCTCTCCCTTTGGGAACTTCAATTCTATAGTCAGATTTCTATGATGTGTTTTGGTTTATATTTTCTGTTCCCTTGTTAAGTTTCTCTATATTCTACATGAGTGAAGTGATTTGGTATTGTCTTTCTCCTTCTGATTTATTTTACTTAGCATGATTCCCTCCAGTTCTATTCATATTGTCACAAATGGCAAAAGTTCAGTTTTTTCATTATTTGAATTATCATTGGTTTACATCACTATATATAATTCAGAGGAATAGATTTACACCTCCCAGCTGTGCACCATCCCACCCCAGTCATGCCAGAACACTCATATCCCTTTCTTTATCCTATACCACTGGGCTCCCTCCTCACTTTTTTCCCACACCGAATCTCCTTGACCTCAATTCTTGAATTGTTTCTAGACTTTGTTCAAGTTAAATTATGTCAGTTCCTTTTGTTTTGTTCTCTATATTCCACAAATAAGTGAAATCATCCTATATTTGTCTTTCACCCTCTGGCTTATTTCCTTTTGCATAATCCCCTCCAATTCCACCCATGTTGTCACAAATTGCAGTTCATTGTTTTTTATAGCTGAATAGCACTCCACCTTGTTTCTCTACAAAATCTTTTTAATCTGCCAAAGGAACCTTAAGTCATTTCCATAGTTTGCCTATTGTAAATAAGGTTTCAATGATCACAGGAGAGCTTGCATTTTCTTGAATTTTTGTTTTCACATCCCAGGTGGCTTTTCAGGGTCATAAGATAGATCTATTTATAACATTATCAAAAACTTCCATGCTGTTTTGCATAGGGAATAGATCAGTCTCCATTCAACAAACATTTTAGAAGGATTCCCTTTTGTTTATACACTATCCATCAATGGATGTTACAAGTGATAGTAACCTCTTTCATTTACTCACTTCACAACACTGGATGGAATAACTGGAGCTTGTTAAGCTAATTAAAATACATCAGAAGGAGAAAGACAATACCAGATCACTTCACTCATGTGGAATATAGGGAAACTAAACAAGGAAACACATTGATCAATAGAATATAATTGAGAGCCCAGTAATAAATTCATATTTGTGTGGATAGTTATTTTATAACAAAGGAGCCCATTTCATAAAATGGAGAATGGAAGCTACAGAAAGGAAGTGTGCTTAATGAATGTTATAAGGAAAACCGGACAACTACATGCAAAAGAATGAAGCTAGATCACTCTCTCACACCATATACAAAAACTCACACGAAAAAATGGATAAAATACTTGAACATAAGCCCTGAAATCATATAACGTATAGAAGAAAAAAGATGCAAAACATTGACTTCAGTGATCTTTGGGGACTCAACTCCAACAGCTAGGGAAGCAAAAACAAAAATAACAGAGAGGGCTATGTTAAACTAAAAATGTTTCTGCACAGTTCAAATAGCCAATAAAAGTGAAAAGATAGACTAATCAGTGAGAGAAAATACTTGCACATCAGATGTCTTACAAGAACTTATACCAAAGGTACACAAATAACTCACGTAACTCAACAAAAATAAAACATACAGCCTTACTACAAATTGGCAGAAATTCTAAATAGGCACTGTTCCAAAGGAGAATAGAGTTGACCAACAGGCACATAAAAAAATTGCTCATCATCTCTTATCAGAAATACAAAACAAAACCACAATGAGATAACACCTCACACCTGTGAAAATGGTCTATGTAAAATTTGTACATTTTACATTTTCTATAAATCAAGAAGATATAATTTGATAAGAATAAATGCACATAAGTGAAACTAAAATTACATAAATGAAATACTGACAAAATTAAGGAGGAAATAAAACTTCCTTCAAAAAATGATGACAATAAAAATTTTTGTAAATTGCATTCAATGAGTAGATAAGCTAGGAAGAAAACAAAGGAAAAAAAATAAACTAATGAACCCCAACAGACAGAGAAGTAGTAACCAACGTGCAACTGCAGAAAACTATCATTTAAGGTGCTTGGAAAATTGTGTTAACAACACCTCACTGACAAATGGGAGTCGTGGACAAGACATAGGATGCAGGCTGCTGCTGAAGAGCAAGATCCTGGCCTTTTTATTGATAGAATAATTATATACAGCATCAGTTGTGAGGGGAGGGAGGACAAAAAAGAAAAGGGTAGTGTGAAACTAGGAAATGTGCTTTGTCATCTGTAATATCAAGGGTTGTGAGTCTGCACTCCAGGCACTTCTCATCTGCTTAATGACTCAGCATTATAATTGAGATCAAGTTCTAGATCCCCAACCATGATTTAATCTTATCAATAAGGCTTTCCACTGATCAGCTTCTGGGGTCCCTTGTTATACATCAGTCCCCAGCCTCCCTGGGCATTCCAGGTCATACCTCATCATTTATACGTTGGGAGTATGTTTATGTATCAGTCATCAGCCCCCTGGGTGTTCCAGTCATACCGCTTTAAACTCTTGGTTGACTTGAAAAGCTCCTTGTAAGATTTGGCTCATATGACTGATTGGACAGTTCAGACTTGGTACAGGAATGCAGAACTGCAGGTAACAAAAAATGGTGGCTGAACAGGCCGCTTAGGAGTAGCAGATCCACAGAAAATTTTTTAGTATAGTCCAGGTGCAACAGTGAATTGAAAACAATTGAAACCATACAAAGTACAGTCTGTGTCTAAATTATAATTAAATTAAAAAAATGATAATATGATGAAATTTGTCAAATTCAAAAACTGTGGAAATAAAACAATATACTCAAAAATGTACAAGGAATAAGCAATTTTAAAAAGTAATATGTATGGATTTTTGGAGATGAATGAAAATGAAAACAATGTATTATTTTATCTTTATAGTATAAAGTTAAAAGAGTGCTTAAGGGGAAATTTATTTCTATGACATAAATATTCTAACAAATTTTCCACCTCCATAAATAAGAAGAGGAGAAAATTAAACATAAACAGAACAAAGAATCAATTACAACTAGCATGGACTTAAAATAATAGAGAATAAAAAAGCAATAGCAAAAAAAATCTATGAAACCAAAAGATGGTTCTCTGGAAAGAACAAAGTAGATAAATCTTTATTTTATCTATCTATCTATCTATCTATCTATCTATCTATCTATCTATCTATCTATCTATCTATCTATTGATTGATCTATTTATTTATTTATGCAAGCACTGGGTACAGTCAGAAGTGTGGGAGGTGAGAGAATTCATCAGAGCCAGAGCTGGGAACAGAACATGCAGACTGATGAAATACACTGCTGAGGGGAGCAGCGGCAGGAAAGGTCTGCGCACCATGTGGGACCCTCGCAGGTGGCCGGGGATCGAACCAGCGCTGTAGAGGCTGCGGGCAGCTTCGCAGCTCAGTGCTCAACCAATGCGCCACCAGGGGAGGCCCAATAAATCTTTACATTGAGTGAAAGAAAAAAAAAATGTGGGAAGACTGAAAATCTTAAATTAGGAATGAAAACAGGAACATCACTAAACAATCATAAATCTGCAATAAGAATTATTAGGGAGGGCCTCCCCTGGTGGCACAGCGGTTGAGCGCTGGGCTGCGAAGCTGCCTGAAGCCTCTGCAGCACCAGTTCGATCCCCGGCCGCCAGGCGAGGGTCCCACATGGTGCGACAGACCTCTCCTGCCGCCCGCTGCTTTCCTCAGCAGTGTATTTCTCTGTCACTCTGCCTGTTCTGTTCCCCCTCTGGCTCTGGTGAATTCTTTCACCCTCCCGCGCTTCTGGCTGTACCCCGTGCTTGTATAACTAAATAAATAAAATCTTTAAAAATAATAAAAGAATTATTAGGGAAAAGGGACGATATGCTGATATGTTAGACAACATGATGAAATGAACAAATTCACAGAAAGATACAAACTTTTAACACTGACTCTGGTATTTTCTTTTTATGAGATTAACATTTGTGTCAAACAAATTATCTTTCTATCATAAAGTGCTTTAAGTCCATTGATGGACTCAAGAGAAAAAGACCAATGTCCCTGAGGAAGAAGCATTTTATCTGAAGAGGGCCTTTAAGCTTGAAATACAACAGTTGATTTTTTTTTTCTAAATTTCCAGTCACTTGACCTGCCCAACAATACTTATACTTGCGAGCCCTGAGAAATTATGTGAGCCAGATCCTGAAAATAAATCTGTTTATGTGTATGTATATATCCTTCAGGTTATGTTTCTCTGGAGAATGCCTGATAATTACCCTTCCTCACATCATAACACACATTAATTTAAAATGTAGCATAGACCTATATAAGAAGTAAATCTATTAGGAAAAAAAAAAAACTAGCTATTAATCATTTAGACCTTGAGCAAGACAAAGATTGCTTGTCCACAGATCCAAAAGCATGATTCATTAAAAAAAATTGACAATTTTATTTCATGAAAATTTAAGTGTTGTATTGCAAAAACAGACCAAAAATGTGTGTGTGTTGTGTGTTACACAAAATATGATAAATTCTTTACAAATCATATCTGTGGAGGGATTAGTATCCAAAACAAACAAGCAACTCTTCCACCAATACACAAAACGAAACAAAAAACCCAAATTAGATAAGTATTCTAATTTAAAGTAACTGAACACAAATGCTTAACAATTCTCCAATAAAAATACAAAGAACAATAAGCATATTAAAAGTTAGTAGTTATCAACAGTCATTAGGAAAATGCCCATTGAAACTGCAAAGAGATTCCACCTCATACCCATTAGGATAACTAGATTCATGGAGAAGGATAATAACAAGTCGTTGGCTAAGATATAGAGAAATTGGAACCATTACACAGTTGTGGTAGTATTGCAAAATAATGTATGCTCCTTGGAGAGCAATTTGAAAGTTTCACATAACATCAAAGATAGACTTACCATGAGGTCTATCAACTTCAGTTCTAGGTATATGCCCAAGATAAATCATCAAAAATTGGAAACAATTCAGTTGTCCTGAATTGACTTATGAAGAGCATAAAATAAATGTGATATTGTCTTAACATTATTGCAGTAAGCAATATAGAATAAAGAATGAGCAAGAAAAAATAATAAGCTATTGATACATGCTACAACATGGATTGGATTAACCTTCATAACTTTGTGTATATTAGTAAAAGAAGACAGCAAAAAAGATCTTCTGTTAATTATTCCATTCATATGAATAGGTAAATCAATAGAACTATAATAGATTTGTACTTACCAGTCCCTAGGGGAAGAGCAAAATTGGAGTGACTGCTAATGGGTAGTAGATTCATTTTGGAGATGATGAAATGTCCTTGAGGTAGAGAGTTGTAATACTTGTACCTTTTACGAATATGCTAGGCACTGCTAAAATTTACCATTTGAAAGAGTGAATTTTGGGCCTCCCCTGGTGGCGCAGCAGTTGAGCACTGGGCTGTGAGGCTGCCTGCAGCCTCTGCAGCCCTGGTTCATTCCCAACCGCCGGAGAGGGTCCCACAAAAAAAAAAAAAAGAGTGAATTTTATGCTGTGAGTATTACATCTTTATAAAGCTATTAAATTGTGTATGAATGAACATGAATATAAATTTGATTTAGTTACTTTATATTTTAATATACCCATTAATAAATGATGAGTATATGTCAAGGTGCATATATAAAGACTACATATTTGTAAAAAGATGAAAATTAAAAATAAAAATTTACATACCACCAACATATAGCCAGAATTTAGAAACCAGAACTAGTTATATAGTCTAGTCAATTCAGGATTGACAAAAATGTTTTCTAAAGGACCAATTAGGGTCTCCTTGGTGACCTAGGGGTTAGTCTCAGTACTATCACCCCAATGGCCTGAGTTTGATCCCCAGCCTCAGAGCTAACCCACGTATGGCACAGCTAACCTCCCCTGTATGGCCTACTTCTCCCCTCAACAGTGTATTTCAGTAAATCTGCCTGTTCTGCTCCCCTCTCTGTCTCTGGTGAATCCTCTCACCCCCTATACCACTGGCTTACACCCCAGTTCTTCTACATATAAATAAATCTTTAAAAAAAAATAAAGGACCAAATAGAAAAAAATGATATATTTATACACACAGACTAGCAGTTAAATCAAGAATGATATATATGTACCATATATAAAAAAAACACATTTTCACAAACATCTGTATGAAGAAAATTTTAAAGATTTACATACACTTTTGTAATATAGATCTATGAATGAGAACAATAGAATCCTTTGGGGGATATAAGTTCACATAATTCAAATTAACAGTGTTCTCTAACTTTATAATGTTCATCTGTTATTAGTAATGCTGATCTAGAATATGATTTTACACTTCATCATTAAAAAAGTATTTTCATCAAGGTAGAAACATGCAAATAGTGATTAGTCCATAAGCAAATGATTTTGCATTTATTCATTGTTTGATATCATGTATTGGATTCTGTTGTCATTCTCTTGAAATTTGACTTTCAGCATGTCAATTGCAGATTAACTTCTAATCAAAGGTTGAATAGAAGCTCCTCAATTTCCCCTTTTAATTGATTTTGAAATTATGAATATACCTTTTGCCTTTGCATTGATATTTGAATGGTGGAACTTGGAAGACAAATTGGTAGCAAGTGGTGATCATTTTTCTTGTTTTAACATTTGACAATCCATTACATGTACAAAGTAGAATGATATGACTTGCCATTCAAACATTAGACATTTTGGGAAAGTGATTTTCATGGATTGATATCCAATGTATTTGCATATAGCTCCACATTTAAAAGGCCCAGCTCTTGGTTTAATGCACTTTTGTCACAACCTTGAAAATTTAAGTATTTTTCTTTAAACACAAGATATGTGCAATATGTGTCGTCTATTCCTTACCACCCTATTTGCAGATATTGTTTATGATGCTCCAAAAGCAGTGGACTCATGAAGTAAGGAAACTGAGTGAGATTCAAAGTAAGTATACAATAATTCTGTACATCCATGGCTGAATATGTTGGAGACCCCTAAGGCATAACATGCTGAGACAAGGAAAACATTAGGGTTGTGACTAGAAGACTGGTCATGGCTAAAAGACTGATCAGCAAGGGTCGGAAAACTGTCCCATGTACAGATCAGGATGTTTTTTCTTGTGTCTGTGAAACTATGTCTGGGGGACAAACTAGATTAGAAAAGAAACAGAATATACATGATAATTCACCTTGGTGGTGAATGTATGTCCAGACAAGGCTAAAGGCTAAGAGAATGATTCATTGTCTAGTAGCTAACCAGGAGGGGAGGAGGGGGGCGGTTTGTATCAATAAAAATGAGTTGCACTGGACACTCGAGATGCATGAGCATGAAATGAGAGGCCTTGTGTCCCCTGGGTCCCTCTTCTCTTAAACTCTATTTTGTGCCTGCCATTTCTTTATTCTTTGGTTCATTCGGATTCCTCTCTCAACCCTGTTCACTGGAGCTGGACTCCAGCTTGAATAGGTGGCCACACTGGCATCCCATATATGCCATACTTATTGTTTGAACCAGAACTTCTTCTAGGCATGACATTCTAGGCATGATCATTTAGAAACCTAAATGATCAAAGGATTCCATCAAATAATTTCTTTCTCCTGCCGCTTCTCATATTAGCTAACCACATATGCTAAAAAATTATGAAATTGAAGACAAGGGAAAGAGTCTTGTCAACCATAGTCTTATTGGTTTCAGTTTTTATTATTTAATTGGTAATTTGAATGTAGAGAGTGCAGTTTGAATGTAAATATAAGTATTGAAACAGATTTCCATGTTTCTACCATTCTGGTAAGAATGAAACATATGCATATACGAGCTATACAATATGAATTATGTAATTTTGGTAATTCTGTGTACTATTTAAGTACTTTTAAATTTTCATTTTAAGCTGTCACCTGCATCATATGTAGTGAATGAAAATATTCTTGTGTAATGTGCCATGAAGCAGGGTGGTGTTATGAGAGCACATTAAATTGTCTTTCTTGTAAGTGTTAAAGCAGCTATAGATAATATCTAAAGAAATTAGTGATGTGTCCAAGTGAAAATTCATTTCTGGAATTGAAATTTTATTTTCAGGTGTATAGATTTATGATTCTTGTTGATTTTTTTCTATCATTTAACATCTAAATACTGCTAACAGCTTCAGTACCACAGTGAAACAGATAGCAGACTGCATTTGTAAAAAGGGCTCTATATTGTCAACCCACAACCTAGAGTAAAGAAATTGCAGACTGAAGTATGGCAGGTGATTAGTTACCAAACCCCTAAGGAATTTTTTTTAAAGGTTTATTTATTTATTTATACAAGTACTGGGTACAGTCAGAAGCGTGGGAGGGTGAGAGAATTCACCAGAGCCAGAGCAGGGAACAGAACAGGCAGACTGACGAAATACACTGCTGAGGGGAGCAGCGGGCACGGCAGGAGAGGTCTGTGCACAATGTGGGACCCTCGGGGAGGCCAGGGATCGAAGTGGCACTGCAGAGGCTGCAGGCAGGTTCGCAGCCCAGCGCTCAACCCTGCGCCACCAGGGGAGGCCCAACTCCTAAGGAATTTTAATATTGAGTGTTGTTTAATAGGAAAATGAGGTAGTTTAGGAAATGAAAAACAAAAACAAAAACAAAAAAAACAAAAAAAAACAAAAACTATTGACCAGAGAAAAAGACGAAAATCCAGGATAGTGTAGTGACTTGATGAGGAATAGTCAAGTCTTGAGTTTTAGTGTTTGTATCACTACTGTTTTCAATGGTTTCATGATACTTGGAAGTTACTTTTGATTAAAAAAAAAATAAGAAAACACACGTATATGCATCCTTTTTTTATTTTTAAATAAATTATTTCATTTTATATAATTCTTACATCATTTTTCATTTTTGCAACAATGTATGCATTTTCATTTTGGTTATATTCCCCATACAATTCCCACCCCCTTTCATTTTTCTGACCCGAATCACTCTTCTCCTCCCCCCACCACACACTGTAGTGTGTCTCTGGTATATAGTTGCTTGTTGATTTTCATTTTTACTTTATTATAATTAGTCTTTTTCCTGGTCCCTTATTTAGGTTTTCTAAATTACTGCTATGAGTGAGACCATCCGGTATTTTTCTTTTTCTTTCTGACTTATTTCGCTGAGCATGATCCCTTCTAGCTCCATCCATGTTGCTGCAAATTGCATGAGTTTATCGTTTCTGATTGGTGAGTAATATTCCATGGTGTATATGTACCACATCTTCTTGATCCAGTCATCTATTTTTGGGCATTTGGGTTGTTTCCATAGCTTAGCTACTGTATATAGTGCTGCTATAAACATAGGCGTGCAGGTACCCTTTGGAATTAATGTTTCTGTGTCCTTTGGGTAAATACCTAGGAGTGGAGTTGCTGGATCATATGGAAGCTCTATCTTCAGTAGGTTAAGAAATCTCCACACAGCTTTCCATAGTGGTTGGACCATTTTGCACTCCCACCAGCAGTGCAGGAGTATTCCTTTTTCTCAACATCCTCACCAACATTTGTTGTTGCTAGGTTTTTTTTTTATATTTAATATTTTTAATAGTTTTTTTTTTAGCATTCTCACTGGTGTAAGATGCTATCTCATTGTAGTTTTGATTTGCATTTTCCTGTTTACAAGTGATGTTGAACATTTTTTCATATGCCTGTTGGCCATTTGCATTTCCTCTTTAGAGAAGTTTCTTTTTAATTCTTCTGCCCATTTTTTGACTGGATTATCTTCTTTGTTTTTGTTGAGTCTCATCAGCTCTTTGTAGATTTTTGTGATCAGTCCTTTATCATTAGTATTGTGTGCAAAAATTTTCTCCCAGTTGGTGGGGTTTCTTTTTGTTTTGGTTATTGTCTCTTATGCTGTGCAGAAACTCTTTAATTTGATGTAGTCCCAGCTGTTTATCTTTGCCTTCCCTATCACTGCTTTGGGTGATGTGTCTATAAAGAGGTCTTTGAGGTGCATGTCATGTTGTATTTTGCCAATATTTCCTTCTACATATTTTATGGTTCTAGGTCTTATGTCTAGTTCTTTAATCCATTTTGAGTTGGTTTTTGTACATGGTGTGAGGTAGTAGTCAAGCTTCATTCTTTTGCATGTAGTGGCCCAGATTTCCTAGCACCACTTATTGAACAAACTTTCTTTGCTCCAGTGTATATTCTTTACTCCTTTGTCAAATATTAGTTGACAATAAATCTGTGGGTTTATTTCTGGACTTTCTATTTGGTTCCATTGGTCCATGTGTCTGTTCTTGTTCCAATACCATGCAGTTTTCATTATTATGGCTTCGTAGTATAGTTTGAAATCAAGGCGTGTGATGCCTCCATTCCCTTCCTTTATTTTTTTTTTTTCAGAGGAGCTTTGGCTATTCAGGATTTTTGGTGATTCCATATGAATTTCATCAATAAATGTCTATTTCTTTGAATAATGTCATTGAAATTTTTTTATTGAATAGCTTTGAATCTGTAAATTGCTTTTGGTAGCATGGCCATTTTGATAATATCATCTGCAAATAGTGATTGTTTAACTTCTTCCTTCCCTATTTAATTTCCTTTTATGTCTTTATCTTGTCTTATTGCTCTAGCTATGTCTTCCATTATTATATTGAAAAGCAGTGATGAGAGTGTACATCCTTGCCTTGTTCCAGATTTAATGGAAATGCTTTCGGCTTTTCATCATTGAGAATATTACAGGCTATTGGCTTGTCATACATAGTCTTTATGATGTTGAGGTATGTTCCTTGTATCCTGAGAATTTCAATGTCCTTTATCATAATTGTTGTATTTTGTCAAAAGCTTTCTCACATCTATTGATATTATCATATGGTTTTATATTTCTTTTTGTTGATGTACTGGATAATGTTGATTGATTTTCGGATGTTGAACTATCCTTGTGTCCTTGGAATAAATTCTACTTGGTCATAGTGAATTATTTTATGGAAATGTTGTTGGATTCTGATAGCTACAATTTTACTGAGGATTTTAGCATCAGTGTTCATTAGAGAGATTGGCCTTAGTTCTCATTTTTTGTGTTGTCCTTGTTCGGTTTTGGTATTAGTGTAATGCTGGCTTCATAAAAGGTGTTTGGTATTATCCCTTCCTTCTCAATTTTTTTGAAGAGTTTGTGATTCATTTGTAAATCCATCTGGTTTGGGCTTTTGTTTTTGGGGAGGGTTTTGATTACATTTTCAATTTCACTGCCTGTAGTTGGCCTGTTTAGGTGTTCTGTTTCTTTATTTAGCTTTGGGTGATTGTAGAGTTGCAGGAATTTGTCCTTCTCTTCTAGATTGTTGAACTTGTTTGCATATAACTGTTCATAGTAGTTTCTGATTATTCTTTTGATTTCTTCAGTGTCTGTTGTGATTTCTTCTCTTTCATTTGTGATCCTATTTATTTGTGCTTTCTCCCATTTTTCTTTTGTGAGCCTGGCTATTTTATTAACTTTTTCGAAGAACCAACTTTTGGTTTCATTGATCTTTCGGGTTTTTTTTTTTAATATCTATTTCATTTATTTCTGCTTTGATTTTAATTATTTCTTTTCTTCTACTAGTTTTGGATTTTGTTGTGTTTGTTGTTCGTTTTTCTAGTTCTTTGAGCTTTGAGATAAGGTTGTTTCTTTGAGTTCTTTCTTGTTTCTTGATGTGAGCCTCTATTGCTATATATTTTCCTCTTATTACTGCTTTTGCTGCATCCCATACATTTAGGAAATTGGTGTCCTCCTTGTCATTCAATTCAAAGAATTTTTTAATTTCTTCTTTGATCTCCTCATTAGTCCAGTGCTCTTCCAGTAGTGTGGGTTTCAATCTCCATGAGGTATGAGAGTTCCTTGCCTTTCATTTTATGGTTTATTTCTGGTTTGATACTTTCATGATGAGAGAAGATGGTTGGTATGGTTTCAATCTTGGTGTATCTGTTGATGTTTGTCTTGTGTCCCAGTATGTGATCGATCCTGGAGAATGATCCATGTGTGCTTGAGAATAATGTGTACTCAGATTTTTTTTGGGTTTAGTGTTCTATGGATATCTGTTAAGCCCATAAGCTCTAGATCCTTATTTAGAGCTTTAGTGCCCTTACTTATTTTTTGCCTCATTGATCTAGCCATTGTTGCTAGTGGTGTGTTGAAGTTTCCTACTATATAGGTGTTTTCTCTGGTATCTGTTTTTAGAGATGATAATAGTTGTCTCATGTATTTTGGTGCTCCTTCATTTGGTGAGTATATGTTAATGAGTGTTATTTCTTCTTGAAGTACTAGCCCCTTGATCATGGTGTAGTGACTGTCTGCGTCTCTTTTTAACTTTCTGAGTTTGAAATCTGTTTTATCTGATATATGTATAGCTGTTCCTGCCTTGTTTTTTGGTCCATTTGCTTGTAGGATTATTTTCCATCCTTTTACTTTCAGTCTGTATATATATATATATATATATATATATATATATATATATATACACATACATATATTACTTTTAGTCTATTTTTATCTTTTGTAGTTAAATGTGTTTCCTGGAAACAGCAAAAGATTGGGTTCTGTTTCTTAATCCAGGCTGTGACTCTGTGTCTTTTTAGAGTTAATGTTGATATGTTAGCGTCTGTATTTGCCATTTTGTTTGTCTTTCCTCTGATTTTATTTATTTATTCTTTTAATATTTTTTTTTCCTTTTCTTTTTTTATTTTTTTGGCTTATTTCATTTTTATTCATCCCTCTGTTGGTTCTGTCTTTAGGACTCCTTGTAGTATTTTTTGGAGTGGGCGTTTAGTTGTAATGAAATTCAGAGTTTCTGTTTGTCTTGGAAGTTACTTATTCTTTCTTCATAGAGGAAGGGAATCTTTGCAGGATAGAGTATTCTTGATTGGCATTTGTTGTCTTGTAGTCTGTTGACTATGTCCCTCCACTCTTTCCTTGCCCGTAGTGTTTCTTCACAGAAGCCTGATGTCAGCCTGATTGGTTTTCCTTTGTATATTATCCATTTCTTCCCTCTTGTCAGCTTCATTATTTTTTCCTTGTTTTGGATTCTTGTGAGCTTTACTATTATGTGTCTTGCTATAGTTTTCCTTTCATCATGGAAGTTTGGTATTCTTCTTGCTTCTTGTATGTCTATTTTCAGCTCCTTCTTCACATTTGGGAAGTTCTCTTCAATTATTTCCTTGAATATTTTCTCTGTTCCTAGGTATCTCTCCTCCCCTTCTGGGATTCCTATAACTCTTATATTTCCTTTCCTCATGGAGTCAGATATTTCCCGAAGTCTTTCTTCAGTCTTTTTCATTCATATTTCTCTTTCCTTTACTGTTTTGGTTCTTTTTATTCCTGTGTCTTCGAGAGTGCTTATTTGTTCTTCCATTTCATCTATTCTGTTATCACTGCTTTACCCAGAGTTCTTTAGGTCTTCCATTAATCCTTTGATCTACTGCATTTCCTTCACTTCCCTATTTAGGAACTCAATTTCATTCTTCTGATCCTTGTTTTCCTTAATGGCTTCTGTTAGTTTTTTAATCATGGGAATTTTATTTATTTATTTATTTGTTTGTTTGTTTGTTTGTTTATTTATTTATACAAACACTGGGTCCAGTCAGAAGCTCGGGAGGGTGAGAGAATTCACCAGAGCTAGAGCAGGGAACAGAACAGGCAGACTGACAAAATACACTGCTGAGGGGATCAGCAGGCATGGCAGGAGAGGTCTGTTGCACCATGTGGGAACCTCGCCAGTGGCCGGGTATTGAACCGGCACTGCAGAAGCTGGGGGTTGCTTCGCAGCCCAGGGCTCAACCGCTGCACCACCAGAGTAGGCCCTTATCACGACAATTTTAAATTTTCTTTCTGGAAGGCTCAGAAGTTCTTCCCAGTCACTGTTGTTGTAATCTGGTGGGTGGTTTTCTTTTTGCAGTGTGTCTTTTTCCTGAGGACTTGCTTGGTTGCAAGTAGTTTTTCTTCTCCCTGCTGCTTGTTTTCTAATTTGTCCTATGTGTTGGGACACTGTGTCGCTGGTACTGGCCGGCATCTTCTTGGTTTGCTCTTTCTGAGATGTCAGAAACTAGTGGCCCAATCAAGTCAAAAACTGTTATGTCTGAATTCCTGTAGGGCAGTAGTGCTATGATGAATATGTTAGTGATTGCTGTCACAGAGAATCTCCTCCTTCTGTATTTGTTTAATTCCAAGGAGAGTCTTATGGTCCCATAGTCTATCCTGTGGTAGCAGGATCACCCACTGGGCTCCACATCACTGGATCCCCCTCTGGGATCAGACTGGTGGCCAGATGTGGCCCATCTTGGGGGGGCTTTTCAGCTCACTTGCTTGTGGGGGCTTTTCTGCTCACCTGTGGATGTGGGGGCAGCTCTTCCCCAGCTCCATGCAGTCTAAGTGTGTTGCAGATACACAAAATGTTCTTAATCTAAAATGGTGAATTGGGAGAGCACTTTCATGCACCCACAATCTGCCCCAGCAGTGACTGGATCCCCCTCTGGGCTCAGGCAACCAGATGGGGCCTGGCTTGTGGGGGCTTTTCAGCTCACCTCTGGCTGTGGGTGCAGCCCTTTCCCAGTTCCAAGCAGTCTAGGTGTCCATGCATCCTTTTAAAAGTTACCAATTCTAGGGCCTCCCCAATGGCGCAGTGGTTCAGCACTGGGTTGCAAAGCTGCCCGCAGCCTCTCAGCGCCAGACAAGGGTCCCACATAGCGTGCAGACATCTCCTGCTGCCCGCTGCTCCCCTCAGCAGTGTACTTCATCAGTCTGCCTGCTCTGCTCTCCGCTCTGGCTCTGGTGAATTCTCTCATCCTCCCACACTTCCCACTGTACCCCAGTGTTTGTATAAATAAATAAATAAATATTAAAAAAATAAAAGTTACTGATTCTGGGAAAATTTTCCTCTGGTCTCAGAAATTAAACTTGAGCTAGTAAGCATATTTTTTATTCTGTCTCTATCAGTGCACAGAATTTACTACAATGTTATTTGTTTTAATTGCTTCCTTTGATACTTTTTCAACAACTTATTTCCTTAAGGCTATAAGAGTCTGAGTCCAGCTTTTTTTTTTTTATTCCAGCTTTTAATGTTTGATTGCTGACAGCTATAAATCTTATCTTTCCCTCTTCTCCTTTTGTCCCATATCTGGGCATATGAGATATGATAAGAAATATTATTTGATAAGAAATATTATATAAGGACTGTCATTATGATTAAAAAATCTATGCCCCCTTTCTGTGGTGTCAGAGGGGGAAATCCAAACATACAGACAAATATCTTCACCCTAGTCCCACCCAGATTACAATAAAGACCCTAACACAAACCCCTTCCTCTGCCTTCTCAAACCATTTAATATTTGCTTAGGATGTTTGCCTTAAAATATGGGGTTTTTGTCTGTTTTGCTTTCTTTTGTATCTTCTTGGTGTCTATAGGTATCATCTATCATAATAGATGATATTTTTTTATTTTATATATTTTTTTACATTATTCTTCATTTTTGTACAATGTATGCTTTCTCATCTAGGTTAGAGTCCCAGTGAAATCCCTACCACCAAATTACCTGTGTACCATCACCATAGTCTCTTGTGCTCTTCCCACTCCTGTTTTGATTCTACTCTTCTTTCCCCACCTGCAGATATGTCTCTGGTTTATAGTTGCCTGTTGATTTTTATTTTCACTTTATTATAAGTACTTTTTTTTTCTTCTTCCCTTATTTGGATCCTCTACATTTCTTCTATAAGTGAAACCATCTGGTATTTTTCTTTTACTATCTGGCTTATTTCACTAAGCATGCTTCCTTACAGCTGCATCCATGTTGCTGCAAATGGCATGAGCTTGTCTTTTGATTGCTGCATAATATTCCCTTGTGTATATAGACCACATCTTCTTCATCCAGTCATCTATTTTTGGGCATTTGGGTTGTTTCCATAGCTTACCTATTGTAATACTACAAATTTTAAGTGAGATGTCTCTTAACCTCTCCAAAGCATAACTGTAAGCAAAATTCCTAGATATTCCCCAGAACCACTGAGAGTCTCTCTCATCTTATTTTATTGTTAAATTTTTTTTGCTGCCTATTGGCAATGAGTAATATCATATATTTTTTTAAGATTTATTCATCTATGCATAAAAAAACTGGGGTACAGGCCAGAGGCTTGGGGGGTGAGAGGATACAACCGAGATAGTGGGGAACAGAACAGTCAGACTGAATGAAATGCATTGCTAAGGCGAGCAGTGGGCAAGTCAGGAGAGGTCTGCTGAGCCATGTGGGTTGCTCCCTGGACAGTTGGGGATAAAACTCATGCTGCAGAGGCAGCAGATTGCTTCATAGTGCTGTGCTGAACCCCTTGTGCCACCATGGAGGCCCAGTAATATCATATTTTGATATCTACAAGTGTAAGATTCCAATTTTGTTCCTTACAAAATTGACTTGATTACTATTGGCATTAGCATTTTTTACATGAGTATTTGAATCAAGTGCCAAATTGTTAATTAAAAAAAAAGTTTCTGAGGCTTTCACTGAGATGACATTGAGTGTATAGAATAATTTAGAGACTTAACACATTTGTTGTTTCTGGTCTTTTTGACATGGGTAATTCTTACAGGTGTGAGATGGTATCTCATTATGGTCTTGATTTGCATTTCTCTAATAATAAGTGATTGTGAACATTTTTTCATGTACCTTTTGGCCATTCTTATGTTTCTTTGGAAAAGTTTCTGTTTAGTTGGTTTGCCCATTTTTTATAGCAGCACTATTTACTATAGCTATGGAGACAACTTTTGTGTCCAAGAACCGATGAGTGGATCAAGAAGATGTGGAATAATACTCAGTGATCAAAGAAAATAAACTCATGACATTTGCAACAACATAGATGCACCTAGAAAGGATAATGCTGGGTCTTCCTGGTGGTGCAAGGGGTTAAGTCTCAGCACCATGAAGCTATCAGCAGACACTGCAGCACAAGTTTGATCCCCAACCAGGGAGCTGAGCTGCACATTGTAGCAGACCTCTCCTGTCTCTGTCACTGCTCCCCTCAGCAGTGTATTTCAGTCAATCCACCTGTTCTGTTCCCCACTCTGTCTCCCTTCACTCTTTGCACCTCTGGTGAATCCCTTCACTCTTTGCACCTCTGGCCTGTAACCCATTTCATGTATTCATAAATTTAAAAAAAAATTAAAAAAGGATAATGCTAAGCAAAGTAAGTCACAAAGAGAAAGATAAATACTGGATGGTGTCACTAACATGTGGAATATTGGAAAATCATGTAACTAAATTAAATGTCAGGTAAAGACAAGCTGAAAAACTAACCTTTGATAGTTGACTACAGAACTAATACAGAAATCGCAAGAGGATTGGGAGAGGCAAAAACAGGGAGGGAAGCATAATAGTCTGTGGTAGCGGAATATGGGTGAGTTGGTGGTGGATGCACAGCGGTAGTAATACCTGAGGGAGGTAGCATGATGTTATGTCAATTAAAAATGAATTAATTAGTTGTTTTTTGTGCATGGTGCAAGATAGTAGTCAAGCTTCATTCTTTTGCATGTAGCGACCCAGTTTTCCCAGCACCATTTAATGAACAAACTTTCTTTGCTCCAGTGCATATTCTTTGCTCCTTTGTCAAAGATTAGTTGACCATAGATCTGTGGGTTTATTTCTGGGTTTTCTATTCGGTTCCATTGGTCCATGTGTCTGTTCTGGTTCTAGTACCATTACAGCAACATGGATGGAGCTGGAAGGGATCATGCTCAGCGAAATAAGCCAGAAAGAAAAATAAAATTACTGGATGGTTCCACTATAACAGGAATCTAGAAAACCTAAATATGGACCAGGAAAAAGAATAACTATAAGAAAGAAAAAAAAAATCAACAAACAACTATGAACCAGAGACACTCTTTGGGGGGGAGGGGAAAGGAGAGATTGGGGTCAAAATGGGGTTGCAATTGTATGGGGAATATAAAAAAAAAAATTGTAGTTGAGGGCCTCCCTGGTGGCACAGAGGGGTGAGTGCAGCACTGTGAAGCTGTCTGCAGTCTCTGCAGTGCAGATTCAATTCCAGGCCAGCCAAGGAGACACCCACATGGCGTGGCAGACCTCTCCTGTCTCCCTGGTGCTACCTTCAGCAGTGTATTTCAGTCAGTCTGCCTGTTCTGCTCCCCACTCTGTCTTTGGTGAATTCTCTCACCCTCCTGTGCCTCTGGACTGTACCCCGGTTCTTGTATAAATAAATAAATATTTATTTTAAAAAATAAAGTGACTATATAAAAAATGAATTAATTAATTAAAAAGACATAGCTCTCTTTGGACTTTCTGGGTTAGACAACACAATATATTATGTGAATATAGATGTGACTTGCTCCTACTTGGAAGACAACCTTGTTCAACTTACTTAGAAATATCAGCAAGGTATCAGTCCAGCCCCAGTACAAGTGTGGAATCTCAAGGTTAGCAACAATTTTAAAGAACTTTGTGTGACTGAGTGCTAAGAAGGTTTGTCCTAGATATCTATAGCTCCACTGCCCTACTCAGCTAGAATGTCTAATTCTTAAGAGAATTTAACCAAAAAGTTGTTAATTGTGTCTCAAGAAGAATTAGAATATCAAATACAGAATTTAAGAAAATAAAATCTACATTTTTAATATCTTAGGACTTAAAAATCTGAAAATTTGTTGTTTTATATAGTTTTAAGATTTTTTAAAAGATTTATTTGTTTGTTTACTTATTTATTTATTTATTTTTGCAAGCACTGGGTACAGTCAGAAGCACGGGAGGGTGAGAGAATTCACCAGAGCCAGAGTGAGGAGCAGAGCAGGCAGATTGACGAAATACACAGCTAAGAGGAGCAGCGGGCAGCAGGAGAGGTCTGTGTGCCATGTGGGACCCTCGCCTGGAGGCTGGGGATCAAGCCAGTGCTGCAGAGGCTGGGGGAAGCTCCGCAGCCCAGTGTTCAAGTGCTGCGCCACCGGGGAGGCCCTATTTATTTATTTTTTAAAGATTTATTTATGTATACATACAAGAGCTGGGGTGTAGGCAAGAGGTATGGGGGGTGAGAGGATTCATCAGAGACAGTGCGGAGCAGAACAGGCGGATCTTCTGAAATACACTACTGAGGGGAGCAGCAGGTGAGGCAGGACAACTCTGCTGCACCATGTGGGTCAGCTCCCTGGCCAGGGATCAAACTCATGCTGTAGTGGCTCTAGGTAACTTCATAGTGCTATGTCAACCCCTTGCACCACCAGGGAGAACCCTGGATCATTGTTCTGAATGTGTATACCCCCAAAAGCCCATATATTAAAATCCAATTATTCAAAGGTGATAATATTTGGACTTGGGACCTTTGGAAGCTATTTAAGTCATGATGGCAGAAGCCACACATATAAGACTAGTGCTCCCTAGCTCCCTTTCACCAGAAGAGGACACAGGCACCTTGTTTAGCTGCATGAGTGTGGCTATTTGTCAGGTAATTTTGCTGCTGCAATGGCTGTATTGAGTATTGCTTGTCTGGAGATGTCCTGGGGCATCTCGGTAGTTCCATGAGCACCTCCAGTTGTGTCTTCTGCTGTTTTGGTGAGTTGGATCCCAGCCCATCATCTGGCTTCCACGTGTTCAAAGTCCTCAGTGGAGGGAAGACACCATCTTGTGAGTGTTTGTGTTTATTATTTGAATACACTGGATACTGCTTTGGAGAGGTAAATGGCCATTTCTGACCTCAGTAACATTTTGTTTTCCACGGTTTGTTAAATAAATCCCATTGTTGTTGTTCTCTGAGCCTAAGTAGTCTTGCAATTGTGCACGCTAGTGAAGAACTCAGACAGTGACCAGTAAACTATGTGGGAAGTTTCCTTAGCCAGTTCTAGTGTCCCTTGCTGCCCTGTTTCACTTTATTGGATTTTTCATTAAAGGGCTGCACAGTCCACCAAAAGCTTCAAATTCTATTTTCATCTTCAAGAAATGACAATGAACCTACTCACTTCAGATGGCGGCATAAGTGACCTAAACTGCAGGAGAATTCACCACAGATGGAGAGCCCTTGGGAAAGATTGATGGGTTGCCAATCACAAGCAGATGGTACCCAGTGGCGAGCTTCTTCACCCAGAGGGCAACTCCTTTGAATGGCCAGAGGTACATGGATCCCCTTGGCAGTTGGAATGGGTTCTATGAAGAAAAGTAGGGACCTTGGACTGATATAGTGCCCTTGAGGGAACAGCATCTATGGGGAAGGTGAGTTTATGAGAGTCTATGCAGAAAAAGGAAGCCAAGGCCTAGAAGTGGCAGAGGGAGATACAAGAATGTGTGAAGTGGCTGGAGGAGGAGATCAAGGGACACTCACCTGCTGCTCCAGAGTCACCAGGCTCCACCTCTAGAGAGGAGGAGAAGTTTGGCTCCCTGCTTCAGACTTGTTTGGGGTAACAAAGAAGATCATGCACCAGATGTTAGACATGGGTAAAGTCTCAGAATTCAAGAGAACCCTTGCAGCCTGGCTGCTGTGTTTGTGGGATCTGAGGGTAGATGGGTAACCCATGGTTAAGGTCAAAGACTGTTAAGATGGTGCCCAGTGGAAAGTAAAGACATGGAAAGTAAAGACTAGAGCTGGGCACCTCACTGAGCTGAGTATGTTTTTTGGTCAGATTGTTCAACTTTTACAGCTGCTGTTTTGAGTGTCCCTTGTCTGGTGCATCTCAGCAGTTCCATGAGCATCTCCCTGTGTTTTCTGTTGTCTTTGTGAATTGGAACCCGGCCTAGAGACTAGCTGTCACATGCTCCAGGTATGCAGTCATGGGAAGACACCATCTTGGGAGTGTTTGTGTTTAGAACTTTAAAAGACTGGACACTGCTTCAGGTTGAGGTAAACGGCCATTTTTGGCCTTAGTAACTGTTTCTTTTTCCCTGGTGTGTTAAATAAATTCCATTATTAATGGAATTTCTCTAAGCCTTAGTAGTCTTGCAGTTATGTGCACAGGTGAAGAATATGATGGTGACCGGTAAACTATTTGGGCAGTGTCATTGTTCAGTTTTAGTGCTCCCTGTTGCCCTGTATCAGATGGAATTATTTGCACAGTGCAGGAGATGGAGAAACTGGGTTCAGTGACCCTGCATCCATCATTGAGACAAAGGCTACAGAACAGCCAGCGGTATGGCCAGGGTAATTACTCTGTTGGATTGGGTAAAAATTGCTGTGCAAATGGCATGGACCAATGTGGGTGATGTGCCAGAAACTGTGAGTAAATGCTTAACATACACTGAGCTTGTGCAGGTACTTCATGAACTGGAAATGTGGCAGTCCATGCTTAATGTAAGTATGCATGGCCCTGATAATGAGTGTTTTACTGGTGGAGTGAGGGAATTCACATTGCAAAATGCCCCTCATTCTCATTTGGGTCCCTTATGGCAATTCTGGCACCCTATGTGGGACACTGAATAAATGATGTCACCACAATGGTAGCCAACTTGGGTGAAGCTGAGAGACGCTCTCTCAAAAGGGAAAATGGGTGGTCGTTAAGCAACCTAAAAAGGATGCGAAAAAAGGCAAGTAAGCCTCTTAAAGTCACCCATGCCCAAATGTGGGTGTATCTACCATGATCAGTTGTAGATTGTGCCAAAATACAGGCATGGCCTAATGCATATTTCAGTTATGGAGACAATCGTGAGAGGACAAAAGGTTCACTCCAGGAGAAAATGGCTGCAGTGAAGTGAAAAGTTGGGAATCCAGACCCCAGGCACATTCCCTGTGCCTGGAGCACCTTTTGCTGATGACTCTGGCCCAGGAGGTTCACTTTTGAAAAGGATGAGGGCTGAGGGATCCACCCACAAAGGATGGGCAGGGACTGGAGGCCACATGTGAAACTCACTACATGTTGGTCCCCAACCAATGCATGAAGGGTTTTGTCCTTAGTAGATAGAGAGACAGGACATACTCTGTTATGTGGAAACCCAGAGAAGTGTCAGGGGTCTGCTTATTACATTGACAGCTATGGAGGCCAGTGTCAAAGAGACAGCAGAAAGACCACCCCTAGGGATTGGGTGATTACCCCCAAAGGAATATAAAGCATATGTGTCTCAAATCCTAGAGTACATGTCGGGGGTGGATGTACTACATAGTTTGTGGCTGGGCACCACAGCTGGAGAGTTTCATTTTAGTGTAATGAAGTTTCACTTTAGTGTGATGAAGGAGTGGTGTGTGGATATACCAAACATCCGCCCATAAAAGTGCCAGTCCCTAAGTGAGTGACAGATTCTTAACAGTATCAGTTGCCAGGTGGCCAATAAGAGATTATGGACACAATAGCAGAGTTGTGGCACTTCACCTGTGGCCTCTGAAGAAGCCTCATGACTCTTCGTGTGTGAGAGTAAATTACCTTGAGTTAAATGGTTCACCCCTTACATGAAGCTGTGCCTTTGCTACTTGCAAAGACTGTTACAGGTGGTGCCCCCTAGAGGAGGGTTGCTGGTGAGTCTAGATAGCCCCAGGGAAAATGCTAAAAAGTATCACATTTTGGGTGGAGCCACTGATAAGAAATATAAGGGACTTCAGGAGGAATCCTGGAATTCATTCAGTATTTTGGATTCAGTGTTTGAGAATTCAGTCTTCATGAGTCAGCATTTCAGATTAACCGTTTCAGATTTAGTGTTTTCAGATCTTGAGCAATTTCACGGTCAGCTATTTTGGCCCCCACTGTGCAGATCTTCCAGAAGGCTATCATGAGCCTCTGAACATGGAGGAGCCTCCAGCAGCCAACTTCAGAAAGGAAAACTTGAGAGGCTTTGCAAGCAGCAAAGTGACTAAAACTATTCCTGGTTTTGCTACTGTTACAGCCTGGCAAGGAAGGTGAAGACCTAGAGCAGGGTGCCTCACTGAGCTGTGAGTGTGGCCCTTTATGGGGTCATTTAGCTGCTGCAGCTATTGCTTTGAGTGTCGCTTTTCTGGTGTGGTGGTGGGGCATCTCAGCAGCTCCAGGAGCAACTTTGTTGTGTATTTTGCTATCTGTATGAGTTGTAACCTGACCTGGAGTCTGGTTGCTGCTTGCTTCAGGTTGGCAGAAGCATGAAGATGCCATCTTGGACATGTTGCCTATTATTCGGGGGAGGAACTCTGCATCCTCAGTGGCAGGAAGACACCATCTTAGCTGCTTTTGTTTAGGACTCAAAAACACTGGCACTGCTTTGGTTGAGGTAAATGGCCATTTTTGGCCTCAGTAACTCTGTCTATCCCTGGTTTGTTAAATAAATCTCATTGTTATCATTCTCTGAGCCTGAGTCATCATACAATTGTGTGCATGGGTGAAGAACTCAGACTGTGACTGGTAAACTATTCGGAGAGTGTCCTTGGACAGTTTTAGCATCCTTTGCTGCCCTGTATCACCTTCAGTGGCCAATTTGATGGATTATCTGAGCCACAAACAGGGCACATTTCACTTTGTAACTTATCTACCTATTTTCCATCGCTATAGCACCAGAAAGTCAAAACCATTTGCCTTCATGTGGGAAAGACAGCAGTGGACATTCACTGTGCTTCCACTGAGACCCCTGCATAGCCCTATTCTGTGCCACTGGCTGGTAAAAGTTGATTTGGCCCAAAGGAGATGACATTCTAAGGGCACTTGTATCATTACATTGATGACATTTTGTTGACTAATGACTGCCTTGCAGATTTGGGGGAAAATAAAAAAACTACCTCTCCTATGGGCACACCTGAAAACATGTGGACTGGGCTACTGGGGTTAGTTGCATTCTGTTACAGTTGTATTACTTTTTCAGTTTATGGGTAGAGTGTCCTATACTCCTCCCCAAGGAAAACTTGAGCAAGATTGATGCACAAATTTTAGGGCACACACACACACGCAAAACCTTTTGTGTGGTGGTATATAAGGAAAATGAATTGAAATCAGGCTATTTTTCACATTCCACACAACATTCAGTCCATACCTTAAAATGTTGTTTTTCTACCACTTGGGCATCTATCAAACAACAGAGGGGACTTGCATTTACAACAATGTATTAGTTGTGTGGTGATGGGCACTTAAAAGGGCAAAGTGGGCAAAGGAGTTGCTCTTCTGTGTTATAGTCTCTCAGTCTGCCTGTGTATATAATCCACTGAAGGCTTAAAATTCTCTTTTCATCTGTGAGAACTGACAATGAATCTAAATAGCCTGGGATGTTTACACAAAAATAGTTTTGCATAAGTGAATTACATCAGAAACTATTTTTACATTTTCATTTAAATTATGATAACAGCATAATAGAAATTAAACTTCCATCAGTGACTTGCTTTCCCAGGGTATTATGGTAAAGGCAGTCACATCACAGGCAGCAGTCTAGTAATGGATACGGAACTCAGATGATGCCACAGTATGCAACACCAAGAGTGAATTTATGGTCAGATCTTTTCATTGTTCTTTTTTTTTTAGATTTATTTAGTTACGCATACAAGAACAGGGGTACAGGCCAGAGGTGTGGGGGGTGAGAGGATTCACCAGAGAGTGAGACAGGAGAGGTCTGTTGCGCCATGTGTGTAGCTCCCTGACCAGGGATTGAATTTGTGCTGCAGTGGCTGCGGATGGCTTCATAGGTTGTGTCTTAGCCTCTTGTGCCGCCAGGGAGGCCCTCTTCATTGTTCTTTTTTTTTTTTTTTATAGAGGCATGCTTTATTTATTTGTTTGCTGGTTTGTTTGTTTGTTTTGTTTATACATGCACTGGGTACAGTCAGAAGCGCGGGAGGGTGAGAGAATTCACCAGAGCCAGAGCGGGGAGCAGAGCAGGCAGAAGGACCGAAGTACACTGCTGAGGGGAGCAGCGGGCGGCAGGAGAGGTTTGCGCGCCATGTGGGACCCTCCTCCGATGGCCGGGGAGCAGCCGGGGATCGAACCGGCGCTGCAGAGGCCGCGGGCAGCTTCGCAACCCAGCGCTCAACCGCTGCGCCACCGGGGAGGCCCTCTTCATTGTTCTTAAGCAATATGTAAACCTTAAATAAAATGAAGAAATGCAAACTGCATGTGTTTATCTTTTTTGATTGCTGAGTAATATTCCATTGTGTATATGTACCACATCTTCTTGATCCAATCATCTATTTTTGGGCATTTGGATTGTTTCCATAGTTTAGCTATTGTAAATAGTGCTGCTATGAAAATAGGCATGCAGGTGCCCTTTGGAATTAATGTTTCTGTGTCATTTGGGTAAATACCTAGGAGTGGAATTGCTGGATCATATGGAAGCTCTATCTTTCGTAGTTCAAGAAATCTCCACACAGCTCTCCATAGGAGCTAGAAGGGATGATGCTCAGTGAAATAAGTCAGAAAGAAAAAGAAAAATACTGGATGGTCTCACTCATAGCAGGAATTCAGAAAACTTAAATAAGAGACCAGGTAAAAGACCAATCAATACAAAGTAAAAATCAAAATCAACAAGCTACTATAAACCAGAGAACCAGAGACACATTGGGGGTGGGGGGGAGGGGTGGAGGGAGGGGCAGGGAGAGGAAGGACTAGGGTCAAAATAAGGGGGGAGGGTTCAATTGTATGGGGAATATAACCATAATGAAAATGCATACATTGTGCAAAGATGAAAATGATGTAAGAATTATATAAAATATTTAAAAAAAAGAAAATTTAAAAAATAAATAAGTAAATAAAATGATGAAATGATGAAATCATTCCTCTTATTTAGAGAGTACTATGTCTCAGAGAGAATGAGCCTTCCAAGCTCCTGGGAATCAGTCTGGAAGTAGAGAAAAATGTGATCTCCAAATCTGATATATCTCTGCCCTACTGGCCCTGCTGTCTTGTCTTAAGTGCTGGGCTTCCCAAAAGTTCCTCAGCACAGTCCTCAGTCTGTTTCCTCATTAATCAATCAGGAATCTTAGTATTCACTTCATAGCCTTTTTATTCAAATAAAGCTTTTAAAGCATAATAAACATCCACTAACTGCATATTAACATTATTACCGCTATTCTTACAAAGTAAATGACAATTAAAAGTAGATTTCAGAAATTTTTGTTAATTTTAATTTCTTTTTTAATTTTTTTAAAAGGAACTCTCCTACTCTCCTACATAGCTGGTTGGAGTGCAAACTGGTCCAAACACTATGGAAAGCTCTCTGGACTTTCCTCAGTCTACCAGAAATGGAGCTACCATATATGACCTGGCAATTCCACTCCTAGGGATCTACCCAAAGGACACAAAAACATTGATTCAAAAGAACACCTGCACCCCTATATTTATTGCACCACTATTTACAATAGGTAAAACCTGGAAATAACACAAATGCCCAAAAAGAGATGACTGGATCAAGAAGATGTGGGCATATATACACAATGGATTATTATTCAGCAATCAGAAAAGATAAACTTATGCCATTCACAGCAATGTGGATGGACTAGAAGGAATTATGCTCAGTGAAATAAGCCAGAGGGAAAAGAAAAATATTGGATGGTTTCATTTATAGCAGAAATATAGGGAAACCACGTAAGACATAAGTGTAAAAACATACTAGCAGTACAAAACACAACAAAGCAAAAATGGACCAATATAAATCAGAGACATTCTGCAGGGGAGGAGGAGGGAGAGGAACCAGAGGGAGGGTGGGAGGAGCACAGGGGACTGAGGTGATGGTGCCCAGGTGCATTGGTGAAGGAAACTTTATGGGGACGACACCTGAGGGGGTGGGGTGAAACAAATATTGTTTAAAAATGAACAATGATGTAAAAAATATAAAATAAAAATGAGAGATTTAAAAAAAATCTTGAATAAAAAAATAAAGATTTTTTTTATTATTTTTGCATACAAGTATTGGGGTCTAGACCAGAGGTACACACCATGAGAGGACTCACCAGAGACAAAGTGGGGAGCAGAACAGCTGGATCTACTTAAATACACTTCTGAGGGGAGCAGCAGTTGAGACAGTAGAGGTCTGCTGCACCATGTGGTTGGCTCCCTGGCCAGGGATTGAACTAGTACTGGCAGTGGCTGCAGGTAGCTTCATAGTGCTGAGACTTAACCCCTTGAGCCACCAATGAGGCCCAGATTTCAGATTTTTTTAATGATTTATTTATTTATGCATACAAGAACTGATGCACAGGCCAGAGGTGCAAGGGGTGAGAGGATTCACAGAGGCAGAACAGTCAGAATGACTGAAATACACTACTGAGGGAAGAAGCGGGTGAGACAGGAAAGTTCTGCTATGGCATGCGGGTCAACTTCCTACCCAGGGAGTGAACTCATGCTGCAGTTACTTCAGACTGTTTCATAATAGTGATGAGTCTTAACCCCTTGAGCCACCAGGGAAGTCCCTCAGATATTTAAATAAAATAATTTGTAGTCCTACTTTGATTCCAAAATATTTGTCCATTTTATATTATATATTTTTTAACCTGATAATATTTAACTCTTTTACTTAATCTGTTTCTGCCTGGCAGGAAAGGTGCTGATTGTACTTTAAAACAAAGAATAACCAAAGAAGCACTTTTCTTAACATTTGCTGCTTCAGTAAGTTGCTAAGGATAAAAAAATTGGTGGTAGTTCTGGTGAAGTTATATACATCTGAAGAGATATGTACCTGTAAATATAAATCATATACAGGATTGTAAGCCAATGTTGCATCAATAAAAGAATAACATAATAAATGATTCTTGAATGTCAAGAAAAATTGCATTTAATATTTGCTAAGTTCAAATCATCATAGTTTAGTTTTCTGCATGTTTTAGATCTTTAGTAGAACATTCCAAAAGAAGAAACAACTTTAGTAAAATCCTTTCCATTAGATGAAACAATAAATTCAATATACTTTATTTAAATAATAAATTGTTTGAGAATAAAAAACAGACTAAAGCAAATAAAATTGTGCATATGTAACTACACAATGACTTATAACAGATCATAAAATAATAGCATTGATAATTTGTATGACGTTTAGAAATATATCACACTATAATTGTTTACCTCAGTGGTTTGGAGTTTCACAAAATTTAGAGTTGAATTTTTAGTCTTCAAATCATACAAGCTTTTTTTAAAAAGATTTATTTATTTATTTATTTATTTATTTATTTATTTATTTACACAAGAACAGGGGTACAGGCCAGATGTGCGGGAGGGTGAGAGGATTCACCAGAGACAGAGTGGGGAGCAGAACAGGCAGACTGATGAAATACACTGCTGAGGGGAGCAGTGGGCATGACAGAAGAGGTCTGCTGCGCCATGTGAAACCCTCCCTGACAAGCCGGGATGGAACTGGCACTGCAGAGGCTATGGACAGCTTCACAACGCAGCGCTCAACCACCTGTGCCACCAGGGGAGGCCCAAATCATACAAGTTTTTTTATGGCATTTTCTATATTCTTTTCCTTAGACTCCCTCTCAATATTTAACATTTATTTTTATCCTTTATAATTTGTTCTCCGTTTTTTTTAATTTTTGTTTTATTATGTATTATTGAGTGTTCTTTCAAATGCCATTCAGATACAAGTTATCTTGTATCATTCTTTCATAAAAATGAGCAAGCAGCAACAATGTTAACATAAGAATAAAAAAAATCCTATTGTTAGCTAACTATGTTTCACAATACAGATAATTTATATTTTCGCATGAGTGAAAGCAGCTATGAAAGGAAAGAATGCATCATTTAACAACATACAGCTCTATCAGATGCACTTTAAAATATCAAAACCTAAAATAATGATCCACAAGGGACTATATTATTGTCTTATGAAATTGAATCATTTTAGGAGTGGAATCAGACAAATGTATATCAATGTTTTAAAAATGTTTGCTGTTTTGTGTGAGTATCCATGTTGTGTGTATGTATGGGTGTGAAAGAGAGGTATGCTGATTCCCTCTTAGCTCTACTCTGGTTGTAACTTAATCTTTTTTTTTTTAAAGATTTATTTACTTATACATAGAAGAACTGTGGTACCGGCCAGAGGTGTGGTGGGTGAGAGGATTCACCAGAGACAGAGCGGGGAACTGAACAGGCAGATTGATGGAAAAACACTGCTGAGGGGAACAGCAGGCAATTCAGGAGAGGTTTACAGCACCATGTGTGTGGCTCCCTGGCCAGGGATCAAATTCATGCTACAGTGGCTACTAATAGCTTCATAGGTTGTGTATTAACCCCTTGCGCCATCAGGGAGGCCCTCTAACTTAATCTTATTTGTTGAAGAAAGTGAATTTTTAAAGACCCCTTGTCACACAAAAAATCCACATATCAGGGAAGGGGAGAAAACACTTCTCTTTGAACACTGTTAAAACCATTAAAATAATCCAATTTAGATTGTGTTTACATTAGTTGGTGTATCTGTTGTTGGTCAAATACCATGCAGTTTTGATGATTATGGCTTTGTAGTATAGCTTGAAGTCTGGGAGTGTGATGCCTCCATTCCCTTCTCTTTTTTTTTTCAGGAGAGTTTTGGCTATTTGGGATTTTTGGTGATTCCATATGAATTTCATCAATAATTGTTCTATTTCTTTGAAGAATGTTATTGAAATTTTTATTGGAATTGCATTGAATCTGTAAATTGCTTTTGGTAGGATGGCCATTTTGATAATGTTAATTCTTCCAATCCATGAGCAGGGGATGTCTTTCCATTTCTTTGTGTCTTATTCTATTTCTTTTAACAGTGTTTTATAGTTTTCTTCGTATAGGTCCTTTACCTCTTTTGTTAGATTTATTCCCAAGTATTTGATTTTTTTTGTTTCAGTAATAAAAGGGATTTTTTTTATTTCTACTTCTTCAGATTTATTGTTTGTGTATAAGAAGGCTACTGATTTTTGCATGTTGATTTTGTATTCTGCCACTTTACTAAACTAATTAATTAGCTTTTCTGTGGTGTTTTTGGGGTTCTCTATGTATATTATCATATCATCTGTGAATAGTAATATTTTAACTTCTTGCTTCCCTATTTGGATTCCTTGTATGTCTTTCTCTTGTCTTATTGCTCTGGCTAGGACTTCCAGTATTATATTGAAAAGCAGTTGTGAGAATAGACATCCTTGTCATGTTCCAGATCTTAATGGAAATGCATTCAGCTTTCCACCATTGAGAATGATACTGGCTATGGGCTTGTCATATATAGCCTTTATCATGTTGAGGTATGTTCCTTGTATCCTGAGAATTTCAAGGGCCTTTATCATACATGGGTGTTGTACATTGTTGAAAGCTTTCTCAGCATCCATTGATATTATCATATGGTTTTTATATTTCTTTTTGTTGATGTATTGTATAACATTGATTTTCAGATGTTGAACCATCCTTGTGTGCCTGGAACAAATACTACTTGGTCATGGTGAATTATCTCATGGGTACATTGTTAGATTCTGATACCTAAAATTTTATTAATGATTTTTGCATCCATGTTCATTAGAGAAATTGGCCTGTAGTTTTCTTTTTTTGTGTTGTCCTTGCTTGGTTTTGGTGTTAGTGCGATGTTGGCTTCATAGAAGGTGTTTGGTATTATCCCTTCCTTCTCAATTTTTTGAAAGAGTTTGTGAAGGATAGGCACTAATTAATTTCTGAATGTTTGGTAGAATTCATTTGTAAATCCATCAGGTCCTTGGCTTTTGTTTTGGGGGAGGGTTTTGATTACATTTTCAATTTAGCTGCTTGTAATTGGTCTATTTAGGTGTTCTATTTCTTCTTTATCTAGCTTTGGGTGATTGTAGAATTGTAGGAATTTGTCCATCTCTTCTAGATTGTTGAACATGTTTGCATATAACTGTTCATACACACCGACCAATGGAACTGAATAGAAAATCCAGAAATAAACCCACAGATTTATGGTCAACTAATATTTGACAAAGGGCAAAGAATATGCACTGGAGCAAAGAAAGTTTGTTCAATAAGTGGTGCTGGGAAATCTGGGTCACTACATGCAAAAGAATGAAGCTTGACTACTACCTCACACCATGCACAAAAACCAACTCAAAATGGATTAAAGAACTAGACATAAGACCTAGAACCATAAAATACATAGAAGAAAATATAGGTAAAACACTACATGACATGCACCTCAAAGACATCTTTACAGACACATCACCCAAAGCAGTGATAATGAAGGCAAAGATAAACAGCTGGGATTACATCAATTAAAGAGCTTCTGCACAGCAAAAGAGACAATAACAAAAACAAAGAGAAACCCCACCAACTGGAGAAAATTTTGCACACAACATTAATGGTAAAGGACTGATCACAAAAATCTACAAAGAGCTAATGAGACCCAACAAAATCAAAGAAGATAATCTAGTCAAAAAATGGGCCAAAGAGCCAAACAGAAACTTCTCCAAAGAGGAAATGCAAATGGCCAACAGGCATATGAAAAAATATTCAACATCACTTGTAATCAGGGAAATGCAAATCAAAACTACAATGAGATACCACCTTACACCAGTGAGAATGTTAAAAAAAAACTATTAAAATATTAAATATTAAAAAAAACCTAGCAACAACAAATGTTGGTGAGGATGTTGAGAAAAAGGAATACTCCTGCACTGCTGGTGGGAGTGCAAGCTGGTCCAACCACTATGGAGAGCTGTGTGGAGATTCCTCAACCTACTAAAGATAGAGCTTCCATATGATCCAGCAACTCCACTGCTAGGTATTTACCCAAAGAACACAGAAACAGTAATTCCAAAGAGTACCTGCATCCCTATGTTTATAGCAGCACTATTTACAATAGCTAAGATATGGAAACAATCCAAATGCCCAAAAATAGATGACTGGATCAAGAAGATGTGGCCCTTATACACAATGGAATATTACTCAGCAATCAAAAAAGATAAACACATGCAGTTTGCAGCAACATGGATGGAGCTAGAAGGGATCATGCTCAGCAAAATAAGCCAGAAAGAAAAAGAAAAATACCGGATGGTCTCACTCATAGCAGGAATTTAGAAAACCTAAATAAGGGAACAGGAAAAAGACTAATTAATACAAAATGAAAATCAAAATCAACAAGCAACTATAAACCAGAGACACACTTCAGGGGTTTTTTGGGGGGTGGGGAGAGGAAGGATTAGGGTCAAAATAAGGGGTGGGGGATGCAATTGTATGGGGAATATAACCAAAATGTAAATGCATACATTGTGCAAAAATGAAAAATAAGAATTATATGAAATAAAATATTAAAAATTGTAATTTGAAAAAAAAGAAAAAAAGATTGTGTTTACAGTCCTTTGTTGGAGTTGGAGTACTACCCCCTGAGGTAGGATGAATTGAGTATGATGGTTAATTAGGTTGGGTCATGTGTCCACCCTATGGTAGAGGGACAAGTGGTAGTATAGTCTGTGAGCATGGAAACTGTGATGAACCACCTACCAAATTGATATAGGCAAGGCAGTCACCACAAAAATAGGAGTAGTAGGGCCTCCTTGGTGGCGCAGTTGGTTGAGCTCTGCACTGTGAAGCTGTCCCCACATTCTGCAGCATGGGTTCGATCCGGGCCAGCCAGTGAGAATCCCACATGGCGAGCAGACCTCTCCTATCTTCCCCATTGCTCCCCTCAGCAGTGTATTTCATCAGTCTGCCTGTTCTTTTCCCCGCTCTGCCTCTGGTGAATCCTCTCAGTCTCCTGTGCATCTGGCCTGTACCCCAGTTTTTGTATAAATAAATAAATCTTTAAAAAAATAGGAGTAGTAGATCAGCATGGACTTCCACACAGAACATTTTTATACAGAATTTAAGATATCTAGAGGATAAGTAGAGGACATATTAAAGAACAAATGAGAAAATTATGAAGCTTGTTACTAGACAATTACACGTAAATCAAGGTAAAAAACATCAGTACAAATACACAGGTAAAGGCTGAAGGCATATTATTTCCTTTTCTAATTTCCAAGGATATTGACTTATCCTTAGTTTACTCTTAATCAGCTACAAAAATCTAGTTTTAGTATTTTTTCTGAAACACTGTGTGTTCCTGACTTCAGTTTATCTGGACAGTTAATTGATGGACAAAATACCTATGGGTTTACAGGACTTCGCAGCAGACATCCTATGTTTCTTTTCTAATTATTTCTTGCCAATGTAAGATTTTTTTTTAATAATGCAATACATTCATGCTCCAAATATTAGACTCCATCTTATTCATTTGAATTTCCTAATTAATATATTACATACACATCAAACTAGTGCAACTTGCTAAGCTTTCAAATAATTTTACTTTTCTAGAATATATCTCCCCTTCCTCTACATTAAATATATGTATTAATCAATGTCTACCATAAATGACATTTCTTGTTTGAAGCTCCCTGGAAATGTCTTTTTATTATTCTATACCACCCTGTTGAAACAGATATTTTCTTGATAATCCTGTTCACAATACTTCATGCTAAGGAACATTTTATTTAATCCTGATATACTTCAAAATTACTTTTATCTCCATCATTATATTCTTTTTAAAATTTATTTATTTATACAAGAGCTGGGGTATAGGTCAAAGGTGTGGGAGGGTGAGAGGATTCACCAGAGACAGAGTGGGGAACAGAACAGGCAGACTGACTATAACACACTACTGAGGGGAGCAGTGGGAAAAACAGGAGAGGTCTGCATCTCCTGCCAAAACAGGGTACCTCCCTGGCCAGCCAGGAATCAAACCCAAACTGCAGAAGCTGTGGACCACTTCACAGCGCTGCATTCAACCTGCTGTGCCACCAGTGAGGCCTCCATCATTATATTCTAAAGTCCTTAAAATAATACTATGGTATTTTCATCATCTACAGTGCTAACAAGACTTCACATGTAAAAGACAATCAGTATTTATCAAACATTGATGGAAAATCTTTTGGTTTCTGTTTGCTTAAACTTTTAGGGTTAGTATTTTTAAATGGGTGTACACGAATAAAACAAGATAACTGAAAAACTTAATTACCTCTCTGTTTTGCTCTTTCATTAAAACTATAACATTGAAAGAGTGGATTTGATACAGATAATTATTAACATATTAATATTGTGAACACCGTTCATTTGAAATTGAGTTATGTGAAAATAGAAACAGTTTTGAAAGACTTAGAGTTTTTAATTGAAATGGGTTTGGTCTATGGTAAAGGTCTATGGTAGATATGATGTGAATGTATATGCTCAGATCACAGATTGTTATAAACCAATCCTCCCTCAATAAAAAGGAAAAAAATAGCTTATTAAACAGATTAAGTATAAATCAGATTTCAGGTATGCTTACCAAAATCAAGAACTCTCTGATACATGAACATAATTTTAAACTCAGAGTAATCACAAATGTTGCTATTTATTTTCATGTTCTTGTTTCTCTTACATTTAGGCTAGACTAGAACTACAGTTCTTTTCTGTGCACATATTAAATATTTTAAAAACTTAAATATTTCCCTATTTTCTTCCAGTTTATGGAATTTATCCAAACATCTTTGTTGCTGAATTCCATAGGGTATGGTGGGTTCTGGCAGGAGCAGACTTGCATATTTAACCAAATGGCAGATCCAAGGTGGCCATGACCCTACCCTGATGTCTGAGACTACTACTGCTCTTAGTTCTCAATGTCATTGTTTCAATAGTATGATTCTGCCAGTCAGTTTCAGCTAGTCATGTTTCTAAAGTTCTAGGACACCCAAAACAGAGATACTGGCTTTCTTTCAAATTCTAAAAACCTTTTAGTTGGGAGCAAATCATTTAGTCTGGAACAAATCTAACATTGCCTAAACTCACTTTCCTCCAGCCTCCCAATATATGGTATTTATTTCTATTTTAAGTTAATAGATATACCTTCACTTTCATAGATGTAACTTATTGTGGTGGGAATTCCATAGCTCCTTTTTCTTCCCAGAATGATGTATAGAACTTCAAAATATAGGTATATATATGTGTGTGTGTGTGTGTGTGTGTGTGTATGTATATGTATTCCCACAACATATGTGAATCCACTGATCTTACTATGGATGTATTCCTGGAAATACAGATGCTAATTTGATTAATATTTTTCAGTATTTCCATGGTTCCACAGATATTATTAACACTTTATGACAGAATTATCAACCTAATTTTATGTCTCCTCACTAGACTTCAAAGCATTTAAAGGGAGTGACTGTATTCTCATTGACGTGTGACTCTTGTTGGTCAATACGTCTGCTGATTGGAAGATGCACCTGGTTGTAGTGTTGTTCCTGTGCCTACACTCTCACTCAGGTTGCCTAACTGAGTCTCTGTGTTCTACCAAGTCATCTATGTTCAACATTGATGTTGGTAAGATTTGGTAGGATACAAATGTGTTAGCACTATTTCAGTTAAAATTAGGGAAGAAAAACCATTAAATCCCCCCAAAGTTATGATATACCACATAGATTTTTTTTTCTGATTTATATAATCATCAAAATATGATAGTTCATTTAAAATTATATTTGGAATTTGGGGCACATTTTAGACATTTTTTCAATGATGTTAAATAAATTTAAATACTTAAGAAATATTAACTGATGAGTTTGAGTCAATCTGCAACTATTCAGAATGAAAATGTGCTTGAAATAACTATTTCCAAATAAGAAATGACATTCTAAATTTAACTGTTAGAAATTGTCTAATGTTGGATCTCCCTGCCGATGCTAGGGGTTAAGTTTCAGCACTGTGAAGCTACACACAGTCAATCCCTGACCAGGGAGCTAGCCCATATGGTACAGCAAACCTCACCTGTCTTACCCGCTGTTCCCCTCAACAGTGTATTTCAGTAGAACTGCCTGTTCTGCTTCCTTCTCTGTCTCTGGTGAATCCTCTCACCCCCATGCACCTCTGACCTATACCTCAACATGAATAAATAAAATAAAGCTTCTTAAAAAAGAAATTGTCTAATGTTTACTTTTATTATCCATAAACAATCATGACAATATAAATCTTATTACTGTGAAAGATCTATAGAGGTATAGCTGTTTTTTTTTTTTTTTTAAGATTTATTTATTTATTTATACAAGCACTGGGTACAGTCAGAAGCGAGCGGGAGGGTGAGGGAATTCACCAGAGCCAGAGTGGGGAGCAGAGCAGGCAGAAGGACCGACGTACACTGCTGAGGGGTGCAGCGGGCAGCAGGAGAGGTCTGCGCACCATGTGGGACCCTCCTCTGTTGGCTGGGGAGCAGCCGGGGATTAAACCGGTGCTGCAGAGGCTGCGGGCAGTTTTGCAACCCAGTGTTCAACCGCTGCGCCACCAGGGAGGCCCGAGTTATAGCTGTTTTAAACCTCTTACTCACGTGACAATCTGTCTAACATTTAATGAAACAATGACAATAGTGTTCAACATGAGTAGTCATTAGTAAAATGCATACCTATTGGAATGATCATTATCAAAATGACTAGAAATTACAAATTCTGGCATGGATATGGAAGAAATTTCTTGTGTGTTGTTGGTAAGATTGTAAATTCTTACACTATTGGAGATATTATAGAAGATCCTCAAAACATTAAAAAAAATCATGACCCAATATTTTTACTTCTCGCATTCAAATGAAACAAAGTCTTTAAGTTTAAAAGACAGAAGAACCACTTATTATAGCCATAACATGGAAACAACCTAGGTGTCCATTGATGGATTTATGAAGAGTGTGTGTGTGTGTCTATGCAGTATATCAATACATAATGTGCATATATGTGTATATATAAATAATAAACTGAAAAAATACACGATGGGGCCTCCCCTGGTGGTGCAGCTATTGAGCGCTGGGCTGCGAAGCTGCCTGCAGCCTCTGCAGTGCAGGTTTGATCCCCTGCCACCGGCGAGTGTCCCACATGGTACGACAGACCTCTCCTGCTGCTCCCGCTGCTCCCCTCAGCAGTGTATTTCGTCTGTCTGCCTGTTCTGTTCCCCACTCTGGCTCTGGTGAATTCTCTCACCCTCCTGTGCTTCTGACTGTACCCAGTGGTTGTATCCATAAATAAATAAATATTTAAAAAAATACACTGATGGAGGTAAGAAAAGTATCTAGCTTATATGTAGAATTTATTTTTTTTAATTTTTTAAAGATTTATTTATTTATGCCTACAAGAGCTGGGGTACAGTCTAGAGATGCAGGAGGTGAAAGGATTCACCAGAGACAGAGTAGGGAACAGAACAGGCAGAATGACTGAAATACACTGCTGAGGGGAGCAGTGGGTGAAACAGGAGAGGTCTGCTGTGCCATGTGGGTTGCTCCGCAGCCGGCGGGGATAGAACCAGCATTGCAGAGGCTGCAGACAACTTCACAGCGCTACGCTCAACCGTCTGTGCCACCAGGGAGGCTCCTATACATAGAATTTTAGAAATAAAGTACTAGATGAAGAGATGACATTTGTGTTTAATAGAGGTGGAGGGTGCTTTAAGGGGATATGGAGATAGGTGATCAAAAGGTACAAACTTCCAGTTATAATATAAATACTAAGGATGAAATGTGTAATATGATGACTATAGTTAACACTGTTGTATAATATATAGGAGATGTCTTGAGAGTAAACCTTACCTCAGGAGAACATTTTTCTTTATTTTTTCATTGTTTTTACATGAGATGATAGATATTAATTGAACTTATTGTGGTTATCACTTTACAATATAGATACAAATCAAACTGTTAAGCTATATATCTTGAAATGATACAGTGATGTAGGTCAGCTATGTCCCATTAAACTGAGGGAAAACATTATGTTGCATGAAATATGTTCTATTTGATTTAATTTTAAAAATTGTTTATAAACTTGAAATATTAATATCATTGTGGTTACCAGGAAGTGGTTATTAGGAGTAGCCATCATCAGTTTTGTTTTCAAAAGTTTATATGAAAACTGCCATACTATTTCACCAAATATAAATAATTTGAGAATCACAGTGATTGTCATATCAAGAATGAAAATATAGGGATCTACCAGGCCACCTCTGGTACATGACTTTGATCTGAGGTTGAGCAACTAACCATACCTTGGAGCAGACACATGTCCCTCTCTGGGTTGTGCAGGGCCCTGTATAATGACATTAGTGACCTAAGCCAAATTGGGGAAACACCTGTTGGGAAAACACAGGAGCAAGTCAGGCCTCGGTGAAGGCAATGCAGTGCCCTAATAGTAATGACCCCCAAATACCTTCTAGTGAGTGTCCTAGGCCAGGGTAAGAGATGAGGAGGCACACATAAAAGTGAAACTCACAGCACTGAAGTAGTGGGGAAGAATAAAGAGATGGAATAACACCAGGATAGCCACAGAAGTCTTAAGGGGAATATAACACTAAATATGTAGAACGTATATCCAGAATCAGATCACAAAGACATGGAAGATCTTTTCCTCCTATCAGATACAGAATTCAAGCTTGCCATCAATATGAATTGAAAGATCTCAGAGAATAACCCAGAGAAGATACAGGAAATTTGATCAAGGACATGCAAGAAAATAAAGTAAAACAAATGACTATCCTACAAAACAAAATCAAGGAAGCTATGTAAGTAGAATAAAACAAACTCTTGTCTCACTCCCCTCAGCAGTGTATTTCAGTAGATCTACCTGCTGTGCTCCCCATTCTGTCTCTGGTAAAACTTCTCATCCCCCACACCTCTGGCCTACATCCCAGTTCTTCTACATAAAAATAAATACAATCTTAAAAAAAGGACAAATATCTTCATTGGACCAATCTCTAGTTCTTGTGACCATTTTTTGATTGGGCTGTTTGCTTTCTTTTCGACAAGTTCTATGAATTCTTTGTAGATCTTTGACATCAATTCCTTATCAGATGTATGGTGTTCAAATATTTTTATCATTCAGCATGATGTTCTTTATTTGGGATGTTGTCTCTTTCACTCCACTGAAGGTTTTAAGTTAGATGTAGTACCTACTGTTTATCTTCTCCTTTGTTTTTCTAGCTGCTGGGAACAAAAACACAAAAATGTTTCTGAAGTTTATGGGGCCAACATGTACATGAAAAATGTTCATCAACACCTATCAGGGAAATGTAAATCAAAATCACAATGAAATACCATCTCACATCAGTGAGAATGGCCCATATTAAAAAAGCCAGAAATAACAAGTTCTAGATAGGTTGTAGAGAAAGAGACATGTTTAAATTGTTGGTGGGAATGTAGAATGTTCCAGACCCTAGGGAAAACAGTATGCAGTTTCTTCAAAATAACAAAAATGGACCTGCCACATGACCCAGCAATTCCATTCCTAGGTATCATCCAATGAACACACAAAAAATTAATTCATAAGGAAATCAGCACTTATTTTTTTTCAGATTTTTAATTTATGCATACAAGAACTTGAATGCAAGCCAGAGGTGTGTGTGGCGGGGGTGGGGGGGTGGGGGGGAGGTGACAGTGAGAGGATTCACCAGAGACAGAATTGGGAACAGAAAAGGCAGACCGACTGAAATACACTGCTGAGGGGAGGAGCGGTAGTGGCAGGAGAGGTCTACTGCACCATGTGGGTTGTTCCCTGGCTGGCTGGGGAATGAACTCATGCTGCAGTGTCTGTGGACAGCTTCACAGTGCTGTGTGCTTAACCCCCTGTACCACCAGGGAGGCCCAGGAACCCTGCACTTCTATGTTAATTGCAGCATAGTTGATGATAGTCACCACATGGAAACAAACTATGTGCCACAAAATAGATGAGTAAATTGAAAATATGTATGTCTGGGTCTCCCTGGTGGTTCAAGGGGTTAAGATACAACTTATGAAGCTATCTGCAGCCTCTGCAGCATGAGTTCAATCTCCATCCAAGGAGCTACCCACATGGCACAGCAGACCTCTCCTGACTTGCCCCCTGCTCCCCTCAGCAGTGAATTTCAGTCAGTCTGCCTGTTCTGTTCCCCAGTCTCTGGTGAATTCTCTCATGCTCCACACCTCTGGCCTGTGCCCCAGTTCTTGTATGCATAAATAAATCTTAAAAAAAAAAAGAGAATATCTATGTTTACACAATGGAATGCCACTTAGCAATGTAAAAAGATAAACTCATGCTATGTGACAACATGGATGGAGTTGGATGAGATTATTTTTATTGAAATAAACCTGGAGAAAGATAAATACTGGATGGTATTTCTTATATGTGGATTATAGAGAGGCCAAACTGTCAGACAAAGACAAATTTAAAACCAAGCCTTGAAAGCTGACCATATATCTGAGGCACCCAGGAAGAGAGGGGTAGGAGTGGTTGGGGTGGGGAAGTGAGCACAATGTGCTAGGGTAGACAACTATGGGTATTTTGATGGTGGGAGAACTATGGCGACCGCACCTAAGGGGAGAAATCTTTTATTGTCGAAATATTGAGAAAGATGTGTAACGTTGGCACTTCATTAAAAAGTAATTCTATGAAATAAAAATGCCAGTAACAATTTTGTATTATTTTGGAATTTGATTGGAACTTGAAAATCCACTGAAAAGGCAGCGGGTTGCCTTTTCCTGCAGTGTTATCCAGACAACTTTTTATAAAATACCTATTGCCCAAGATTTTTCATACGGTAAAATGACACTTAACTTACTATATCTCACTTATTAAAGACTTCAAGTGAAATTCCAGAATAAGCTTTTTCAAGTTAGTAACACAGAGTAAAATAAATAAATTAACAGATAGATTAAAAAAAAAAAACAGGAACAGCTATTTTCATAATAAAATAGATGTTCAGTCAAAATGGAAATTACTAACAAAAATGGGCACTATAGAATGATCAAGGGGATAATTATTCAAGAAGGTATAACTGTCATCAATATTTATGCACCCAACACAGGTGTGCCTAACTATATAAAACATCTATTAACAGAACTTAATCAACACATTGACATAATCACAATAATAGTAAGAAATCACAACAAAATACTTGTGTCAATGAATAGATAGCTCACCCCGCTGCTCCCCTCAGCAGTGTACTTTGGTCAATCTGCCTGTTCTTTTTCTTTTCCCCACTCTGTCTCTGGAGAGTCCTCTCATTTCAAACTGAAAGCAAAAAAAAAAAAAAAAAAGAAATAAAGTAAAAATTAAGAAATAAAGTAAAAGGGGCCTCCCTGGTGGTGCAAGGGTTAAGATGCAACCTATGAAGCTGTCTGCAGCCACTGCAACATGAGTTTGATTTCCAGGCCAGGCAGGTAGCAACCCACATGGTGCAGCAGAGCTCTCCTGGCTCACCCCCTGCTCCCCTCAGCAGTGTACTTTGGTCAATCTGCCTGTTCTGTTCCCCACTGTGTTTCTGGTGAATCCTTTCACTGCCCCCATGCCTCTGGCCTGTACCCCAGCTCTTGTGTGCATAAATAGATGAATCTTTAAAAAAAAATAGAAAGTAATGAATCAGATGGACTTAATAGACATATACAAAATTTTCCACCACCACCGAGAGAGATATTCATCTTTGTTAAGAAACATGTGACATTCTTAAGGATAGAACATATGCTGTGTAACAAAATAGGTCTCAATAAATATATGCAGATTGAACACAAGTAACAGTTCACAGAGGCATGAACTAAAAGTCAACCACAAGATCAAACCTGGAAGAAAATCAAACGTGAAGATTAATCAAAATATTTCTGAATAACACTTAAGTCACAAAGGTGAAATACAAAAAAAAAAATAGACTAATAAAAATATAAAGATGAGCTACCCAATGGAATACAACCAAAGTTATAATTAATGGTGTAAGGAATTAGAGAAAATACCCAATGAAACTAAAAGCCAGCACAAGGAGGGAAATAAAAACATAGGTTGGAGGGCCTCCCTGGTGGTGCAGACAGTTGATTGCCACACTTTGAGGCTGTCCACAGCCTCTGTAGCACAGGTTCAATCCCGGCCAGCAGGCAGGAATCCCACATGGCAAGGTGAACCTCTCCTGTCTCACCCGCTTCTCCCCTCAGCAGTGTGTTTCGGTTAGTCTGCCTGTTCTGTTCCTGGCTCTGTCTCTGGCGAGTTCTCTCACCCTCCTGCACATCTGGCCTGCACCCTGGTTCTTGTATAAATCTTAAAAAAGTTGGAAGTAAACAAGTAAAGTCATTCAAAAAGGCAGTTTAAAAGATGCATGAAAGAAAGCTGATTCTTAGAAAAATTAAAATTGACATGTCTCTAGCTAGTCTCAGTTCTAAAAAGGGGAAAGAACTCTAAACAAATAGAATCATAAATCAAAAAGAAAAGCCATATCAGGCATCTTGGAAACACAGAAGATCACCAACACACTGATTGTAAACAAGGTTATTGAAACAGTAATCAAAAGTATCCCAAGAAAGAAAAATTTGAGGAAAAAAAAAACCCTTTTACATTGCTTGTGAGAATGTAAACTGGTCCAACCACTATGGAAACTAGTGTTGAAGACCCTCAAATAACTAAAAATATATCTACCATATGACCCAGAAATTCCTCTCCTAGAAATCTACCTAAAGAACACAAAAATCAGTAATTTAAAAGGAAACATGCATTCCTATGTTCATTACAGCACTATTTACAATAGCTAGATATGGAAACAATCTAAAGGTCCAAAAACAGGACTGGATCAAGAAGATGTGTTATATATACACATCCACACAATGGAAAACTACTCAGTGAGGGATTATGCTCAGTGAAGTAAGTCAGAAGGAAAAAGAAATACCAACAATTTAACTTATAGAAGGTATATAGGGAAACCAAACAAGGGGTAGGCAAAGGGTGGGAGAACTACAGGGCCTACATCTGAAGGGAGAAATCAAACAATGTAAATAAATGAACAATGATGTAAGAAAATAAATAAATTTAATTTGAACAAGAAAAAAAAAAGACAAAACTAGCAGGAAACTATAAATTGAGACATATAACAGGGGAGGGGGAGAGTAAGAGATCAAAAGAGGGAAGGAAAAAGCACAAGAGATTGGCGAAACTTAACGGTTGGCTTGGTGGTGGGAATTTTATGGGGATTATGCCTGCGAGGAAAAATCAAATATTATACAAAAATGAACAATGATGTAAAATATATATATTTATTTAAAGAAACATCTAATTACAAATTAAAAAAAAAAAAGTGCCACTTCTGACTTATCGCCATGAACTATGGGGCATGAGTTAATATCTCATCCTTCAATATTTCATTTTTTAAACCCTATCTACAAAAATAAATTAAATATATACTAAACTTAAAAAAAAAGTCTACCAAAAAAGAAATGCTGAGTAATGAATTGTTTCACCAGTGAGTTTTGGAAAAGTTTCTAAAATTTTAATCACATGGGCCACTCTTGTGGCACAAGGGGTTAAGTGCTGCACTGTGAAGCAGTCTACAGACTCTGCAACATGAGTTCGATCACCCAGCCTTCCAGGGAGCAACCCACATGGTGCAGCAGACCTTTCCTGATCACCTGCCTCTCCCCTCAGCAGTGTACTTCGGTCGATCTGCCTTTGCTGTTCCCCACTCTGTCTCTGGTGAATCATCTCACCTCCCACATATCTGGCCTGTACTCCAGCTTTTGTATGCATAAATAAATAAATCTTTAAAAAATAAATAAATTTTAATCATATTTCTCAAAGCTTTCCAAAAGTTTGAGGAAGTGGTAAAGCTTCAAAAACATTTTACAAGTCTAAAATTACTCTAATAGCAGAAGCAGACAAGGATATCAAAACAAAAAAGAAAACTAAAATGATATTCATTATAAATATCCTCAATAAAATCTGATCAAACCAAATTCAAAATACATTAAAAGATAATGTATCATGATCAATCAGTATATATTTCTGGGTTTCAAAGATGGGTCAACATACAAAATCAATCAATGCAGTTCCTTATATCTAAAAAGGAAATAGTAATGTTGCATTACTACATCAATACATGCAAAATATTCATTTGAAAGAGTCAACGTTCATTTGTGATGAAAAATTTTAAAGAAATATGAATATAAGGAACAGGTAGCATAATAAAAGTGCTATATTAAAAAATAACACAGTTTAAATCACACATATGGTGAAAGTATCCTTTAAGATCAGGTGCAAAAAAGGAATTTCTGCTTTTACCACTACTATTCAACATAGTAGTGTACTCCCTAGAGAGATTAATTAGGAAAGAGAAAGGAATAGAAGAAATCCAAATGGGGAAGAAGTAAAATTATCACTATTTGTAGCTGACAAAACAATATGCACACATACAAAAAAAGTATATAGACCTCCCTGGTGATGCACGGGGTTAAGCACAGCACTCAGAAGATATATGCAGCTTCTGCAGCAAGAGTTTGATCCCCTGCTGGCCAGGGAGCTACCCATGTGGTGCAGTAGACCTCTCCTGTCTCTCCTGCTGCTCCCCTCAGCAGTGTTATTTCAGTAGATCCACCTGTTCTGCTCCTCACTCTGTCTACAGTGAATCTTCTCACCCCCACACCTCTGGCCTATACTCCAGTTCTTGTATGCATAAATAAATATATATATATTTTAAAAACCTATATAATCCACAAAATTATTGGAAAGGATCAATCTATAAACCAGCAGGCTGCAAAATCAATATACATTAGGTTGTCACATTCCTGTACACACACACAAACACTAGGAAAAAAAAACTGCAAAGATATCAAGGAAATATCCCCATTTATAGAGCTATCACCAAGTATTAAATATCTAGGAGTAAACATTATAAGGGAAATGAGAAGACCATTCAAAAATAACTAAGACATTGTTAAATAGAAGATATAAAGGACAAGAAATATATTTCCTGCTTATAGATTAGAAGACTTAAACTGCTTAAAATTGTCTTACTTCCCAAAACAATGCATGATTCAATGCAATCATATCATAGATTCACGGAATTCTTCAAGGAAATCGATACGTTGCTGAAATAAATAGGAAACCTCAAAAGACCTGAATGATCAAAGTAATCTTGACACAAAATAGCAGATACATCACAATTCAAACCTCAAACTGCATTTTAAAGTTATAATAAATAGTGTTGTATTAGAATAAAATTAGACACATCGAACAATGGGATAGAATTGACAGACCAGAAGTGAAACATAATTTATATAGACAAATATCCCAAGCATATACAATGTAAAAGTAAGTATAGAATGGGGAATAGAATGGGTTATAAAATGGAAAATGTCTCCTTAATAAACGATGCTGGAAAAACTAGACAGTCTCAAATAATAAACCACTCTCATAACATACACAAAAAATTAACTCAAAATGGATAAAGGGTTTGGATGTTAAGTCCTGAAACCATAAAATAATCAGAAGAAAATATATGTTAAACAATTCATTACATTGATCTCAGTTATATCTTTGGGAACTCTACTCCAGTGGCAAAGGAAAAAAAAAATAAACAAAAAAAAAACTAAAATTCCCATACAACAAAGAAACAATCTAAAATGAAAACACCCTTCTAAATGGGAGAGAATGCTTGCACATTGTATATAAGACACACCACCGAATCAAAAATTGGGTGGAATAGTAAAATTCACAATGGACATTTCTAAAAAACAAACTAATAAACAAAAAATCCCAAATGGCTACCATTTGTATTCAGTACCACTTAACATCATCACATAAAAACCAAAAACACAATGAGGTACTATCTCTGTCCTAAGAGAATGGCCCATATATAAATTTGACAGAACTAAAAAAAATTAATAATCAAAACCAAAAAATCAGTTGAAGGAAGGGAATAATATCAACTGGTGATGAAATATTTTTTTTTAAAAGACAATACAATAGGTCAGTGAAAAAAAGTGCAGGTTCTTTGGAAGAATAATTATTACAAATCCTTAACTAGGCTACTATTAACAAAAGTGAGAAAATCCTAATAAAGGACTCAGAAACAAAAGAGATAAGCTTGCAATAAATAATGCAGTAATATAAAGGCTCATAAAGACTGCTATGCAAACAGATTGGACAGCCTACAAGAAGTGGACAAACTTTAGAATCATATAACCTTCAAAGATTAAAGCATGGCTAAATACATAGCTTGATGAACTGGAACTAAAGCAAATAAAATCATAATTCCAATTATTCCAATAATAGATCAAGATCATATGATTACATCAGTAAACTCTACCAAACATTCAATAATACCTATCCTCAAATTTTACAAAATTCTGGAAGATGTGGGAACACTCCAGGAAATATTAAAGTTCAAGTACCTCAGCCAAATTGAGGAATACTACAAAGAACTTAAAGAAATAAATAAAACTACAAGATTAAGGACAAAGTGGCAGAAACAGATCAATAACCACCCTAAATGTAAATGGATAAAACTCACCAATTAAGGGCCTCCCTGGTGGCACAGGGGTTAAAGACAGTGCTATCAAGCTATTGCCAGCCACTGCAGCACACATTCTATCCCCAACCAGCCAGGGAGGGACCCATATGATGCAGACCTCTCCTGTCTCACCCGCACTCCACTCAGCAGTATATTTCAGTAGATCCTCCTGTTCTACTCTCCACTCTATCTCTGGTGAATCTTATTAACCCCCATAGCTTTGGCCTGCACCCCAGCTCTTGTATGCATAAATAAAAATAAATCTTTTAAAATTAAACTCACCAATTAAAAAAGACAGAATTTCTAGTTGGGTTAGAAAAGAATCTAAATGTTTGTTGTCTTCAGGACATGCACCTTAGGTCAAATATAAACATAGACTGAAGGTAAAAGTTAGGAAAATAATCCTACAAAAGAATGGTAACCAAAGGGGGATAGGGACAACCATAGTTATGTAAGACAAAAAAGAGTTGAGTTAAAAAAAATGTAACTAGAGTGATTGGCCAGAGGCATTGTGACCTCAAATGAGACATTGCCGGCACCTGCCCAGACCAGTAAAAACCCTGAACCCAGACCAGGGAAGGTGCCAGAATGGCCAGATCCTTTTGACTTCCCATAAGATCCTGCCAGCATCCACTCAGATCAGCTAGAGGCCTCAAGACATTCGCTGAGATCTCAACAACTGCTTGCCAAGACAGGTGAGACCAGCGAGTGGGGAGGCGCCATGCCCGGAGGAATCCCAATACACAATTGCTGCATTCCAAAACTAATAATGGAGAGAAGAAAAACCCAAACAAATGGCAACATGAGTCCTCAAAGGACTAGTTCAATACAGAGAAAACAGACTTTCAAACTCAGTCTCAAAGACATGGAAGATATGTTGTTCTATCAGATACAGAGTTGAAAATTGCAATGATGACATTTTTTTAATTAAAAATGGAAGAACACCATGATAACTTAGAAAAACAAATGATTGTCCTTAGAAATAAAATCAATGAAGGCAGACAATGAATATGTAAATAAGATAAAAAATGGAGTTTAATGATTTAAAAGTGAAATATAGGAGATGAAAAACTCAGGAGAGGGCCTCTCCAGTGGTGCAGGGGGTTGAACACATTACTGTGAAGCTGCCCTCAACCTTTGCAGCCTAAGTTCGATCCCCTGCTGGCCAGGAGCAACCCACATGGCATAGCAGACCTTTCCTGTCTCGCTCGCTGCTCCCCTCAGCAGTGTGTTTTGGTACATCTGGTTGTTCTGCTCCCCGCTCTCTCTGGTGAATCTTCTCACCCCCCATGACTCTAGTCTGTACCCCACTTATCAAAAAAAAGAAAAATTCAGGAGAATATCACAGAAGTAGAACAAATGGATATATAAGTATAATTGAATATGCAAGAAATATGGAGAGAACCTAACATCTAAACTGAAGAGAAGAACACAAAAAACTAAGAAAATAGAATGACCCACTAAATTAATAATAAAGTTGCATCAACAGAATATCAAATATTGATAATCACTTTAAAAGTAAATGAACTGAACTCACCAATTAAAAGACAGTATCCAGTTGGATGAGGAAACAGAATCCAACATTCTGCTGTCTCCAGGAGACACACTTAAAATCAAAAGACAAACATAGGCTAAAAGTAAACAGTTTGGAAACAATCTTAAAAGTGAATGGGACTTAAAAAGAAGGCAGGGAAAGTCATACTTTTATCAGAAAAAATAGGTTTCCAGTTAAAAAATGTAACAAAGACAGTAAGGGACTCTTTACAATGATTATGGGAAAAATATATCAAGAAAATAAAAGACTCATCAATAAATATGGAAAAAAAATATTCCCTGCTCATGGATTGTGAAAAAAAAAAAATCAACATTTGTTCAAATGTCCATTGTACTGAAAGCAATATACAGATTCAATGAAATCCCATTTGAAATATCATTGGCAATTTTCTTTAAGATTTATTTTTATTTATACAAGAGCCGGGGTACAGGCCAGATGCACGGGAGGGTAAGAGGATTCACCAGAGGCAGAGCAGTGAACAGAACAGGCAGTCTGATTGAAATACACTGCTGAGGGGAGCAGTGGGCGAGACAGGAGAGGTCTGCTTGCCATGTGGGTTGCTCCGAGGCCAGCGGGGATTGAACCATCACTGCAGAGGCTGTGGACAGCTTCACAGTGCTGTGCTCAACAGCCTGTGCCATCACGGAGGCCCCTATCATTGTCAATTTTCAAAGCACCATTAGCAAACACTGTTATCAGAACCCAGCCGCCTCAGCTCTGGGAGCTGGCAGCAGCAGTGGAGTTCTCTCAGTCTGCTGCTGCACCACAAGTCAGTCGTGGCACTTGCTTCTCAGAGCCCAGCAACTGCTTTTTTACTTTCTGGATGAAGTAAAGGTCTGAGCTATGAGCTGACTGGTGCTGAATAGTCCAATCAGCCACAGGATTGAAAAAATGGTCCAAGCAGACGTGTTTATGTGACACCCTGAAAGAGGATATAAGCCAGGATAAAAGGGAACTGAAAAAAAAAAAAAAAAAGACAGACTGTTCCAGCCTCCAAAGAAAGAAGGGAAAGACTCCATTCCTGGCCTCTGAGGAAGAGGTGAGTAGAAGGACTGGAAGCTGAATGAAAAAAAAGAATCATCCAGCAGCTGACCCTCAATGGAGGATGAGAAGCTGAAGACCTCTGTCAGATTGGGGCCCCCGGTCCTGTCTCTGACATTGTCTGAAGGGAGCACAAAAGGATCTGGGCCTGGTGTCTCAAAGAGCTGTCTGTTGTTGGTGTAGCCCAACAACTCACAAAGAGCTGCTAACACTTGGTGTCTCTGACACTGCCTCTAGGGGACCATTACTGACCATCACAATTGGCCAGTGCTGTTCGACACTTGGTTACAGGGCACTGGTACTCTGCTTGTAATGCATGTGGACACTATCTGGGTGAGGGAGCCAGCTACTTGTGGCTATAATAAGCTATGTGTTTCCCTTGTTTGTAAAATGAAACCTTGGATTGTTGTTCCTGGAGCCTGAGGTCTTTTGCAATGGGGTACATCTGTGAGAACCCACAGATTGTGGCCTGTCCTATTAAGAATTGTCCTTTGATCATTTATAACCCATAGACCCCTATTGTGTGGGCATTATATTGCTATAGTGCTTGGTTTTGATTTTTGGCCTTTTGGGGTTTTTTGACAGCTCTCTTGTCTTAGAGCCTGTAACAGGGAAGTAATTGTCAATTCTGGCCTATCCTGATATCCCACCCTCCTGCCTCCACTGTCCCTGTTTCAACACTACTATAACTCATATGGAATCATAAAAGATCCTGAACATAAAACTCAATCCCAACAAAAAAGATGATTGAGTTAATACTTTCCATATCTCAAATTTTATTATGAATACATAATAATTAAAACAACATGGTACTGGAGTGAAAACAGACATATGAACTAATGGAACAGGATTGAGAGTACGGAAATAAACCCACACCTATATGGACAATTAATCTATGACAAAAGATCCAAGAACATATGCTGGAACAAGGATAACCCCTTCATTAATGGTGTTGGGAAAACTGGACAGCTGCATGCAAAAGAATGAAAATAGCTCAAGATCTCATACCATGCCAAAAAAAAAATTCAAAATGGATAAATGACATGGATGTAAAACCTGAAAGCAGAGTATACGCAGAAGAAAACAAGCAAAACTTCTCATGACATCAGCTTCAGTGATGCCTTTAGGGATTTTTCCTCAAAAGCAAAGAAAATAATATAAACATCTGGAACTACATCAAACTTAAAATCTCCTGCATAGACAATAAACTATAATTAAAACTAAAAGACGCTACTGAGAGAAAAATATTTGCGCACTATAAAGACTGATATTACAGACATGCAAAGAATCTAAAAAACAGTACTAAAATAAAGCATATAACCCAATCGAAAAAATGGCAAAAAATGAAACAGGCTCTTCTCCAAATATGCATTAAGACTGCAAAAGTCACATGAAAAAATATTCACCATCAGTTATTAGAAAAATACAAATAATGAGATACCATCTCATACCTGTGAGAGTAGCCCACATCAAATTGACCAGAGAAAATTTTATCAAGGTTGTGCTTAAAGAGGATGTAGAAAGAAAGGGACATTTTTTACACTTTTAGTGGAAATGTATATTAATGCAACTATTATGGAAGGTAGTATGCAGATACCTCACAACTTCGAAATTTCCTATGCTCCAGTTATCTCACTTGTGGGCATTTACAAAAAATGTACAAAAACACTAATTTGAAGAGATATGCAACTATTTATTTATGGAAATATTATTTAGAGTAGCCAATAACTGGATAAAACCTAAGTGAATATTGATCTTTGAGTGGACAAAGAATATCTGTTTATATACACAATGTAATACCATTCAACTATGAGGACAATGAAGTCCTGCCATTTAAAACAGTATGTATGGACATAGAATAAATTAGCTTACTGAAATAAGCCAGATAAAGACAAACACTATAGGTTTCACTCACATGTGGTAGAATGGGGGAATGGGATGGATAAATCAGGAAAATGAGAACAATGTCATAGAAAGAGATTGTTGGGCTTTTAGATGAAAAATTAATTTAGTAGATAGGCATGTGGATTCTCAAATGTGAGTACTTGAAATTTATATAATGCTATAATGTGACATTAATAAAAATGTTCTAAATGAAACAATAAAAATGAGAAAAAGTGATTCATCAGGAAATAATATGTTTGAAACAAATGGAAAAAATGTGAAGATTCACAGAATAAATAGAAGTCTTAGCAAACAGGATATAAAGAAGAACCAATTGGGAATTTTCGGACTGAAATAAATAGAATTGGGCCAGAGGATGCTGACTGTCAATCATCTTTACCTGTGGCAATTCCATAATAATATCTCAATGTGATCACAGCCAAGGCTTTTATGTTGCTATACAACTGGCTTATTAAGCAAAAATGGTGAAATGCAAACCCCAATCCAGTTCTTGCAGAACACAGCTTTTCAACACAGACTTTTAGCAACATCTGGAAGTACATTCCACTCACACACAGCCACCAGCAACCCCTAGCAGACCTGTGCCCCAATCTTGGCCTTCCAGGGCCTTACCCTACATCAGGGATTTCAGCAACAACCTTCACCAGCAAGCACTCTTGACTCCAGGACCAGCCACAAGCTACTAGTTTCTTGAAAGGCCTAGCTTTTCAGTGTGGATTGCTAGCCACACTTGGGAAGAGCTTCAGCAACACCCTGGTGAGCACCACTGACTTCAGGCCCAACTACAGTGGCTCAGTGACTCATGGGCAAACTCAAGCCTAAATCTCGGCTGCATAAATCTTCCTTCTAATCAGGGATTTTCTGCACCCCTCTGCTGTATTCGCCACCAGAAACAGGCCCTGAGTCACCTCTCCTGGCCAAGACGAGGTCCCAGTAATACAGCCTCTTGACCAAGTGTGACCCCAGCCTTCCCAGACATCAGAAAACCCAGAAGTGCTTCAGGGGAGGCTTGACCATTACACCATATCCTACAAGACCCCAGTAGTTGTTCCCATCATCAAGTAAACACCCAGGACAGGGGAAGAGAAACACAGGGACAATCAAAATCCCTAACTATAGAGGAGCAAACCCCAAACAAACAATAAACATAAAAAATACAAATGAGCGGCGCGCAGACTTCTCCTACCGCCCGCTGGTCCCCTCAGCAGTGTACTTCGGTCCTTCTGCCTGCTCTGCTCCCCGCTCTGCCTCTGGTGAATTTTCTCACCCTCCCGCGCTTCTGACTGTACCCAGTGCATGTATAAACAAAACAAACAAACAAATAAATAAATAAATAAGTAAAACATGCCTCTATAAAAAAAAAATTAAAAAAAAAAAACAAACAAATGACCAAGCAAGCCCTCAGGGAAACAATACACCACAGAAGAGAAACAAAACCCCAGTACCCAACTACAAAGACATGGAAGGGCTTCTTTACCAATAAGTCAGAATTCAAAATGACCATGATTAATAAAATTAAACAATAGGAACACACACATGCATATGCACACACACACAACTCAGAAAAGGAAATTTCTGAGGGAAGTTGGAGAAAACTTCCCAAAATTGAAGAAGGAAATGAACATAAACATACAGGAAGCAAAAAGAACATCTACCTATCTAGATGAAAAGAAAATTACAAGACACATGAGAATAAAATCTCCAAGACTCCAAGACAAAGGAAAAATAATGAAGCTTATGATGTGGGGGAAACAGATAACCTATAAAAGGAACTTATTAAAGGAACACCAATTAAAGAAACACTAAGGCAAGAAGAGAATGGATGACATTCAAAATACTCCAAGGGGAAACAAAAAGCCAGCCAAAAATACACTATTCTGCAAGACTCCCTTTGTATGATAGAAAGATAGGGGGTTTCTTGGACAGAAAATCTTAGGGAGTTTGCATTTTCTGCACACTCCTCCAAAAAATATTAAACAAAGTTTTAGGATTTAAACCAGAGAGAGGAAAGAACACAAATAATTGAATAAATAATTAATTAGAACCTTAAAGCTAAGAAAACAATGGCGTCCAAGAAAGAGGCAGGGACAGCCATATTTATATCATACGATAAGCCTCCAGCTTTAAGAATGGATGGCTATGGATACTATATAATGATCAAGAAAACAATACAACAGGAAGAAATGACATGCATTAATATGTACTAATGAAATGAAGGAACACCAAAATGCATCAGGCAACCACTATCATATTTGAAAGCAGACATTGGAATAAAATACATTAATATCCTGTTTTTACCTGTGGACAGAACGAGACAGAAAATAAGGACATAGGTGCCCTAAACAAAACATTAGGTTACCTGGGTCTAGTAGATATTTACAGTGCACTACACTCCCCCCTACCTCGCAAAAGTCAAATACTCATTTTAGTCAAGTACATATTGCTCATTCTCCTGAACTGGTCACATACTGGGTCATCAAGAAAATAAAGGAGAAAATAAACTGGGATTCTATCAAACTAAAAACTTTGTATTTGTGAAAGTACAGGGAAAGCAACAGTAACTAAAATAAAGAGACCCCCCTACTGAATGGGAGAAAATATGTGCACACCATGCATCTGACAGGAGACTGATATTGAAGATCTACAATAACTTTGACAACTCAATAAAAATGAAACAAACAATCAGAAAATGGGAAGATGAAACAAACAAAAAAATGGGCAGATGAGTGTAAGGACAGGAACAGGGCACTGAGTGGGTTTTCTGATCCAGCAGACTGGGTAAAGGAGGAGTCAGACTCCTCAGTGGCTTTTGCAAGTCTTTTATTTGGATTTACCAGGCATATGGCAGGAAGGGGTGCTGGGGGGCCGGGAGGCTGGCAGTCCTCCCAGCCCCCAGCAAATCCTCACTCTATCTGGGCTCTCTGGTGTTCTCTCTGCTTCTCTTCTTCTTCTCTGGGCTTCTACTTCTCCATTTCTACTGGCATCCTCGTGATGCCATCCTTAAAAGCCCAGTCTTAGCCCAGGTGAATCCTATCTACATATACACACACCCTATTCCAGGTGCCCGCCATCAGGCATGCATTCAGGACCACAGGGTTCCATCATCTATCCTAATGGCAGGAGGGCAGAAAAACCTGATACATTTTTACCTTACCCTACAGTGAACTAAATAGGCACTTCTCCAAAGAGGACAAGCAGATGGCTTTCAGATATATGAAAAAAAAATGTCCATCAATTAACAGGGAAAGCAAATCAAAACAACTATTACCACCTCACACCAGTGAGAATGATCCATATCAAAAAATAAAAACAAATGCTGGTGAGGGAATGGAGAAAAAGGAAACCTAATACACTTTTGGGAACGTATGGTACAGACACTATAGACAGCTGGGTGGAGATACCTCAAAAGACTAAAAATGGATTTTCCATACACCCAGCAATTTCACTCCTAAGTATCGAAGAAACACAAAAGCCTTATTTCAAAAGGATGGCTGTTCTCCTAAGTTTATAGCAGTGCTATTTACATTAGTCAAGATTATGTAAATGACCTAAATGTCCTAGAATAGATATGTGGATCAAGATGTGGTACATACACATAATGAAATACTACTCAGGGATCCAAAAGATGAACTCATGCTTTTTGCACCAACTGGAAGGGATTATTCTAAGAGACATGAGCCAAAATGAGAAAGATACATTAGATAGTTTTACTTATATGTGGAATATAGAGAGACCAAACAAAGCATCATTAAAACCTTAAGACTGTCCCTTGGAAGCAGACTATAGATCTGAGACACTAAGCAGGGCATATGTAGGATAAGTAAAGCATAAGACTTTTCTGCCCTCCCACCATTAGGATTGATGATGGATCCCTGTGGACCTGAATGCATGCCTGATGGTGGGCACCTGGAGTGGAGTGTGGACATGCATATGAGTACACCTGGGCTGAGAGACTGGGCTTATAAGGGCAGCGTCACGGGGATGCCAGCAGAGCAAAAAGAACAAGAGTGAAAGGAGCAGAGAAGCAAAGGCCATGAGAGGACAATGGAGAGTGAAGAGAGAGTGAAGACTTGCTGGGGGCTGAGAGACTTGCCAGCCTCCCAGCACCCTGGCCTCCCCTTTCCTGCCAAGTATCTGGTAAAATCCTAATAAAAGCCCGCAAAAGCCACTGAGGGCTCTAGAACTCCTTCACCCATCTGCCCAGTCATAGAGAACCAGCTCTGTGCCATCCTACATCTACAGCATAGAAGGGAGAGAGTATAGAATGGGAGGAGGAAAGCATGGTGGAGGACTGTGAGTACACTGGTGGAGGGAAATTGATGGTGACTACACCTGTGGGGAGAGGCGATTCTTCCTCACAAAAAAAAAAAGAGGGCCTCCCTGGTCATACAGGGGTTGAGCACTGGGCTGCAAAGCTGCCTGCAGCCTCTGCAGTGCTGGTTAGATCCCCTGCCACCAGTGAGGGTCCCACATAGCGCAACAGACCTCTCCTGAAGCATCTGCTGCTACCCTCAACAGTGTCCTCCTCCTGTCTTCCTGTTATACTCCCTGCTCTGGTGAATTATCTCACAATCCCGCACTTCTGACTGTACCCAGTGCTTGTACAAATAAATAAGTAAATAAATCTTAAAAAAATAAATAGGCAGCAGGCTCCTGGTGGAGCCAGAGGTGAACTGGGAAGTTCACCCACGCCAGGCCCCTTCTGGCCAGCAGTACGAGCCCAGAGGGGGAGCAGCACCCAAAGCCGGGGCAGACCAGGCACACAGGGGAGCATGTCTCCGCATTGCCATCTTAGAACAGGGACCTTTCTTCAATAAAGACTACTTGAAACCGGCAGAAATCTCCCTGTGGAGCCAGAGGTGAGCTGGGAAGTTTGCCCATGCGAGGCGCCTTCTGGCCAGCAGTCCGAGCCCAGGGGGGGGGTGGACACCCATGGCCGGCGCAGACCAGGCGCACAGGGGAGTGCATCTCCACATTGCCATTTTAGAACAGGGACCTTTCTTCAATAAAGACTGCTTGAAACTGGTGGTAGGCTCCCCATGGAGCCAGAGGGAGAAGATTCCCTACGCAGTCAGAGGTGAGCTGAAGTCCCCCACAAGCATGGTCCTGCCTGGCAGGAAGTCGGAGTCCAGAGGGGGATCCAGTGATTTGGAACCCAGAGTGCTTTCCAGCTGAGTGACCACAAGGGAAATTTGTGGGTCTTCAAGACACACCTTTGTAATTAAACACAGAAGGAGGAGATATTCTGTGACAGCGACCATTAACATACTCAAAGTACCACTGCCTAAGTAGACTTCTGGCATAACAGTATTTGAATCGTTTGGACCTCCAGTATCGGAAACCCCACAAAGAGCACACCAAAGAGATGCCGGCCAACCAGTGACACAGTGTCCCAACACATAGGGCAAATTAGAAAATAGGCAGCAGGGAGAAGAAAAACTACATGCAACCTAGCAACTCCTCAGGAAAAAGACACAAAACTAAAAGAAAACCACCCAACAGATTACAATGACAGTGACTTGGAAGAACTTCTGAGCCTTCCAGAAAGAGAATTTAAAATTGCCATGATAAAAAATTTGCAGGAAGTCAAAAATGACATGGGAAAAATAATCAACAATCAGAAGAATGAAATTGAGTCACTAAAGAGGAAAGTAAAAGAAATACAGGAGATCAAAGACTTAATGGAGGCACTAAAGAACTCTGGGAAAAGCAGTGAAAGCAGAATAGATGAAATAGAAGAACGAATAAGTACTCTTGAAGACGCAGAAATAAAAAGAACCAAAACAGAAAAGGAAAGAGAAGTATGAAGGAAAAAGACTGAAGAAACACTTCAGGAACTATCTGACTCCATGAGGAAAGGAAATATAAGAGTTAAAGGAATCCCAGAAGGAGAGGAGAGAGATGTAGGAACAGAGAAAATATTCAAGGAATAATTGAAGAAAACTTCCCAAACATGAAGGAGCTAAAAATAGACATACAAGAAGCAAGAAGAACACCAATCATCCACGATGAAAGGAAAAATACAGCAAGACACATAATAGTAAAGCTCCCAAGAATCCAGGACAAGGAAATAATAATGAAGCTGACAAGAGGGAAGAAACAGATAACATTCAAAGGAAAGCCAATCAGACTGACATCAGACTTCTCCGAAGAAACACACAGGCAAGGAGAGAGTGGAGGGACATAGTCCACAGACTCCAAGAAAACAGATGCCAACCAAGAATACTCTATCCTGCAAGCTTTCCTTCCTCTATGAGGAAAGAATAAGGACATTCCCAGACAAATAGAAACTCAGGAATTTCATTACTACTAAACCCCCAATCCAAAAAATACTACAAGGAGTCCAAAGCCAGAACCAACAGAGGGATGAATAACAACAAAAGAAAGGCAAAAAAAAGTTATTGAAAGAATAAATGAATAAAACCAGAGGAAAGACAAACACCATGGCAAATACAGATGCTAACATATCAATATTAACTCTAAATGTAAATGGACTAAATCTTCAATAAAAAGATACAGAGTCGCAGGCTGGATTAAGAAACAAAACCCAACCTTTTGTTGTCTCCAGGAAACACATTTAACTACAAAAGATAAAAATAGACTCAAAGTTAAAGGAGGAAAACAATCCTACAAGCAAATGGACCAAAAAAGAAAGCAGGAACAGCTATACTTATATCAGATAAAACAGATTTCAAACTCAAAAAGGTAAAAAGAGACCCCAATGGTCACTACATTATGATCAAGGGGACAATACTTCAAAAAGAAATAACACTCTTTAAAATATGCTCACCAAATGAAGGAGCACCGAAATATATCAGACAACTATTATCATCTTTGAAACAGACAGAGAAAACACATATGAAGTAGGAGACTTCAACACACCACAAGCAACAATGGATACATCAATGAGACAAAAACTAAGTAAAGACTTTAAAGCTCTAAATAAGGAAATAGAGCGTTTGGGCTTAACAGACATCTATAGAACACTAAACCCAAAAAAATCTGAGCACACATTTTTGTCAAGCACACATGGATCGTTCTCCAGAATCGATCATACTGGGAACCAAGACAAACATCAACAGATACACCAAGATTAACAAAAAAACCATACCATCTTCTCTGACCATGAAGGCATCAAGCTAGAAAAAAAAAAACATAAAAAGAAGGCAAGGAACTCTCCTAACTCATGTCCATTGAAACCCACATTACTGGAAGACCACTGGACTAATGAGGAGATCAAAGAAGAAATTGAAAAATTCTTTGAATTGAATGACAAGGAGAACACCAATTTCCTAAATGTATGGGATGCAGCAAAAGCAGTAATAAGAGGAAAATATATAGCAATCGAGGCTCACATCAAGAAACAAGAAAGAACTCAAAGAAACAACCTAATCTCAAAGCTCAAAGAACTAGAAAAAGAACAACAATAAAACCCTAAAACCAGCAGAAGAAAAGAAATAATAAAAACCAAAGCAGAAATAAATGAAATTGAAACTAGAAAAACAATCCAAAAGATCAATGAAAACAAAAGCTGGTTATTCAAAAAAGTAAATAAAATAGACAAAGCCCTAGCCAGGCTCACAAAAGAAAAACGGGAGAAAGCACAAATAAACAGGATCACAAATGAAAGAGGAGAAATCACAATAGACACAGCAGAAATCAAAAGAATAATCAGACACTACTATGAACAGTTATATGGAAACAAGTTCAACAATCTAAAAGAGATGGGCAAATTCCTACCACTCTACAATCACCCAAAGCTAGATAAAGAAGAACTAGAACACCTAAACAGACCAATTACATATAGCAAAATGGAAATGGTAAATAAAAACCTTCCCAAAAACAAAAGCCCAGGACCTGGTGGATTTACAAATGAATTCTACCAAACATTCAGAGATGAATTTTTGGAAGAGTTCAGAGACGAACTCTTCCAAAAAATTGAGAAGGAAGGGATAATACCAAACACGTTCTATGAAGCCAAAATTACACTAATACCAAAACCAAACAAGGACAACACAAAAAAAGAAAACTACAGGCCAATTTCTCTATGAACACTGATGCAAAAATCCTCAATAAAATCGTAACTATCAGAATCCAACAATGTATCCATAAGATAATTCACCACAACCAAGTAGGATTCATTCCAGGGACACAAGGATGGATCAACATCTGAAAATCAATAAACGTCATCCAACATAGCAACAAAAAGAAATATAAAAACCATATGATAATATCAATAGATGCTGAGAAAGCATTCAACAAATTACAACTCCCATTCATGATAAAAGCCCTTGAAATTCTTGGGCTACAAGGAACATACCTCAACATCATAAAGGCCATATATGACAAGCCAACAGCCAGTACCATTCTCAATGGCAAAAAGCTGAAAGCATTTACATTAAGATTTGGAACAAGACAAGGATGTCTACTCTCACCATTACTTTCAATATAATACTGGAAGTCCTAGCCAGAGCAATAAGACAAGAGAAAGACATACAAGGAATCTAAATAGGAAAAGAGAAGTCAAACTATCACTATTTGCAGATGATTGATAATATACATAGAGAAGGCAAAAAACTCCACAGAAAAACTAATTCAACTAATCAATCAGTTTAGTAAAGTGGCAGGATACAAACTCAACACGCAAAAATCAGTAGCCTTCCTATACACAAACAATAAATCTGAAGATTTATTATCGAAACAAAAAAAAAATCAAATACTTGGGAATAAATAAAAAAAAGAGGTAAAGGACCTATAGAATGGAAACTATAAAACATTGTTAAAAGAAATAGAAGAAGACACAAAGAAATGGAAAGACATCCCCTGCTCATGGATTGGAAGAATTAACATCATCAAAATGGCCATCCTACCAAAAGCAATATACAGATTCAATGCTATTCCAATCAAAATTTCAATGTCATTCTTCAAAGAAATAGATCAATTATTGATGAAATTCATATGGAATCACCAAAAACCCCCAATAGTCAAAGCTCTTCTGGAAAAAAATAAAAAAAGGGAATGGAGGCATCACACTCCCAGACTTCAAACCACACTACAAAGCCATAATCATCAAAACTGCATGGTATTGGAACAAGAACAGACACACAGACCAGTGGAATTGAATAGAAAATCCAGAAATAAACCCACAGATTTATGGTCAACTAATCTTAGACAAAGGAGCAAAGACTATGCATTGAAGCAAAGAAAGTTTGTTCAATAAATGGTGCTGGGAAAACTGGGTTGCTACATGTGAAAGAATGAAGCTTGACCACTACCTCACACCATGCACAAAATCCAACTCAAAATGGATTAAAGAACTAGACATAAGATCTGAAACCACAAAATACACAGAAGAAAATATAGGTGAAACACTACATGACATGCATATCAAAGACATCTTTACAGACATCACTATCACCCAAAGCAGTGATAGTGAAGGCAAAGATGAACAGCTGGGACTACATCAAATTAAAGGGCTTCTGCACAGCAAAAGAGACAATTACCAAAACAAAGAGAAACCCCACCAAGTGGGGGAGAAAATTTTTGCATACAACACTAATGATAAAGGACTGATCACAAAAATCTACAAAGAGCTGACTAGACTCAACAGAAACAAAGAAAATAATCCAGTCAAAAATGGGCAGAAGATCTAAAAAGAAACCTCTCCAAAGAGGAAATGCAAATGGCCATCAGGCATATGAAAAAATGTTCAACATCACTTGTAATCAGGGAAATGCAAATCAAAACTACAATGAGATACCATCTTACACCAGTGAGAATGGCACATATTAAAAAACTAGCAACAACAAATTTTGGCGAGGTTGTGGAGAAAATGGAACTCTCCTGCACTTCCGGTGGGAGGGCAAACTGGTCCAACCACTATGGAGAGCTGTGTGGAGATTTCTGGACCTACTAAACATAGAGCTTCCATATGATCCAGCAATTCCACTCCTAGGTATTTACCCAAATGACACAGAAACAGTAATTCCAAAGGGCACCTGCATGCCTATGTTTATAGCAGCACTATTTAGAATAGCTAAGCTATGGAAACAACCCAAATGCCCAAAAATAGATGACTGGATCAAGAAGATGTGGTATATATACACAATGGAATATTCCTCAGCAATCAAAAAATATAAACACATGCAGTTTGCAGCAACATGGATGGAGCTAGAAGGGATCATGCTCAGCGAATTAAGCCAGAAAGAATAAGACAAATACCGGATGGTCTCACTCATAGCAGGAATTTAGAAAACCTAAATAAGAAACCAGGAAAAAGACTAATCAATACAAAGTAAAAATCAAAATCAATAAGCAACTATAAACCAGAGACTATGGGGTTGGAGGCAGGGAGGGGTGGGTAAAGGAAGGACTCGAGTCAAAATAAGGTGGAGGTGCAATTGTATGGGGAATATAACCAAAATGAAAATGCATACATTGTGCAAAGATGAAGAAAGATGTAAGAATTATATAAAATATTTAAATTAAAAAAATAAATAAATCTTTAAAAAAATGAAATCGGTACTAAACATTTCTTGGAAACCTTAACACTGACTTCAGCAGCATTCTATTTCTATATTAGAACTCTTCTTTTTTTTAATGTATGCTATATCTGTGGTCAAATTTGGTTGCATTTCTGAAAGTTTTGTGATGAATGAGGTAATGATTATTGAGAAATGCTGCTTTCCTCCGTCAGTATCTTATCAGTTATATAGTTGTTTTCATCAAGCCCTCTCTTCTATTACCAATTTTCGTGAGCAACAGAAGTTGAGGCTCAACTTCTTCTATACAAATTTAAGTATTAACCAAGAACTTAGAGTTACCAGTGTTTTGATCATAACATGATAAAAATAACTTTTAAAATCTGTACTTGTTCTGTAGATAACTGAAGTGGGATGGGCATGGTAAAGGATATTTAAATATTTGGCTATAAAGAAAATTTTTCTTTTAAGATTTTTATTTATTTATGCATACAAGAACTGGGGTATAGGCCAGAGCTGGTGGGAGTGAGAGGATTCACCAGAGACAGAGTGGGGAGCAGAACAAGCAGATCTACTAGTCTTTGTGGCTATCACCTGCAGCCTTGTTTGTGCAAATGCAAGAGGCACTTGGGAGCACAGACACCGAATATGGATGTAGGCATGTGCAAGTGTGCACACCTGAACCTAGAGGCCAGGGACATAAGGGTGGTGTCACTCAGATGGCTACGAGACGATGAGTGACTATAGAAGAGGTAAGACCATGAGAGAACTCCAGAGACAGCCTAGAAAAAAAGTAAAGATTTGTGGGAGGTTGGAAGGCTCGGTTGCCTGTATGCCTCCCAACCGTCCCCACCTGCTGCCAGGCCCATGACTGCCTCCTTGAATGCCAGCCTCCCTGCCTGGTGTGCCTGTGTACCTGGTTCCCTGAGAGAACATTAAATCCTGAACAATCCACCAAGGTCTCCTGGACTCCCCTAATTCAGCTTCCCAAATCAGTAGTGAACCTGCCCTGTGCTTGTTCTCACTACAATGCCCCACACTTCTTGCACTCCTGAACTAGAGACTGCAGGAATAGCTGTCTTCTCCTATGCCAGAGCTTGCTCTGAACAGGGCTCCATGCACTCGAGCAGTGTAGTGAGGCAACCAGGTGCATGGTAGACAGTGGGGCGGAGGGAGTGAGTGTGAGTTGTGGGGGAGGAGAGGGCTGGCAGGCCTCCCAGCCCCTAGGGAATCCTTACTTTTTAGGCTCTTTCTGGTGTCATCTTGTGGTCTCTATCTCATAGCTATTCTGCTGCATCCATCTTCCACGGCCACTGTCTCTGTGTGACACCACCCTTATAGCCTCAGTCTCCAGGCTCAGCTGTGCCCATTTACACATGCCCATACCATCTGCCAGGTGTCCACCATCAGGTGTGGGTACCCTGAGTCCATGCTTCCAAGTGTCTCCAAGCACCTCCAAACACCTCCTGCCACCTGCTCCCAAGTGCATCCTGCCACAGGTGATAGTCACAGAGGCCATGGAGTAAACCTGACCAATTCACTTACCCCACAAGTAGCATGGTAGAGGATCCACTGCTGCCTACTAGCACAGCTGGCCTCCACCTGCAGTCTGAGCCCTAGTGGGGCCATTGCTGGTGGGCAGTAAACATGCCTGTCACTCACTGCAGATTGCCCTGCCTGCAAGCAACATTCTGGGGCCAAGCATCTGAGCCAAGAGAGAAGGGGTCTCTGATTCCATTGCTAACTGAAGAGTAGCATAAACTAGATATTCATTTAATCATATTAATGAAAAGGAATATGAAGATTTCATAAGTATTTTTTTAAAGATTTATTTTTTTATTTATTTATACAAGCACTGGGTACAGTCAGAAGCGCGGGAGGGTGAGAGAATTCACCAGAGCCAGAGCAGGGAGCAGAGCAGGCAGAAGGACCAAAGTACACTGCTGAGGGGAGCAGCGGGCGGCAGGAGAGGTCTGCGTGCCATGGGGGACCCTCCTCCAGTGGTTGGGGAGCAAGCGGGGATCGAACCGGTGCTGAAGAGTCTGCAGGCAGTTTCACAACCCAGCGCTCAACCGCTGCGCCACCGGGGAGGCCCTCATAAGTATTTATTTATATTGATAACTCTTAGCTAAGCCTGGCTAAGAGGGTCACCCCAATGAATGTTGTGGCATCCTGTTATAGCAGCAAGGTGACTGCAACAAGAAGATATAGACAAAGTGTGCTGGGTCAGAAAAAAAAGCAACAGGTTTCCTTGGGTCGGTGAAGTTTTATTGGCCATTGTAGGGGCAGGAAGACCACAGAGCAGGTTTTCTGATCCAGCAGACCAGGTAAAGGAGGAGTCATGGTCCTCATTGGCTTTTGCAGGTCTTTTATTTAGATTTATAAGGCATATGGCAGGCAGGGGTGCTGGGGGGCCGGGAGGCTGGCAGTCCTCCCAGCCCCCAGCAAGTCCTCACTCTATCTGGGCTCTCTGGCGTTCTCTCTGCTTCTCTTCTCTCCGCTTCTATTCATTCTTGGCTTCTTCTTGCATCCCTGTGACGCCGCCCTTATAAATGCAGTCTTAGCCCAGGTGAATCCCATCAACCTATGCCCACACCCTACTCCAGGTGCCCGCCATCAGGCATGCATTCAGGACCGCAAGTATCATCATCTATCCTGATGGCGGGAGGGCAGAAAAGCCTGACATATTTTCCTTACCCTACAGTCCACCCCCTCCGGGTTTTCTGCCATGCAGTCTTTATCAGTCTCTATATGCAAGTCATAAACATGTGTCTCTTGGTAATATGAACATTACAGCCATGGCCCACAAAAGTAAATGAATATATCACAATATAACAAAATAAAAGAGAACACAAATAAGTCCAGGCAGGGCACCAAGCTAGTGGCAAAAGACAATTATTGGTACCAGCAGATGATCCACCACATCTGCTGCCGAAGGCACTGCTCATACAAGGGAGGGGAACCACTCATGGCATCTAGTGTAACACACTAGGAGCCGTCAGGCTTCCTTACCTTCTCTGGCTGTAGTCTAGGCTACAAGCCACACCCCATCCACCCCCAGGATGCACTCACTCCTGGATTGGGGATTCTCTACTCTTTGGGGGTAATCGCCCAACCCTCAGGGTTTCTGTCTGCTGTGCCTCCAACACTCGGCTTTCATAGCCGCCAATGTGACATCCAGACCCCTGCACTCGAGCCAACCCACTGCATAAGCACATGGGTCGATCCAAAACCTACATGCAGCCTCTCTTGGGTTCCCTCTTCGGCTTGGGCGCCATCCCAAGCCACGTTCCCCACCTGTCCCCCAAGGAGGGGTTCCTCAGCTCCTTACCCTTACTTGAGAACGAGCAGGGCATCACCCACAGGTGATTTTATGAGACTCACGGGCCTTCCTCAGCTTACTTAGTGCTTAATAGCTGCTCAGGGCTTCCCAAACTTAGCATCAGCACCAGCTTTTGCCTTCTCAGTTGGCTTTTCTCCTCTGCCTAGCTGCTGGGAATACAGAGGCTGCTTTTGGCCATCAAGGCCCACTGGCCACCCCCAGATTCCCATCTCCTGGGGTTTACAAATGATAGCATTCTCCCCCAGGGTCCCAAAAACTTAACCTGCCAAGGTTCCTCTGCCTTCTGGCGGGACTGTCAGTCCAAGTTCATCAGTCCAAGTCCATTAGGCCTCTCCCTGCATCAGCACTGGTGGGCTCGAATCGTGGTCCTCTCTTCCCCGATGATTCTTGCTGCCTTGGGGGTCGTTGGCTGGTCCTTCGGGTGTCTCCTCCATGCGAGGTCTAGTCCCACTGTTCCGGGACCTTGTCCATCTCCTGTGCCCCATGACGCCTTCAGCGTCATCACAGGCAAACACAATCTGTTACTCCTTAGTCCCTCCAGGTCTTCTGAGGGCTCCATACCTGTTTGCATGGATCATCTTGCCCAGTTATGCCAATGGTAATGGCAGGAAGACCACAGAGCAGGTTTTCTGATCCAACAGACTGGGTAAAGGAGGAGTCAGAGGCCTCAGTGGCTTTTGCAGGTCTTTTACTTAGATTTACCAGGCACATGGCAGGCAGGGGTGCTGGGGGGCCAGGAGCCTGGCAGTCCTACCAGCCCCCAGCAAGTCCTCACTCTGTCTGGGCTCTCTAGTGTTCTCTCTGCTTCTCTTCTTCTCTCCGCTTCTGTTGGTTATTGGCTTCTTCTGGCGTCCTGATGATGCTGCCCGTATAAACGCAGTCTTAGCCCAGGTGAATCCCATCTACCTATGCCCACACCCTATTCCAGGTGCCTGCCATCAGGCATGCATTCAGGACCTCAAGGATCCATCATCTATCCTGATGGAAGGAGGGCAGAAAAGCCTGACATTTTTCCTTACCCTACAGCCATGAAGAAAAGGACTCAACAGATATAGAAAGGAGGAACAGATTAAGGTTCATAATTTCAGCAGTCCTCAATACTGAAATTTTGTTCAGTCTCTCCAGTTCAATTACTTAATAAGATGATAATTCTAACCTGTTCACACATAAAATTTAACTAATTTTAAGGTGGAATTTCTATTAATGTTCATTAGATGATTTTCTTTTGAAAGACCAACCATCAAATGCCTTGAGAAAATTGTATTTCTATTTTGTTGAGTCCGTAGCAATGCTTTATTCTGCCTATCAGACCTTCATTCCTGCCCAGGAAGAACATGGGGTGTTTAGGAACAGTGAACTGACTACTTCGGCAGAAGAAGTGTGGATAGAGAAAGAAGCACCGACATGTGATACATAAAATTTGTGTAACTGCCTTATTGTGAGGAGGATTTGCTATCTCATGATGATAGATATTACAGAAGAGGAAGAGGTAGGTTTTGTGTGGAAAATACTAAGTTTTAAATATAACATGTTAAGTGGTGAATATCAGATATCCAGAAGGACAAATAAAAAAAAGACATAAGTTGGATATGTTTGTGCATGGTATTTATGGATGAAGCACAAATATACCACCAATAAACATTTATAACAAATATATAGTAATAAAATTGGGAAACCTTTAGACTTTTCATTTTATACTTCAAAGATAAGTGATATGGGAACATAATTGGAAGGGGTTAGTGGATGACTGACTTAGAAGTCCACACTTAGAATGCTCCATGGTAAAATGACCTTTTTGTTGTTGTTTACAATAACTTAGGAAAATGAAACAAAAGCTCTGGTTTGTAAGAAAATCCTCTTAGAAAAAGTTGTGATTCACTTCAATAGAGACAGAAGCAATACCAGATGCATTGGGCAAGAAGCTTATAATTAAGAGCAGGAATTGGTAATTACCTTCCCTGTGAGGGGAAAGGAATAATTAAACAGCCAAGGGAAAGCAGATGCTCCACAAAGGGTCTGATTGTGAAGCAGAGCCCTTGAACAGTTCGTCCTTAACAACATTGTGGAATTATAATTTTTGCCCCAAAGTTTTCAATGATTTGTGAAATAATTGCATCAGGTCTGAATCAATGGTGTAGTTCATTAAAAAAAAAAAAAAGCAGAGGGACAGATATTCATTAAATAACATACATAAGTCTACATTAAAGCTGTCATGCCAATATGACTAAGATCCTGTCTGTAAGTAGTTCATAGGTTATTGCAATGCAATTATCCTGGGAATTGGTATATAATTTATAGTGCTTACTTAATTTTATATTTCTCTTTTTAGCCTTCAAAATGGAGCAGTTTGGGCACATATTTTAACTATCAGGCAATATAAGGTCTGGAGATTGATTGATTTTCATTTTTTTAATATTTTATTTTATATATTTTTTACATCATTTTTCATTTTTGCACAATGTATGCATTTTCATCTTGGTTATATTCCCCATACAATTGCACCCCCCATATTTTGATCCCAATCCCTCTTCTCCCCGCACCCCCCTCCATAGAGTGTCTCTGGTTTATAGTTGCTTGTTGATTTTGATTTTTTCTTTATTATAGTTATTCTTTTTCATGGTCCCTTATTTAGGTTTTCTAAATTCCTGCTATGAGTGAGACCATCCACTATTTTTCTTTTTCTTTCTGGCTTATTTCGCTGAGCATGATCCCTTCCAGTGCCATCCATGTTGCTGCAAATTGCATGAGTTTATCTTTTTTGATTGTTGAGTAATATTCCATTGTGTCTATGTACCACATCTTCTTGATCCAGTCATCAATTTTTGGGCATTTGGGTTGTTTCTGAAGCTTAGCCATTGTAATAGTGTTAGAACTCACTTCTATCTAGAAAATATTGTTCAATATTGAAACAGATATACAATACTGATTTCCTTTTTTTTTTCTTATTATAAAGACTTAACTTCTCCACCCAAGGTAATTTTTAAAAAAAAAATTAGACAATTATTAATGATGTACATTTGAACTGGACTTTTTTTTTATTTTTTACATCATTGTTCATTCTTTTTAAACAAAAATATTTGCTTCCCCCACAAGGTGTAGTCCCCATAGAATTTCCTTCACCAATGCACTCGTGTACCATCCCCACAGTCCCCTGTGCTCCTCCCTCCCTCTAATCCCTCCCCTGCAGGATGTCTCTGATTTATAATTGTCTGGTTTTGTTTTGTGTTGCTATTATTTTTCCCCTGATATCTTATTTGGTTCCCCTATATTCCTCCTATAAGTGAAACCATCTGATATTTTTCTTTTTCCTTCTGACTTATTTCTCTGAGCATAATTCCTTCTAGCTCCATCCAATAATTGATTTATTTTTTATTTTTTAAATTGTGTTTTTTTTTATTAAGATAAATTTGGTTTACAACAATGTATGTGATTCAGAAATACTGATTCACACCCTTTATGATACAAGTTACCACAACCAGAGCTACCACCAAAGTACTTATAATCTTCCCCACAGTCCTTTGGACATTCAACACACTAAATCCCCAACTTCATTATCTAGTAGCTGCAGATCAAGAGTTAGATTTTTGAGGTTTATTTTAGATTCCTTTGTTTTGTATCTCTATATTTTACAGTGAATGAAATTATCTTGTATTTGTCTTTCCCTGATTTATATTCCTTAGTACAATTTCCTTCATTCCATCCATATTGTCACAAATAGCAAGATTTCATTGTTTTCTTAACCTAGTAGTATTCCACTGTGTTGGAACACCATTGCACTCCTCTGCCATTGCACACTTAGTCTGTTTCCATACCTTAACTATTGTAAAAACTGCAGCAAAGAATACAGGAGTGCATACATCACTTACAATTAGTATTTTGTCATCATTTAGGTATATAGGAGTAAGACTATTAGATCATATAGTAGAAATAAAATCATCCAACACTGGTCTATACTTGTTTCTGGTCTTTTTTTTTTTTTTAAAGATTTATTTACTTATACAAGCATTGGGTACAGTCAGAAGCACAGGAGGGTGAGAGAATTCACCAGAACCAGAGCACGGAACAGAACAGGCAGACTGACGAAACACACTGTTGAGGGGAGCAGTGGGCGAGCCAGGAGAGGTCTGCTGCGTCCTGTGGGTTGCTCCCTGGCTGGCTGGGGATCAAACTGGTGCTGCAGAGGCTGCGGGCAGCTTCGCAGCCCAGCGCTCACCTATTGCACCACCAGGGGAGGCCCGTTTCTGGTCTTTTTGATATGGGTAATTCTTACAGATATGAAGTGTCATCTCATTGTGGTTTTGACTTGTGTTTCCCTGCTAAATGATATTGAACATTTCCTCATGTGCTTGTTGTGTCCTGTCTTTAGAGAAATGTTATCTTAGTTCTGCATATATTTTGTTTGGTTTATTAGTTTCCTTTCTGTTTAGTTGTATGTGTTCCTTATAGATCTTTGATATCAGCCCCAACTTGGGAGTATGATGTGAAAATATTTTCTCCCATTCTTTTAGTTTTAATGATAGTTTCTTTCACTGCACATAAATTTTTGGCTTGATATAGTCTCATTTGATTATCTTTGTTTTTGTTTCCCTTTCTGATGACCCAATGTTATAGAGTGTTTTGCCTGAGTTTTCTTCTATGTATTTTATTGAATAAAGTATTATATCCAAGTCTTTAGTCCACTTTGTTCTTTTTTTTCAAAGATTTATTTATTTATGCATACAAGAGCTGAGATACAGGCTAGAAGTGTGGGGGGTGAGAGGATTCACCAGAGACAGAGTGGGGAACAGAATAGGCAGATCGACCGAAGTACACTGCAGAGGGAAGCAGTGGGGAAGTCAGGAGAGGTCTGCTGCAACATGTGGGTTGCTCCCTGGCAGGCTGGGTGATCGAACTCGTGCTGCTGAGTCAGGAGAGGTCTTGCTGCACCAAGTGGGTTGCTCCCTGGCGGGCTGGGTGTTCTAACTTATGCTGCAGTGGCTGGGGACATCTTAACCCCTTGCGCCACCAGGGAGGCCCCCATTTTGTTCTTTATTACACAGACTGTTTGGGTTATTTGCGGTCTTTTGTAATGTATATAAATTTTAGCAATGTTGCTATATTTCTTCAAATAATTTCATTGAAACTTTTATTATGTTCATCTATATATTCTGTTGGGAAATATGGACATTTTAACAATGTCAATTCTTCCAATCTATGAACAGGGAATATATTTCCATTTTCTTATGTCTTTTTTAGCTCATATTGCCTTATAGTTTTCACTGTACAGTATGGGAGCTTGGATTATCGTGTGCCTCAACTATTCTGTGTCTTTGCCTTGATTATTCTTTGCTTTGACTATTCTGTGCCTCTCAGTGTATAGAAACAGAGAAAGTTGATAAGGAATCTCTCGGGGCAAAAGTCCCAGTGTGAGAATCTATACATGCTGAAAACACCATGTGCAGAAACAGGGAAAGTTTGAAATAAGGAACCTCTCAGGTGAAAAGTCCTGGTGTGAGGCTCACTACATGCTGAAACAGTGTGAGCAGAAACAGCAATAGGTGTTAATGCTACTGTAGCATTAACACTGAGACTTTCCTTGACTTTCTCCCTAGTTCCCAACCTTGGCTGGGGCCAGCTGGTTATGCATCCCCCACACAATTGTGCATTCCCCATTTAAATGCTTGCTTCTTAGATCTTTTTTTTTTTTTTTTAATTTTCTGACTCTAAATGAAAATGAGACTGCCCTTGGCACTGGACTGCACCTTCCTAGTGTAGTCCCTCTAGGCTTCTCATTGTTCTGGACATGGACTCTGAGTAATCCTTTTTCATCCCACTGCCACACATTGTAATGAGACAGTATAGTTCTTTCACCAAAGGTGTTAGACTTATTATTAAGTCTTTATTTTTTGATGCAATTGTAAACAAGATTGTTTTCTTGATTTTTCTTCTAGTTAGTTATTTTCTATGGGAACACAACAGACTTTTGCATATTCATTTAGTAGCCTTCTATTCACTGTACAAATATGTTCTTTCTTACATTTTTTTTTAAGTGGAGTCTTTAGGGATATATATATATACATATATTATATACATATACAAATAAAATAATGTAATCTGCAAATAGTGATATTTTTAATTTTCAAATTGGAATCATTTTCTTCCTTTGCCTACCTAATTGCTCTAGCTAAAACTTCCTCTACTGTGTTAAATAGTAGTGGTGAAAGTGAAATCCTTGTCTTCTACTTGATTTAAGAGGAGCACTTTCAGTTTTTCATTTTTGAGTTTGAGTTAGATGTGGGTTTTTCATACATAGCCTTTATTATGTTGAATTTGTTCATTCTATCCTTTTTTTGAGATTATCATAAATGGATTGTCTTACATGAAATTTTTCTGAAGCCAAGTATATATATAGTTTACCTCCAATAGTCACATGAAATCTTTCCAATTTTTTTAATGAGAAGTAAATGACTAAATGAGGAAAGATTGATCCCAAACTTTACAGCAAATTGTCATACATAACTTACAAAAGGCCCAAATGCATCTCTCAGTACTTTCCTAAGAATTTACCTCCAATTATGGTATCTTGTGTTCATAATTATAAAATCTGAGCTATTTTTCTTTTCCCTTAATAAGTATGTTGCATATTAGAATATTGATTTTCTTATATAAATTATAAATATATTCAGCTACATTTCTAGTTATTTTTACATATAAAATGCAATATATTTAATGCATATCAGAGTATTTTATGTATGGGATTAATTTGTTTTTTCTGTTTAAGAATGTTCAAGGCATTTCTGAAATAATTGCCTAGACAAGACAAGCAACTGGCTTGCAGCTGTTTGAACAACAAAATTCAGTTTCTGAGAGTAAAATGGGTTTTAAATGCATATTTTAAGTAAAATATTTCAATCTAAAAGAGCTATTATGTTAGAATGACAAATACACAATATTATGGAAGAAGCAATGCTGTAGAGATAGTAAAACTGGTGGTTGCCAGGGACTTGGGGGGTGAGAGGAGGGATGTTGAGCAGAGCACAGAGAATATTAGAGCAGGGAAATGATACACCAACAATGGATACATACTATTATAAATTTATCAAAACTCATGGGATATACATCAAGGCTAAGTTAGACTATGACTTTTGGCTGAAAATGATGTGTTAATGTAGGTTCATCAATTGCTACAATTACACATACTGCCAGCATTTTTTTTTTTAATGTGGGCGGGGCATTCTTAGTGCTGTGAGGTGATATCTCATTGTAGTTTTAATTTGCATTTCCCTGATTATAAGTGATGTTGAGCATTATTTCATGTGTGTGCCATCTGCATTTCCTCTTTGGAGAAGAGTCTTTTGAGCTCTTCTGCCCACTTTTTACTGGATTTTTAAAAAAGATTTATTAATTTATTTATACAAGAACCAGGGTACAGGCCAGATGCACAGGAGGGTGAGAGGATTCACCAAAGACAGAGTGGGGAATAGAACAGGCAGACTGACAAAATACACTGCTGAGGGCAGCAGCGGGAGAGACAGGAGAGGTCTGCCTCTCCTGTGGGATTCTCTCCTGTGCCATGTGGGATTCTTGCCAGCCTGCCGGAATCAAATGGTGCTGCAGAGGCTGCGGACAGCTTCACAGCGCAGTGTTCAACTGCCTGTGCCACCAGGGGAGGCCCTTTTTACTGGAATTTTAATTTTGTTTTTGTTGAGTTGTGTAAGTTCTTTGCAGATCTTTGATATCAATACCTTATCAGTTTTGTAGGGTGCAAATATTTTCTCCCAATCTGTGGGGTGTCTCTTCATCTTGGTTATTGAAACACGACTTGATTTTTAAGATAAACATATCAATTACATCATATCTTATTTTCTATCAGGATTGAATATTAATATTTTAAAACAGGAATATAACTTATTGTTTTCTATTCACATATCTGGGTATACCAACTTGATTTATTGATTTTGCTATCACATTTGATTGCTGTGTCATTGTCCTGTAATTGGTCTATTTTATTATATTCAATTTATCATTGTTGTATTTCATTAAGGGGGATTATAGCCAAGCTATGTTTTGGTTTCCATTTCTTTGTATTAAGGACTTCTCCTTGTTAAGAAATTATTACCGACATGTAATTATTGAATTTTCTTATTATTTTCAATGAGGAGATTAAATGTGGCACCTAGTCTGCTAAAATCTGTAATATTTTCTTAGAATTTCTTTAAGGTTATTTGAAGAAAAATGATAATTAAACTATTGAATATCCCTCTCTAACATTGGAGGCCATCTTGATGTGCATTTTATGGTTTTCATCATAGTTTCAGAATTATCTGGATAAATAACTTGAAATTTTATTTTCTAGCATTTCATAATAATACACCTTTTTTAAGATTTATTTATTTATGCATGCAAGAGCTGGAGTATAGGCCAGAGATGGAGGGAGTGAGAGGATTCACCAGAGACAGAGTGGGGAACAGAACAGGCAGATCAACTGAAATATACTGCTAAGGGTAGCAGCAGGCAAGACAGGAAAGGTCGGCTGCACCGTGTGTGTGGCTCCCTGGCCAGGGATCAAACTAAGTGTTGCAGTGGCTGCAGATAGCTTCATACTTTGCATCTTAAACCTCATGTGCCACCAGGGAGGCAAATATACTGTTGTATGTTGTAACTAATATCTAATTTCCTGGTCACTTTTGAACTGGTTTGTATATTCAGAGTAATGTTTAAAGGACTTGAGCTAGAAATTTTGCTTTTTTTTTTCACTTTAAACAAATGTAATATTATTTTCAATCTATGATTATGTTTTCTCTTTTTTTTGCAATTTGTAATTATTGCAATAAAGTACATTTAAAGTTTTTAACATAAATGAAAAAGCTAACATCATCTTCAAATTGTGTAAGCATCTGAAAATTTGCAACAAAGAATTGACTGTTGTCTTTATCTTCATAAGTAGAAATGCCGAGATATAATAAGCATCTATCATCAATTATCTGTATGTAAATTCCTTCTCCATTAGCAGTATCATAACGGAAACTGATTCATTCATGTGGTACAGATAGTTCATGTTCACATTGTGTTTGTTATTGAACCTTTTATTCATATAATAAGTTTTTACAGCATTATAGATTAGACTATAATAATCTTACTGTTTTTAATAATGGATATCAGAAATCATTCATTGGTGCACTAACACTGGATAATTCACCTTGAGAAGATCTATTATTGAAAGACATGCATTCTAGACACAATTATATTGTAAGAAATGGTTCTGCTCAGTTTATTTTAAGGAGCAATTGGTTGGATAATGTGATAGGAAAGAGAAGGAAGAAATATTAGGAAAAAGTAGTGGGTGGAAGGAGAGAAAACTTAACTCTCCATAAAGCAAACTTTCTGAAATCACATTAGCATCTTAAAATACTAGCAAAATGAAGTGTGTATGTTACAAAAATTAATGACAAAATTCTACATCAGGGCCTCCCTGGTGGCCCAGCGGTTGAGCGCTGGGTTGCGAGGCTGCCTGCAGCCTCTGCAGGGCCAGTTCAATCCCTGGCCACCAGGTGAGGGTCCCACATGGCACACAGAGCTCTTCTGCTGCTAGCTGCTCCCCTCAGCAACGTACTTCGTCAGTCTGCCTGCTCTGCTCTCTGCTCTGACTCTGGTGAATTCTCTCACCCTCCCGCGCTTCTGACTGTACCCAGTGTTTGTATAAATAAATAAATAAATAAATCTTAAAAAAAAATCCTACATCATATAAAATAAACAGGATCAGTTAGGATCAAAGTACTACAGCAGTATAAATCTACTCAATTCATAATAATGCTTAATATCCTACCATATAGACAGGTAAAATATTTAAGGGGATTTCTGAGTTTCATAAGTTTTAAAGCATTTATACAAAGTAGTGTAAAATGGAGTTTACCTATCATTTCACTCTATTTTTTGTGTGTGTGTGTGTGTGTGTTAAAATTCTTGGATTAGTTTAACTGTTCTCGATATGTCAAGAAAATTAGAAAAATATGTTTATATGAGGCCCCTCTCTGTACTAGAACATAAATTCTGTGGGAATTTATGGGAAGGAATGGTGGTTATAAAAATGTGTAGATTCAGATATTTAAAAAAATTAAATTCCTATAACTATCATCATCATATATGCACCAATGAAGATGCACCAAATTATATAAGGCAAATACTAATAGAACTAAAGAGCAATGTTAAAAGAAACATAATGTTCTAGGGGAATTAAGCATCACACTTTCATCAATGGACAGATCAACCAGAAAGAAAATCAAAAGAGAAAACAAATACCTTAAGTGAGAAGTAAGCCTGGATAAATTTAATAGACGATTATAAGGTATTGCACTTAAAAAAAAAGCTGAATAAATATTTTTCTCAAGTAAACATGGAAGATTATTGAAAATTGACATATGTTGTGCCATAAAATGTCAATAAATTCATGAAGACTGAATTAATTTCAAATATCTTATCAAACAACAGTCTTATCAAACAACAGTGGCATGAAACTAGAAATCGACCACAGAAAGAAATGGTAAAAAGTTCAAATTGTGAAGACTAAAAGCCCATAACCAGCACCAAATTCAAAGGTGAAACACAGGGACTCCGTGGTGGCACAGGGGTTAAAGACAGCCACTGCAGCACAAGTTTGATCCCTTGCTGGCCAGGGAGCAGTCCACATGGCACAGCAGATCTCTCCTGCCTTGCCTGCTGCTCCCCTCAGCAGTACATTTCAGTATATTTGCCTGTTCTGCTCCCCATTCTGTCTATGTTGAATCCTCTCACCCCTGCATCTCTGGCCTACACCCCATTTCTTGTATGCATAAATAAATAAAATAAATCTTTTTAAAAATATAACAAAATAAATACAAATCGGGAAAGAAGACTTAAAACCACTTTATGCCAATTCTACTAAATAATTAAAGTAAAGGTCATTTGTAGGTTGTCTAGTTCCAATTAACTCATCTAGATTTTTGCATAAGCATGACAAGGGCAAAACATAACCATGTAAATTTTGATCTGCATTGTTGGACTAAGGAATCTTTAACTGAGCCCTTAGTGGTCAGTTAATCAGGGCTCAGGAGCATGCCATGGCCTCACCATCAGCATGTTCCTGCACTGTCTGTATCTTTGGTAAGTACCTCATTTCTTGAAGTCCCCAATGTATTTATAGATTTTCATGTATGCCAAGACATTGTGTTCCTTAGCCTTTTCCTGGTGACCTTGAGTCTGAGGATAAGTATTCAGGTTGTTGTTCTATGGAATTACTGAGGTCAATCTAGATTCCTGAAAGCCATCTAGAACATTCTAATCAAAGCGCCAGTGATACAACCATGTTTACAATAGTGTAATAAAGAGTTGTATTAGATTTTTGCAAATAAACACATTGCCAAGAGAAATAAGAGTACTTAATAAAATTTCATATTTGGGTATATCAGAGATAAAGAGAAAGCAAATGTTTTAGTTCTCCTCAGAAAAAATTGTAATTTACTATTGCTGCATATCTTTATTTTTTTTTTTTTAAGATTTATTTATACAAGCACTGGGTACAGTCAGAAGCGCAGGAGGGTGAGAGAATTCACCAGAGCCACAGCGGGGAACAGAACAGACAGAAATTCACTGACGAAATAGAACTGATGAAGCACACTGCTGAAGGGAGCAGCAGACGCGGCAGGAGAGGTCTGCACGCCAGAGGCCGTGGATAGAACCTCCGCTGCAGAGGATGCGGGCAGCTTCACAGCCCAGCGCTCAAACGCTACACCACCAGGGGAGGCCCAATTGCTGTATATCTTAATTCAACAAAAAGAGTAAAAAGAAAACAAAGTATATACCATTTCTGAAAAAAAGAAGTCATTAAAAATGATATTCATCCTCAACCCATGTCAAAAATCTTGGCTCTCTTGTTAACAATTGTGAGTTCAGTTTTTCCCATAAACTCCGTAATTTTTAATCTCATTTCCATGACAAACCTGTATTTCTAGAGTGTCAGTTATTTTTCCCTGTAAATTTCCCTCAATACAAAGCATTATAATAAGTAGCCTCTGTAAATGGGAGAAGACTTAAAAATAACTAATTAAAACAAATTATAATGCAATTGACAAGAAGTTTGCTTAATTTTATGACAGAAGGAGTTTCAGAATAATCAAAGTTGAACACTAATAATATACAATAGCATATTAGATTTTAAGTTTCATAAAATTTTGAAAAACTATTAATATATACATACATACTGAAAAGGTTTGACATTTCTCCTTATGTTACATCCCATAAGATTTCAATATATGACAACTGGTCCAGTTTGCTTAATGTTTCTTTTAAAGAATCATTTTGGGGAATATCTTAGCATTCTTTCCAAGGCTGCCCTTTTTATTCTTTTTAATCAATCAAATACTATTTTTATTTTAGAATTTTGATGTCCAGGGATGCTTTCCCACAGACTTAACACACACTGATTTTTATAAAACTCTACTTAATTACCCAGTGTAATTAAGATTTTAGAGGCCTCCCTGGTGACCAAGGGGTAAAGATACAATCTATGAAGTTTTCACAGCCACTGCGGCAGGAGTTCAAACCCCAGACTGATAGGGAGCTACCAACATGGTGCAGCAGACCTCTCCTGTCTCGCCTGCTGCTCCCCTCAGCACTGTATTTCAGTAGATCTGACTGTTTTGTTCCCCACTCTGTCTCTGGTGAATCCTCTCACCCCCCCACACCTCTGGCCTTTACCCCAGTTCTTGTATGCATAAATGAATAAATCTAAAAAAATTAAAAATAAAGATTTTTTAGATTTTTATTATTTTTTTGTTTTTACATAATTTTTCATTATTAAACAATATTTGCTTCCCCCCACCCCCTCTGGTGTAGTCCCCATAAAGTTTCCTTTACCAATGTATCTATGCACTATCACCTCAGTCCCCTGTGCTCCTCCCACCCTCACTCCAATCCCTCTCCCTCCTCCTCCCTGCAGGATGTCTCCGGTTTATAATTGTCTGTTTTTGCTTTGTTGTATTTTGTACTCTCATTATTTTTTTTACCCTGATGTTTTATTTGGTTCTCCTATATTCCTGCTATAAGTGAAACCATCTGATATTTTTCTTTTTCCTCTGGCTTATTTCACTGAGCACAATTCCTTCTAGTTTCAACTATGTTGCTGTGAATTGCATGAGTTTATCTTTTTTGATTGCGGAATAATATTCCATTGTGTATATATGCCACATCTTCTTTTTATTTATTTATTTATTTATTTATTTATTTATTTATTTATACAAGCACTGGGTACAGTCAGAAGTGTGGGAGGATGAGAGAATTCACCAGAGCCAGAGCGGGGAGCAGAGCAGGCAGAAGGACCGAATTACACTGCTGAGGGGAGCAGCGGGCGGCAGGAGAGGTCTGCACGCCATGTGGGACCCTCCTCTAGTGGCCGGGGAGCAGCTGGGAATCAAACCAGTGCTGCAGAGGCTGCCGGCAGCCTCGCAACCCAGCGCTCAACTGCTGAGCCACCAGGGAGGCCCTATATGCCACATCTTCTTGATCCAGTCATCTATTTTTGGGAATTTGGGTTGTTTTCAGGTTTTACCTATTGCAAATAGTGCTGCAATAAACATAGGTGTACAGGTGTTCTTTTGAATCAATGTTTTTGTGTCCTTTGGGTAGATCCCTAGGAGTGGAATTGCTGGGTTGTATGGTAGCTCCATTTTTAGCAGACTGAAGAAACTCCAGATAGCTCTCCATAGTGGTTGGACCAGTTTGCACTCCCACCAGCAATGTAGGATAGTTCCTTTTTCACCACATCCTCGCCAACATTTGTTGTTGCTTGTTTTCTTTGATATGTGCCATTCTCACAGGTGTAAGGTGGTTTCTCAATGTGGTTTAATTTGCATTTCCCTGATTATAAGGGATGTTGAACATTTTTCGACATGTCTGTTGGCCATTTGCATTTCCTCTTTGGACAAATGTCCTTTAAGTTAGTCTGTCCATTTCTTGACTGGACTGTTTAATTTGTTTTTGTTGAGCCCTGTGTGTTCTTTGTATATCTTTGTGAACAGTCCCTTGTAAGTTGACTGGAGTGCAAAGTTTTTTTTCCCAAACAGTGGGGTGTCTCTCTGTTTGGGTTTTCTCTCTTTTGCTGTGCAGAAGTTTTTCGGTTTGATGTAATCCCAGGTGTTTATCTTTTACTTGACTTTCTGTGCTTTGGGTGATGAGTCTTTAAAGATGTTATTGCAATGTATGTCTTGTAGTGTTTTGCCTATATTTTCTTCTATGTATTTTATGGTTTCAGGTCTTATGTCCAGTTATTTTATCCATTTTGAGTTGATTTTTGTGCATGGTGACAGGTAATGGTCTAGTTTCATTTTTTTTTTTTTTTTCATGTGGGGTCAGGTTTTCCCAGCACCATTTATTGAACAAACTGTCCATGTTCCATCATATATTCATCGCTCCTTTGTCAAAGATCAGTTATTGTTGGCGCCTTACCTCGTGGCATCAGGATACTTCCCCCTTCCGTGATTGGCTGTGCTCCTTTCGGCGCAGTGCGCATGACGACATCTGGCGCACCAAATAAGGGCATGTGCCCTTCCGGGATTAGCTTCTTTTGGCCCAGTGTGCATGATGGCCTCCGGCGCACCAAATAAGGTTATGTGTTTGATCATTGGCTAGGCACTGTTGGCCTGCTTCTTCCGTTTCTGGTCCCCAGCTATAAAGCCCCGCCGAAACCGAAAGTAAAAGAGACCTGCGATAGCTGAATGAAGAGTGTACGTGTCTCCCTCCGTGGTGTACCCCTGTTCTTCAGGTCGCTGCTCTCCCCTCGAGAACCTCGTTGAACAGTCCGTGGGCTCGGGCAAGTTATCCATATAAGTGTGGTTTTATTTCTGGGCTCTCTATTTGGTTCCATTGCGCTGTGTATCTGTTTTTTTTTTGTTTTGTTTTTGTTTTTTTGTTTTTCCCGATACCAAACTGTTTTAATTATTATGGCTTTGTAGTAAATCTTGAAGTTTGGAAGTGTGATACCTCCTTTCTCCTTTGTTTTCATCAGTAGGGCTTTGGCTATTCGTCATTTTTTGTGGTTCCATATGAATTTCATCAGTATTTGTTCTATTTCTTTGAAGAATGTAATTGAGATTTTTATTTGAATAGTGTTGAATCTGTATATTGCTTTTGAAAGGATAGACATTTTAATAATGTTAATTCTTCCAATCCATGAGCAGGGGATGTCTTTCCATTTCTTTGTGTCTTCTTCAGTTTCTTTTAACAGTGTTTTATAATTTTCCTTGTATAGGTCTTTCACCTCTTTTGTTAAGTTTATTCCCAAGTATTTGATTTTTTTTTTGTTTGTTATAAAAGGGATGGTTTTCTTGATTTCTTCTTCTTCAGATTGAGTGTGTATAGGAAGGCTACTGATTTTTGCGTGTTGATTTTGGATCCTGCTATTTTACTGATGGTTGATTATTTTGAGTAGTTTTTCTGTGGATTTTTTTAGGGTTCTCTATGTATATTTTCGTATTGTCTGCAAATAGTGATAGTTTTACTTCTTCTTTCCTATCAGGACTCCTTGTATGTCTTTCTCTTATCTTAGTGCCCTGGCTAGGACCTCCAGTATTATGTTGAAGAGCAGTGGTGAGAGAGGACATCCTTGTCTTGTTCCTGATCTTAAAGGAAAGGCCTTCAGCTTTTCACCATTGAGAATAATATTGGCAGTGGATTTGTTGTATACAGCTTTTGTCATGTTAAGGTATGTCTCTTCTATCCCGAGAATTTCAAGGGCCTTCATCATAAATGGATATTGGACTTTGTCAAATGCTTTCTCTGCATCTATTGATATAATCATATGGTTTTTATTTTTCTTTTTGTTAATATGTTGAATTGCACTGATGGATTTTCATATGTTGAACCATCCTTGTGCCCCTGGGATGAATTCCACTTGATCATGGTGTACTATCCCTTTGATGCTTTGTTGGATTCTGTTGGCAAGGATTATGTTGAGGATTTTTGCATCAGTGTTCATTAGGGAGATTGGCCTGTAATTTTCTTTGTTGTGTTGTCTTTGTTTGATTTTGGTATTAGTGCAATGTTGGCTTTGTAGAATGTATTTGGTAGTATTCCTTCTTTTTCAATTTTTTGAAAGAGTTTGTGTAGGATAGGCACTAATTCACTGCTGAACTTTTGGTAGAATTCATTTGTGAAGCAGCCTGGGCCTGGGCTTTTGTTTTTGGGGCATGCTTTGATTACTGCCTCAGTTTTGCTATTGTAATTGGTCTGTTTAGTTGTTCTATTTCTTCTTTGTCCAACTTTGGGTGATTATATCATTCTAGGAATTTGTCCATCTCTTCTAGGTTGTTGAATTTGTTTGCATATAGTGTTCATAGTAATCTCTCATTATTCCTTTGATTTCTAATGAGTCTGTTGTGATTTCTCCTCTTTCGTTTATAATCCTATTTATATGTGTTTTCTCCCATTTTTTCTTTGCGAGCCTGGCTAGAGGTTTGTCTATTTTGTTTATTTTTTCAAAGAACCAAATTTTGGTTTCATTGTTCTTTTGCATTTTTTTAAATTTCCATTTCTTTTATTTCTGCTTTGATTTTTATTATTTCCTTTCTTCTACTGGCTGTAGAGTTTTTTTTTTTGTTGTTGTTGTTGTTGTTTTTCTTTTTCAAGGTCTTTGACATGTGAGATTAGGTTGTTTGAGTTCTTTCTTGTTGCTTGATGTAAGTCTGTATTCCAATATATTTTCCTCTTATTACTGCTTTTGCTGCATCCCTTACATTCTGGAAAGTGGCATCCTCATTGTCATTCAACTCAAAGTATTTTTTAATTTCTTCTTTGATCTCCTCATTAGTCCAGTTGTCTTCCAGTAGTGTGGATTTCAATCTCCATGAAGTGGGAGGGTTCCTTGTTTTCTTTTCATGATTTATTTCTAGTTTGACACCTTCATGATCTGAGAAGATAGTTGGAATGATTTTGATCTTCCTGTATCTGTTGATGTTTGTCTTGTGGCCCAGTATGTGATCAATTCTGGAGAATGATCGGTCACGCTTGAAAAAAATGTGTACTCAGAGTTTTTTGTGTGCAGTGTCCTATAGATGTCTGTTAAGTCCTTGAGTTCTATGTCTTTATTTAGGGCTCTAGTGTCTTTGTTTATTGTTTGTCTTGTTGATCTGTCCATTGGTGAGAGTGGAGTGTTGAAGTCTCCCACTCTATATGTATTTTCTTTAATGTCCATTTTCAGAGCTGATAATAATTATCTTCCTGATGTTATCTTCCCGATGTATTGTCCCCTTGATCATCATGTGGTGTCCATCTATGTCTCTTTTTACTTTTTTTTAATTTGAAGTCTATTTCATCTGCTACAAGTAGAGTTGTCCCAGCCTTCTTTTTTTGGTCCATTTGCTTGGAGAATTGTTTCCCAACCTTATAATTTCAGTCTGTGTTTATCTTTTGTGGTTAAATGTGTTCCCTGGAGACAGAAGAAGGATGGATTTTGTTTTTTAATCCAGAGTGCTACTCTGTCTATATTTTTGATGAGTTTATTTCATTTACATTTAGTGTTAATATTGATATGTTGGCATCTGAATTTACCATTTTGTGTGTCTTTTTTTTGTGATTTTATTCCTTGCTTTATTCTGTTCTTGTTCATTCCTCTGTAGATTTTGGCTTTAGGACCTCTTGTGTAGTTTTTTGGAGTGGGAATTTAGTTGTAATGAATTTCTGGAGTTTCTGTTTGTCTGAGAAGATCCATATTTTTTCTTCATAGAGGAAGGAGTACTTTGCAGGGTAAAGTATTCTTGGTTGGCATTTGCTGTTGAAGTTTGTTGAATATTTTACTCCATTCTCTTCTTGTCTGGAATGTTTCTTTGGAGAAGTCTGAGGTTAACCTGATTGGTTTTCCCTTATAAGTTATTTGTTTCTTCCCCCTTGCCAGTTTCATTATTTTTTCCTTGTCTTGGACTCTTGCAAGCTTTACTATTTTATGTCTTGCTGTGGTTTTCTTTTCACTGTAGAAACTGTGTATTCTTCTCGCTTCTTGTATGCCTACATTCGTCTCCTTTTTCATGCTTGGGAAATTTTCTTCAATTATCTCCTTGAATTATTTCTCAGATCCTTTGTCTCTCTCCTCACTTTCTGAAATGCCTATAACTCCTGTATTTCCTCTCTTCATGGAGTCTGATAATTGTCTAAACGTATTGTCATTCTTCTTCCTTTGTACTGCTCCCTCTCTTTTTCTCTTTTGGTTCTTTTTGTTTCTGTATCTTCAAGAGTACTGATCCGTTCTTCTATTTTCTCGGTTCTGTTTCCAATGTTTTTCCAAGAGCTCTTTGTCGCCTTCAGTAATCTTTTAGTCTCCTCCTTTTCTTTTATTTACTTTCTTAAGGTCTCATTTTTGTTCTTCAGTTCATTGATTATTTGTCTCATCTCATTATGCTTTCTTTTTTTTTTAAGATTTATTTATTTTTTATTTATTTATACAAGCACTGGGTACAGTCAGAAGCGCGGGAGGGTGAGAGAATTCACCAGAGCCAGAGCGGGGAGCAGAGCAGGCAGAAGGACTGAAGCACACTGCTGAGGGGAGCAGTGGGCAGCAGGAGAGGTCTGCGCGTCATGTGGGACCCTCCTCCAGTGGCCGGGGAGCAGCCGGGGATCGAACCGGTGCTGCAGAGGCTGCGGGCAGCTTCACAACCCAGCGCTCAACCGCTGTGCGACTGGGGAGGCCCTCATTATGCTTTCTAATCATGATGATTTTTAATTCTCTATCTGACAGTCAGAGAAGTTCTTCCATGTCATTGTTGTTGAGTTCTGGTGACTGATTTTCTTTTTGTGTTGTGTCATTTTACTGCAGCTTGCTTGGTTATTTGTATTTTTCCTTCTCCCTGCCTTTTGATTTCTAATTTGTTCAATGAATTGGGATGTTGTGCCACTGGTGTTGGTGGGCATCTCTTTAGATTCCTCCTTCAGGGGTGTCGGAACTGTTTACCAGACTGACATCAGCACTGGTAGGCCAATACTTCAACAGGGTGTTGATGCTGTGGCTCTGTTGCTGGGCACAGTCTCTTACAGTTCCCTCCCTCACTATTTACTCAGTTCCAGTAGGGAATCTGTTAGTTGGTGATTTTGCTCTGGTCACTAGGTGGCGATAGAGACCTCTACTTGCCAAACTGTGCTTTTCCCCTGTAGTTCTCTGAGAAATGGAGATGGAGTGGGGAACACCTCAACACAGGGGCTATTGCTCACTGTGGGTGCTGTGTCTGTCCCGTGTTCACCTGATGCTGTGCCCGCAGCTATGTGGATCCCATGCCCTGAATTTTGTGCTCTAGTTCTCAATCTCAGGGTCTCAAATCCAAAATGACTGCTGCCACCCTGTGAAGTGCTTACCGTTATGGCCCTTCTCATGCCCGGGATCCTGTGCCTGGCTCTCAGTTCCAGAGTGGGGTCTTCCTCCACGCCTTGTTTCCCTTCTTACCCCCATTTGCATGGCCCACCCACTTGCAGAGCCTGAGGGTGATTTTGGAAACCTGGGCTTCCAACTATTAGGAAGTTGGTGATTTTGTTCTGATCACTAGGTGGCCCCAGAGATCTTTCCTAGTATCCTTCCAGAGCTGTGCTTTTTTTTCCCTTGGGTCTCCAGGGAACTGAGTGGGGGTGGCGTAGAATGACTCAGTGGTGTGGGGTGCTGTGTCTGCCCTGTGCCACGCGTCTTGGGGATCCCATGCCCCAAATTTCGTACCCTGGGTCTCAGTTCCGAAGCCCTCAGATCCAGGATGTGGGCAGTAGGCCACCGAGTTCAGTGTCTGCAGAAATGGTGCCTTTTGCACCCCGCTCCCGTGCCTGAGCGCCTGGTTTTTGATTACTCAGTGAGGGTCATTCACCTCAGTAATAGTTCCCATGTGTCTCCCCAGGAACCTAGGTCACGTGTGCGGGTGCGGGGACCTGTGTAGCCTCAATCTGAGTGCACATGTGCACTTTTCCACACAAGCTTAATGGTTGGCCTTGAGCTATTTGTGGGTCTCTTCAGAGTTCTTATCTTCCTCTAATGGTGCCAGGAGCTGTTTGTTCACCTCCACTGTGATTTCCGCAAGGTTCTCCACAGTTCCTGTTTGCGGGATGTGGTGCCTGCAGTAGTTCCTTTCCACTCACAGTCCCACTTGATCTGTAGTTTGTTGTTGTTGTTTCCTTCTGCTGGCCAGAGTGTACAGCTTTGTGGATGGGTTGGAGGGTACCAGCAGGGTTCTCAGCTTTCTTCTCTTTTTGTCCTCTTTTATGGCAACTATCCTCTTCGGGCAGTTGCCCGTTCATCTTCTCTGTCCTGGTTTTCCCAGGGACCTGCTCCCTATTAACTTTTTTTTTTTTTTTAATGGGTGGACTTACTTGCATTGTTTCTCTGCCACCAGATTGATCTTTCCCATGTTCAAAAAAAATAAAGATTTTAAAAGCAAATCTATTTCTCTGACAAAGCTCAGCATTGGTGACAGGATGAGATTTCTCTATAGCTGACCAAACCTGAGGATAAAAGAGAAACAAATCTTCAGATTAATTAAACAGTCTTTAACTTTTTTTTTTAATTAAAAGCTAACCACCCTCTAAAAATTCCTTTGTTGATTTTAGCATGTGAAGAAAAAAATGATGTTTTACATAAGTACACTAATGATACAAAAGTTTAATTTGGGGTCCTCCTTGGTGGTACAAGGGGTTAAGACTCAGCACTATGAAGCTGTCAGCATACGCTACAGCACAAGTTTCCATCCCTGGCCAGGGAGCTAACCAGGGAGCTAACCCACATGGTGCAGCAGACCTCTCCTGTCTTGCCAGCTGCTCCCCTCACCAGGGTTGTTCAGCAGATCTACCTATTCTTCTCCCCACTCTGTCTGAGGTGAATCCTCTCACCACATCTCTGACCTACACTCCAGCTCTTTAATGTATAAATAAATAAAACAAACTTTGTTTAAAAAGTTTAACTTGTGGGCCTCCTGGTGGCACAGGGGGTTGAGCTCAGCGCTGTGAAGCTGTCCACAGCCTCCTGGCTGACCAGGGAGATGCCTACATGGTGCAGCAGATTTATCCTGTCTTGCCAGTTGCTCCCCTCAGCAGTGTTTTTCATTCAATCCTCCTGTTCTGTTCCCCACTCTATTTCTGGTGAAAAACTCTCACCCGCCTGCACCTCTGGCCTGTACCCTAGTTCTTGGATAAGTAAATAAATCTTAAAAAAAATTTAATTTTGTAAAAACCTTTATAACAAGTCATTTGATCTTTACCACATGAGGCTATTTTCCCAAGAGTCTCCTCTATACCTTCTATATAGTTTTTCACTTTCCCATCTCTTGCTTCATTCCATTTACACGAATTCTTTCTTAGAACAAAAAAAAAAAACATTCCTTATAACTTCAAATAGACACATATTACTTTACATACAGACTTGTTTTCCTCCATTATTTCCATTAACAATGCAATAATTTAATTTTATTATTTCTTTTATTTTCTTAAAAAATAATCTTTAATTTTCTTTAAAATCTTAATTTCCTAATTTCTAGATAAGTGTTTTTAATAACTCTTACACCATTACCTCTAACAATTTGAAGACTTAGAAGTAACCTGTCATCATTTCTAATATGACACCACGCTGATTTTTTTTCTTTTATGTGACAATAGATGGAGTCCAATAAGATATATTAAATTTCTTAATCTAAAAATTCAGTAATTTCAGTTAGAATGAATATTCAATATTTACAGAATATCTGATGAATGCCCATTTAAAAACTACCAAAACCTTATTTTTCCATAAAAGATTTGGAAATGACTTAAGTAATGGAAAATATATAGAACAGTTGCAGTTACTCTTTTTTTAAAATTAATTTATTTATTTATACAAGCACAGGGTACAGTCAGAAGCACGGGAGGGTGAGAGGATTCACCAGAGCCAGATCGGAAAGCAGAACAGGCAGACTGACGAAATACACTGCCTGTCGGGTGTGTCGCAGTGCTCTGGAACCTGCAACTTCTTGCCGTGGCTGTGGTAAAAATTTCTTCCTCTCCAAGATTCGGGCCCATGTGGCTGCCTGTTCCAAATATCAGAATTACATCATGGAGAGTGTGAAGGCCTCCACCAAAGATGAATCCTTTCAGCCAAGAAATGTCCGAAACTGTTACACCTTTTCTTGTCCTTACTGTCCTGAGAAGAACTTGGATCAAGAAGGACGTGCGGAGCACTGCAAGTTGTCTCACAGTGAAGATACCAAGTCTGTGGTTTGTCCAATCTGTGCCTCAATGCCCTGGGGACAGCCCCAACTACCGCAGCGCCAACTTCCTAGAGCACATCCAGCGCCGGCACCAGTTTTCTTATGACACTTTTGTGGATTACCATGTCGATGAGGAGGACATGATGAACCAGGTATTGCAGCGCTCCATCATCAACCAGTGAGCATAGTCTGCTGTCCATCCTGTGCTCCAGAGCTTCCATTACCTGTTAAGTGTGAAACCTGTGACTCCCACACCTTCAATGAACACCAGACCTGGAAGTGAGCCGTGGTTATTCGAACAAAGCCACTTCCCACAGGGAAACAAATTCTAGGTCAGACCCCTCCCTTCCTTTGGGCTCTTTCCCCTATGTTAACCTTGTCTGCCTCCTGGTCTAGTCTTTTCATTGCTCCTCAGCTACTTCCAGAATCTTCTGCCACCTCTTCTGGAAGAGATGCCAGCTTCTCCACCTGTCCTTCTTTCAGACTTGTTCCCCCCATCCAGTGTTCATCTCTCAGGTCCTCTGAGCCAGCCAGGACCTTTTCTGGGTCACAGATAGCACAAATGAGACAAGCGTCTCTTCTGTCCCTGAGTTGTAGAGGTCCAGTGATAGAGCATCTGCTCAGTGATTAAGTGAAAGTTCCTGTTAGGGAGCCCTGGCAGCAGCTGCCCAAAGCTGGAGTTGCCATCCTGACACATTTCAAAAGTCCTAGTGGGTGAGTGTCCTGGATTTAACAAGGTCGAAGGCTGAAAGTTTTAGTTGGTATTTTGCTACTACTCCTGCTCACCCTTAGAGTTAACTGGCTCAGTCTTAATGCCTGCATGGTGCCTTTTTAGGATAAGGTGTAACCATATATATTTTGTAAAAAATAATGTTTTCTAGGTTAGGAAAGTGAAATTCCATTTATCCATCAGTGGGGAGGAGAGTCAGCCAAGGGGGTTGGGGGATGGGGAGCATAGCCTTTTGGTTTTGGCTCTCAAATTCATAATGTCACGTTTCCCTCTCTGTGAGAACCTGCTTATGTTCTTGCCCTTGAAGCATGGAAAGGAGCCCTCAGAGGAGTGAGAAGGGAGACCTGGGGCTCCAGTGGATACTAGTTCTTTTATCTTTTACTTGGTGACTTAGCTTACACTGAACATTGCTTTTCTATCACAAATGGTTTTCTTATGAATCTGGCTTCTTCAGAATAGGTGTGTGAGAACCAGCCTTCCAAAGCCAAGAGGCTGTGGAAAGGCCGGCACTGCAGCCTGCTTTCTCTGACAGGGCACACTGTTCAAAAGGCCCAGCATGGCCCTTGTGGCCGTTGTTAATGGAAAAAGTCTCTTAAAAACTTATTTTGGTATTAGCTTAAAAAGCTTGTTGTTCATTGTTTCTTCACAAATGTTAATGAATGCAAGGCTGGGCACTATCAGACAATCTGTGGAAGCAGAACATCTGAGCAGCTAGAAGGCATCTGGGTTTCGGTTGTTTGTTCATGTCAGGTATCTAGTCTGAATATGGAAATTGAGCAGCTGGTCAGTGACTGAGGTTGGAAGTGACACAGGTCTTCGGGCCGTGCGCTGCTGCTGGGGCCTCTTCACACCTGCCAGTGAGAGCTGCAGAGGCCTGGTGACCAGCAAAGTTGAGGCCCTTCCGGGGCAATATAATTTTTTCTAATGTGCTTTTGCTTGGGAGGGCCCAAAAGGTTAAGGTCAGCTTCTTCACTGTAACTTCTAGAAAAAATTCACTCAGACCTCCCTCACCTCAGTCCAAGTTGAGAAGGAAATTTGACAAAACCTGCGCTGGAGGGAACTGATGAGACCATGTCAGGCTGATTGTGGTGCCAAGAACTGATTTCCTTGTATTAAGTGCATTTCATGTATTTCTAATAAGATTAATTTCCAGAAAGTGAAATTTGTTATGTTCTGGCTTTTAATGGTGAAATATAAATAAATTTCATAATTTATCCAAAAAAAAAAAAAAAAAAGGCTGTGGCCTTTTGCACTGGCAAACCAGCGCTCAACCGCTGCACCACTGGGGAGGCCCAGTTGCAGTTACTCTTAAGGGTGGAAACCCAGCCCAAACAGTCTAGAATTAAAATAGTCATTTTTCCTGAAATAATGTATTCTTTAGTTACCGATTCAAATTAAGCTATTTCTAATATTAGTGAGATATCTCTGAGAGACTGTTTGCCAGAGATTCCTATTTTATGCATTTATGCTTTTATATTTTTTCATGCATGTTTATCTTTGGGCTGATATTTCTGCCTTCAGACTAACATTTCTGACTTGGGTTCAGCACAAACACCACCATTTTGAGCCTGTTTTTTTGAGAGTGGCAAAATCAATTATGAGAGCACAATTAACACATTTATGGTTCTTATGTAGATTTGAGTAAGGAGACACCTCCATGAGTGAATTTCTTGTGATTTAAGTCAACTTCTTAATGCAGAGAGGAACAAATGCTGACAAATGGAGATTCTGATATGAAAACACATTTCCCTTACAGAAGTGTTAAACTCAAAACTATGATTTCAGAGCATTTCTTTGTCTTCAGTTTTTCAAAAATAATTAGTTCAAAACAATCTTTATGCCAAAGAGGCATATTTTGAATTTTTTGAAGGTTTTTTTTTTAAGCATAGAAGAACTAGGGTGCAGGTCAGAGTACCGAGGATAAGAGGATTCACCAGAGACAGAGTGGAGAGCAGGACAGGCAAATCTACTGATATACAGTGCTAAAAGGAGCAGGGGGAGAAACAGGATAGGTCTGCTGCAACCTGTGGGTTAGCTCCCTGGGCAGGGATCAAATTCAGCCCTTAGAGGTGATAACACTGAAACTTAACCACTAGGCCACCAGGGAGGCCCCAAAGAGGCATATTTTAAATGGTATATTCTGCTACTCCTGGCCAGGAATGCACAGGGAAGGAAAATATTTACTTTGTCCTTCTAGGAACCTTTTTATTTTTAGATTTATTTATTTATACAAAAACCCGGGTACAGGCCAGATGCGCGAGAAGGTGAGAGGATACACCAGAGACAGTGGGGAACAGAACAGGCAGATGACTAAAATACACTAGTGAGGGGAGCAGTGGGTGAGAAAAGAGAGGTCTGCCGCGCCTTGTGGGACCCTCGCCTGCTGGCTGGGATCCAACCGACCTGCAACAGCTGCAGACAGCTTCACAGCTCTGCGCTTAACTGCCTGCACCAACGGGGGAGGCGTGGTACTTTTTTTTAAAGACCTGGGGTACAGGTCAGAGGTGTGGGGGGTGAGAGGATTCACCAGAGACAGTGGGGAACAGAACAGGCAGACTGACTGAAATACACTGATGAAGGGAGGAGCAGGTAAGACAGGAGAGGTCTGCTGCACCCTGTGGGTTGTTCCCTGTCTGGCCTGGGAACAAACATGCTGCAGAGGCTGTGGATAGCTTCACAGTGCCGTGCTTAACCCCTTGTGCAACCAGGGAGGCCACCTTCTAGGTTCTTTTCGCTTTTCTAATAATTAAAGGCAGATGAACAGGAGAATAGCAAATTTAATTTTGTATGTACAGGGATCTAAAGGAATGAGTCCTAACTCTAAGTCAAACAAAAGTAGGCTTCTATGAGATCCTGAACTAAGGAACTGGATAAGGAGCTGGGACTTCAATGGGGAAGGAGGGAAATTTACAGGAGGATGAAAGATAAAAGAACATATTTTGGTAATTAAATGTTGCTTTGCCAAACACATAATAACTATTTATTTTAATAATTTTATTATTTATTTTAATAATTCTATTTCTTGGTAAATAAATCTTTTTTAGATAGTCAAGGAGAGGTAAACGTTTACCCTTGTGTCCCCTGGGTCTTTACACACTTCATCTCAAAATAATCCACATGACAAAATGCCCTAATTTTTTTGAGGATTGTTTTGAATTCCCTTAAATAAATCTAATTTGTAACAATTATTGCAATGGACATAAAGTATAAATTAAAAGTTATTATTGGAATTTTCATATTCCTTGTATTTACTTCTATTAGTGTGTTATTGTTTCTAGTAACTAGTTGAGAGAGCAAGGAAATATGTTTGTATGTACTAAATTGTGTAAATAAACATCTTTGCATATGTTTTATTTGTAATTTCATTAAGTAAAAATTAAGTTACTAATTTATATTGCTGTCTTCAATTCTAATCCTGTACTACATGGATCATTTTACACTTCTATTTGTCTGTGACCTACCATTCTAAGAGTGAAATAAAATAATAAAATTGAAAACTGGCTATTATCATTCACCTTTTATTTTTAGTTGTTCAATTCCTATATAGATACATAATGGTTTTAGAGTTATTAACCTGTATTTTTATGGGAAATTGCACAACACATATTTATAAAACATCCTTTTGCTTTTAGTCTGCAAATATCATTTATTCAAAAATTATTTTTAAAAGGTCATACACTTTTTCAAACTCTCATAATGCTACATGCTACTTTACACATTTATAGGAAATAATAAAATAAATATATTTTTCAAAGCCCGACCTAAGGGATTACACCTGTAGCATATATAGGTTTTCACTTTTTGCTGTGAAATTTGTCAAGCTTCTTACTTTTTATTGAAAATAATTAGTATTTAATATCACCCAAATTATCTTAATGATAACTAAACGTATAATTCTATGTAGAAATTCTTTATCTTATAAGAGTTAAGCACATTTCTCACTATTAGATTTTTTTTTTAAATGTAATGAAACTAAGCTAAAACTCCAATTTCCATGACCTCAGGCAATTATCTTTATTATTTTTTCTTATTTTTTTTAGATTTATTTATTTATATATACAAGCACTGGGTACAGTAAGAAGCGTGGGAGGGTGAGAGAATTCACCAGAGCCAGACCGGGAAACAGAACAGGCAAACTGACGATACACTGTTGAGGGGAGCAGCGGGCGGCAGGAGAGGTCTGCAAGCCATGTGGGACACTTGCCCGGTGGCGGGGGATAGAACCAGTGCTGCAGAGGCTGAGGGCAGCTTCGCAACCCAGCGCTCAACTGCTGCGCCACCAGGGAGGCCCAACTATTAGATTTTTTAATCTAAAATTTCATGAATTTTAATAAATTAGACTAATCAAAAATGAGTTCTTAATATGAAATTATTACTTATTACATGTTATATTATTCTTGGCTATTATCTCATGCTGACATATAATAGTTTTGTAAATTCTAAAAGTAATATCATTTGCAGAATCATTCCACAACTAAGTTTATTTATATCTTCCTTTTAATTATTTTAATTTAATAATGTTAATTAATATTTTAATTAAATTAATTTAATAAATACTGTATCTTTTTAATTATTGTAATTTAATAATAGTTTGTGATGATATATTCTCTAAAATACTTTGATATGTGCTCTGTTCAACATTTTTCTTTATATCAATATATATACAGTTTTAACTAATTTTCATTTCATAAATAGCCTTCGAACAGAGCTGTTGGAGCTCAGAGAGTCCCCCTTCTGAAGCTGCATGAAGGCAGAAGGAGGGATCTGTACACAAAGGTGAGCAGTTCATCCTGGGAAAGTGAGGGCCTGGACTGCAAGGCTCTTGGAGACTAGAAACCCCCATACCCCTCTTTCAGAACTACGTAAAGGTAGAGGGAGACTCCACCATCAAGGTGAACAGTGGGTACCAGGAAAGTGTGGGCATGGAAAATTACTCTAAATGCATCCCTCGCCATATAGAAAATATTTGAATACAACACAGTAATAAATGCTCGTAAAAGTTTAAAACTCAGGTCATGTTGAAGAAAAAAAAAATCATTGCATAAATTTAGTTTATTAAATCAATATCAGGACATTTTCATATATGAGAAAAAGCATAAAGGCAATTTTATAAATATGTTTCTGCAGTGAAGATGTAATCACCTCCTAAATCTCAGCCTCCCATATAAGCAAATAATACATGGCAAAAAATGTTACAATTTCAAAACTCTAGAAATTAACCAGTCTTTTAATAATCCTTGTTCAATAAAAATACATGAAACTTAATAAAAACACAAAGCTTTTCAGTATCTGAAGCTACATTATTTATTTCTTCTCTCTCAAGCTCTGAAGTGAACTTTTAAGATGAATATTTTCACAATTATAGTAGTGTACACACCAGATACTTACAGAGTATCAAAAGGGGAAAAATAGATCACAAAACTCTGTACCATGGCCAAATAAATTTATTCCAAGAATATAAGATTGTTTATCATAAGAAACAAAAGAAAATATAATACACTGTACTAATAGTATAAAGGAAAAAACACATTATGATCTTGATGGACACAAAAAGATAATTAGCAAAATCCAACGTTCTCTCATGCTGAAAACTAGATTTCCTGAACCTGATAATAGGTATTTGTGAAAAATTCATAACTAAAATCATACTTAGTATTAAAAGACAATATGTTGTGTTTTCTAGCAGTGAAGATCAGTAGTAATACAAGTATGTTGCTTATGCTGATATTGCTCATTATTTTACTGACAATTCAATATAGTTAGGCAAGAAAAAAGAAGAAAAGTCATCTTTATTTAAAAAGGATGAAATCATAGTGTCCTTATTTGCAGATGAAATAGTCATATTTATAGAAAATCTTTAGTAATTCATAAACCCCCAAACACTGTAAGAAATAATAAGTGACTTCACAAGTTTGCAAGATAAAAAAAAAATACAAAAATTGATTGTATTTCCATAAGCTCATAATGAAAAATCTGAAAATGAAATAAGAAAATAATTCCAGGGCCTCCCTGGTGGTGCCAGGGGTTAAGCACAGCACTGTGAAGCTATCCATAGCCTCTGCAGCACAAGTTCAATCCTGGGCCCACCAGGGAGCTACCCACATGGTACAACAGATCTCTCCCATCTAGCCCACTGCTCCCCTCAGCAGTGTATTTCAGTCAGTCTGCCTGTTCTGCTCCCTGCTTTGTTTCTGGTGAATCCTCTCACCTCTGATCTGTACCCCTGTTCTTATATGCATAAATAAATCTTTAAAAAAAGAAAATAACTCCATATAAATAACACGAAAAATTAAATACTTGTTTATAAAATTTTTAAAACAAAATGAAAGACTTGCACAATAATGACTACAAAGCATTTTTTTAAATGTCACATGTTCATGAGATGGAAAACTTAATGCTGTTAAGATATTCTCCCTTATTTGACTGACAGACTCATCATAATCCATGTTAAAATCCTAACTGCCTCTCTTTATAGAAATTGATAAATTTATCTGAAAATTTATATGGACATGCAAGGGACCCAAAATAAATGAAGCGATCTTGGAAAAAGCAAAGAACCAACCACTTTAAATAACAACTATGAAAAAATATAAAAAACAGCTATGAAATTAAAGTACTAATGACAGTTTGGGACAAATATGAGGATAACCACAGAGATCAATGGAATAGAATTAAAAGTCTAGAGAAAAACTATTCTATTTTTTATCAACCGCTTTTTGACAAATGTACCAAGACAAGTAAATGGTATAATAGTCTTTCTTTTAAAAATTTTACTGGGGGGCCTCCCTGGTGGCGCAGCGGTTGAGCGCTGGGTTGCGAAGCTGCCTGCGGCCTCTGCGGCGCCGGTTCGATCCCCGGCTGCTCCCCGGCCACCAGAGGAGGGTCCCACATGGCGCGCAGACCTCTCCTGCCGCCCGCTGCTCCCCTCAGCAGTGTACTTCGGTCCTTCTGCCTGCTCTGCTCCCCGCTCTGGCTTTGGTGAATTCTCTCACCCTCCCGCGCTTCTGACTGTACCCAGTGCATGTATAAACAAAACAAAACAAAAACAAATAAATAAATAAATAAAACATGCCTCTAAAAAAAAAAAAAATTTTTACTGGGATACCTGTCTACCCAATGGAAAACATATCATAATAAAAAATAAAATCCTCAAAATGTATTATTGATCATGAGATAAGAGCTAACTCTATAAACCTCACATCTCCTTCAGTCATCTGCAAAGATACTTTAAGATCAGAGATTTTTATCCTACTTGCAATATGCAGATTTTATCTGCCATATATAAAATCTGCAATACACAGATTTTATCACATAGGGACATGGTTCCTATGAGCATTATCTCTCATCTTCAGCTCTCATTCACATATGCACGTATAGGACCCATACATGAAGATAGTTACATTATCAGAGAGTAATTAGGGAATTAGGGAACCAAACTCTTATAGAAATTATGTCTGTACTTTCCCTTGGAAACACACTAGTTATATCTTCCAAGATTCCTTGTTATACATATGACTTTGGAAATTAGTTTGGAGTTAATGGTAGACAGAGTATTGCTTATAATAAACATATGTAGAAATGTGAGACCCAAGGAGAAACATTACCCTCCCCCCAAAACACATTCATATTCCCTGAAAGAAAAAGTCAAAGGACCAATGTCATACTTGCCCATTTAAGTCCACTCCCAAAGATCATTCATGTAGAAAATTAACAAAAGAATAAGGATATTAAATGAAGTATTTACTAGAGTTTTGGACATCTCTAGTTTTTTATCATAAAAACAATGAATATACTTTCTTCTCCAGTGCACATGGAATGTTTTCAAGAGTATATCACATAGTAGGACATAAAACAAGTCTAAGGATATAAATAAAAGTAGTAATTATAGCGAGTGTCTTCATGGAGCAAAGAACTATAAAACTATAAATTAACTATAAAAGGAATTTTGGAACAAACTGATATATGTGGAAACTAAACAAAATGCTTCTGAACAACTATTGGGTCAATTAAGAAATTAAAGAAAAGATAAAAAAAAATTCTAAAGAGTAATGCAAATGGAGAATCAAGCTACCAGACTCCATGGGATGCTTTCAAAACAGTTTTATGTGGGAAGTTCCTAATACATGCTCACTTAAAAATTTCAGATTAATAATCTAATTCTGAAGAAACCAGCAAAGGAACAGCAAAAGTACCCCAAAACTGATATAAGACAAAAAATAATGAAAATTATAGCAGAATTAAATGAATTGGAAAACAAATAGTCCAAAAGATTAGTGAAAACAAAAGTTGGTTCTTAAAAATATAACTGATAAGCCATTAGCTCTGGTTGTGAAGAAAATAGAAAACCCTAATTAATAAAATCAGAAACAAAAGAGGCAAATTACAACAGATACTGCAGAAATACTAAAGATTATAAAACTTTACTATAAAAGTCTCTATGCAATAAAATTGGGCAATCTATAAGAAATGGATGGATTCTTAGACTCATACACTGTCTCAAGACTGGTCAGGATTAAAAAAAAAAAAAAAAAGCTTAAACAGACAAAATCAGCACAGCCATCCCATTCGAAAGAACAATAAATACTCTCCCAAAAAACAAAGGCCCAGGACAAGTTCTAGATGAACCCTACAATAAATTCTACTAAAGCTATTAAGAACACTTATTACCTGTTACACTCATACTCTTCAACACATTTGAAGAGATAGGAATAATGCCCAATACATTCTATGAGGTCAACATTTTCCTGATCCCCAAACCAAAAATAAAGGTAGTATAAAAATTATAGACCAATATCTCTGATGAATATTAGTGCAAAGATTCTCAACAAACTAATAGCAAACTTAATGCAGCAACATATCAAGAGAATCACTCACCGTGGTCAAGTGGGCTTCTTTCCAAGGATGTAAGGCTGCTCAAACTATGTAACCAAATAATGTCATCCATCAGATCAATGGATGCTAAAAAACCAGATCTCAACGGACACTAAAAAAATATTGGACAAGATCCAACATCCATTTATGATAAACCCACCAAAAAATGGGAATAAATGAAACCATCTAAATATTATTGAGCTGTATATGACAAAACCACAGCCAATACCATACTCAATGGTGAAAAATTGACAACATTTCCACTAAGATCACTAACAAGACAGGTAAGTTCACTATAAGCACTGTCATTCAAGATAGTTTTTGAAATCCTAGCTGAAGCAATTATGCAAGAAAAATAATTAAAATGAATCTACATTAGAAAAAAAAGTGAAACTCGAGCCTCCCTGGTGGCACAGCTGGTTTAGCTCAGTGCTATGAAGATGTCCGCAGCCTCTGCAGCAAGGGTTTGATTCCTAGCAGGCCAGGGAGATACCCACATGGTGCAGCAGACCTCTTCTATCTTGCCAGCTGCTCCCCACAGCAGTGTCTTTGGTCTGTCTGCCTGTTCTACACCCCACTCTGTCTCTGGTGAATCCTCTCACCCTCCTATGCCTCTGACCTGTATCCCAGTTCTTGTATAAATAAAAATAAATCTTAAAAAAAAGAAAAGAAGTGAAACTGTCACTATTGCAGACATGCTAATTTACTTAGAGAAACTAAAATATTTCATAAAAATAAATTGTTCTAGAAGGAATTAAATTAATAAAATCATAGGATACAAAAATAATAAACAAAAATCACAGGCATTTCTTTTTTTAAAGATATATTTATTTATGCATAAAAGAGCTGGGGTACAAACCAGAGGTGTGGGGGGTGAGAGGATTCACCAGAGACAGAGCAGGGAACAGAACAGGCAGATTGACTGAAATACACTGCTGAGGGGAGCAGCAGTCAAGACAGGAGAGGTCTGCTGAGCCTGCCAAGGATATGACTTGTGCTGCAGAGGCTGAGGACAGCTTCATAGGTTGTGTCTTAACCCCTTGTGCCACCAGGGAGGCCCCCACAGGTATTTCTATATGAGAACTATGTATTAAGAGAAAAGGAAGTAAGGAATGCAGTTCCATTTACAATCACACCAAAATGAATGAAATATCCAGGAATAAATTTAATGTAAGAGGTGAAGGAACTGTGCAATTAAAACTACAAGACTCTGTTAAGCAAATAAAAGAAAGCACAAAGTAATGGAAAGATAGGAGTAAGAAGAATTAAAATCATTAAAATGACTATATTACCTTAAAGCAATTATAGACTTAATTCAGTGCCTACTGAAATACCAATTACTTTTATAAAGGAAATAGAACAACCATCAAATGTATATGGAATCACAAAAGGACCCCATTAGCTAAAACAATATTGAGAGAAAAGAAGAAAAAATGAAAGCATCACATTTCCTGATTTTAAACTAAATCACATAGCAACAGTAATCAAAACTATATGGTACTGTAGCAAAATCAGAAACTCAACAGATGTACCAGAATTAAAAGGCCAGAGATAAATCCATAAAAATATGGACAACTAATTTTTGATGTGTGAATTATGGTCATACGCTTGAGAAAAAAGCCTTTTTAATAAATGGTGCTGGAAATAGCCACATACACAAAAAATAAAGCAAAACCCCTATTTCACCTCATAACTAAAAGTCACTCAAAATTGTTTAAGATTTGGACATAAGACATGAAACCATATTACTTGAAAGAAAATATAAGGGACACAATATAGGACATCTACCACAAGATTTAAGGACACAATACCAACAGCAAAGGAAACAGAAGCAATACAATGAAGTGGGACAATATAAAAATTTAAATTATTTTCACTACCTCAAAAGAAAGCATCACAAAAACAAAAAGGCAAACTTCAGAATGAGACAAAAAATATTTGCAAACTACATACCTGACAATGATGAGTCTCCAAAATTTACAAAATACTACACAATCTAACAACAAAGAAACAAATGACCCAATTCAAAAATGGGAAAATGTTCTCAATAGAAACTTATCTAAAGAAAACATTTAGATGACCTACAGACAAATAAAAAAAACATTCAATTCCTGCTATGAGTGAGACCATCCGGTATTTTTCTCTTTGCAGCAACATGGAGGGGAGCTAGAAGGGATCATGCTCAGCAAAATAAGTCAGAAAGAAAAAGAAAAATACCGGATCGTCTCACTCATACCAGGAATTTAGAAAACCTAAATAAGAGACTAGGAAAAAGACTAATCAATACAAAGTAAAAATCAAAATCAACAAGCAACTACAAACCAGAGACACACTATGGTGGGGGGGGGATGTGGAAGGGAGGGGTGGGGAAAGGAAGGACTAGAGTCAAAATAAGGTGGGAGATACAACTGTATGGGGAATATAACCAAAATGAAAATGCATACATTGTGCAAAGATGAAAAAAGATGTAAGAATTATATAAAATAAAATATTTAAATAAAATAAATAAATATTTTTGACTAATTAAAAAAACATTCAATATTACTTATCATAAGAGGGAAATGCAAATATAACCATATTGAATTACCACAAGAATAACCATATAAAATAGAACAGAATTAACAAATGCTGGTGAAGTTGTGCTAACAAAGGAACTCTCATTCACTGTTGGGAATGCAAGCTGGGCTGGTATAGCCCCTTTAGAAAATGGTATGAAGCTGTCCCAAGAAAATGAAAATGGAAATTCATTTGACTCAGCAATACTGCAGTAGGTATTTAACCAAAAAACATGATAAATCTAATATGAAAAGATATATCTATACCTGTGTACATAGAACTGTTTACAATATCCAAATCATGGAAACAACCCAAGTGTCCTTCAGTAAACGGAAGAATAGAGAAATTGTGGAGTATATATTCAATGGAATATTACACAGCTATGAAGAAAGATTAAACTATGGCATTTGGAACAAAATAGATGGACCTTGAGGTGATTATTATGTCAGTCAAAAAGTGAAAGACAGATTTCATACTGCTTTCCATAAGCATGGACCAGTTTGCATTTCCACAGAGTAGGAGGGTATATTAATATCCACACAATAAACACCACTTGTTGTTTCTAGTCTTTTGAAATGAGTTATTCTCACACATGTAAGGCAGTATCACATTGTGTTCTTTTATATTTTATTTATTTACATTTTTTACATTCTGAAAGGACAGGTTTATTAAGAAAAGGTTTAAAACAGACAGCTGCATAGTCACAGGTTTTGAGGTGAACTGACTCATTATGTTCTTGATTTGCATTTTTCTTATGATAAATGATGATTTTTTTTTATTTGCCAGTTTGCCATCTGTATGTCTGTCCAAGACTATGTGCTTTATTTACTTTCATATATGGAACAAGACAAGGATGTCCACTCTCACCACTACTTCCCAATATAATACTGGAAGTCTTAGCTAGAGCAATTAGCAAAAGCAAGACATACAAGGAATCCAAATAGGTAAAGAAGGAGTAAAACTATTACTATTTGCAGGTGATATGGTAATATATAGAAATAACCCTAAAAATGCCACAGAGAAAAAATCAAAACAATAAACTGGAAAAGTAGCAGGTGCAAAATCAACTCACAAAAATCAGTAGACTTCTTATATGAAAACAATCTATGTGAAGAAGAATAAATCAATAAAAACATTGCATTCACAAATGTACCCTGCCTAAAATTAAATACTTAGGAATATACTTCACAAAGGAGGCAGAAGACCAATACAAAAAAAAAAAAAAAAACTACAAAACATTGACAAAAAAATAGAAGTCACAAAGAAATGAAAAGACATTCCTTGCTCATGATCAGAACAATTACCATTATCAAAATGGCCATACTACCAAAAGCAATGCACGGATTCAATGCAATTCCAATAAAAATCTCAATGGCATTCTTCAAAGAAATAGAATAAATATTCATTAAATTCATATGGAGTCACAAAAAGCTTCAATGATCTAGATTGCTACCTCACACTATACACAAAACCAACTCAAAATGGATAAAAGACCTGAGTATAAGACCTGAAATCAAAAAATATATAGAAGAAAACATAGGCAAAACAATCCATGATGTACATCTCAGAAACATCTTTGAAAACTCATCCTGAAAACAAAGAAAATGAAGAAAAGATAAACAGCTGGGACTATAACAAACTGAAAAGTTTCTGTACAGATAAAGAGACAATAACCAAAATGAAGAGCCACCCCACAGATTGGCAGAATATATTTGCATGCCATACAACTGGTAAGGGATTTATATCAAAAATCTACAAAGAGCTTACGCTCCTCAACAAAAATAAACAATTCAGTCAAAAATGGGTAGAAGAGCTAAAAACATTTCTCAAAAAAAGGAAATGCAGGTGGCCAACAAGTATATGAAAAAAAATGCTCAACAATACATATAATTAAGAAAATGCAAATCAAAACCACAATGAGACACCCCTCACACCAGTAAGAATGGCACAAATTTAAAAACAAAACAAAAATAAAAACTGACAACACATGCTGGTGAGGATGTGGAGAAAAAAAACTTTCTTACATTGCTAGTGCAATACCCTCAAATTATTAAAAATGCATCTATCATGTGATACAGCAATTCCACTCCTAGCAATCTATCCAAGGGACACAAAACCTTAATTTGAAAGGACTCCTATGCACTCCTATGTTTATTGCAGCACCATTTACAATAGCAAAGATAAACAAACAACCTAAATGCCCAGAAACAGATGACTGAATTATTTTACTGCGGCAATATGGATGGAGCTGGAAGGGGTTATGCTCAGTGAAATAGTTCAGAAAGAAAAAGGAAAATATCTGATGGTTTCATTTATAGGAGGAATATAGCAAAACTGAACAAGAGGTCAGGAAAAACAAAAAGACAAAGCTAGCATGCAAACTCTAAATCCGGGACATACAGCAAGGGAAGGAAAGGACAGGGGTCAAAATAGGGCAGGAAAGAGCACAGGAGACTGTGGCGGTTTGGTGGTGGGAATTTTACGGGGATTGCTCCTGAGGGGAGAAATCAAACATTATGCAAAAATGAAGAATCATATAAGATAAATAAATATATTAAAAAAAGCAATATGTGATTTATACACATGATAGAATATTACCCAGTGAGTAAAACAGACAAACTCACGCCATTTGTAACAACATGGATGGAGCTGAAAGGGATAATGCTAAGTGACGTAAGTGTGAAGGATTAAATCAGAATAGGGAATAAATAATAAGAATAAATACAGGATGAATTGCTAATATGTGGAAAAAAGAGAAACCGAATTAAGGGTCAGATTAATCTTAATAACCTTTGAAAATTGACTCTAGAACTGAGATAGAACTAATGGGGGGCTATAGGCATCCCACAACAGTGCCCAACAGTGGACAGGTCACTGTCTGTGGGTCCTTACCCACACACACAATTGCAAGATCATTCAGTCTCACGAAACATCAGCAATGGAGTGTACTTAACAAATATGACTACAAGTGGCTTATTACTAAACCCCATACAGTGTCCAGAATTTCCAAACGAAAGGTCATTCCTTCAAGATGGAGCAATGCCACTAATCTGGGCTGGAGCACAGTGGCAAGTGGTGGACCAGGATCCAATTCATGGTGGCAGCTGTAGGTACTCACAAGAGGGGCCGCTAGATGACACTGCAGCAGCCGGCAGCAACAGTCTGACCTCACAATGGACCACACCAGACACTGGACAAGATAGCAACAGAAGCAGCAGCACTGGGAGGCAGTGCTGGACTATCAGGAGCAGTGAAGAGCTCTCGGTGGTGACCCAGACACAGAGAGCAGGTCACCAGACAGCTGTGCTGGGAAGCACTGGCCAGTGATGCTGGTGAACACTGGTCTCCAGGAGTCATCAGTATCAGATACACAATATTAACAGCTCTTTGTGAGTTGTTGACCTACACCAAAAACAATTCTGGGTGCTGTCAGAGGCCGGCAGCAGCCCCAGGCCTCTGCAAATCTCTTTGGTGTCACTGTGAAGCTTTTAGGCTTCTCTTCTTTCTTCATAGGTAGGCTACTGGATACTTCTTTCAGAAGCCTGAAACAGGGTCCATCTTAGGAGCAAAGTACATGAGAACATGTGAGTTCAAGACTGGGAGAGTCTAGGGAGTCCCAAGCTGACTTCCCTCCTGCCTTATCTTCTCTTTCAGGGTGACCCACCCCTACAGGTCTGACCGGACCATTTCCCCCCCTTTTTTTTTTTTGTGCTAAGCTTTATTTATTTATTTTTATTATTTTATATACTTTTATATCATTCTTCATTTTTATACAATGTGCACTTTATCATCTTGGGTATAGTCCCCGTGGAATTCCCAACACCAATTCACCCATGCACCATCACCACCATAGTCCCTTGTGCTCTTCCCACCCCTGTTTTGATCCAACTCCCTTCTCCCTCCCTACAGAACACTCTGGTTTATGGTTGCCTATTCATTTTTATTTTTATTTTATTATAATTACCTTTTTTTCCTGATCCCTTATTTGTGACTGGACCATTTTCAATTCTATAGTTTATTAGGCAATTTACCAATCAGTTCATAACTCACAACTGATTGATCCATTGGTCCATTGATTCAGGCACCAAATCCAAAGATCTTTCTACTGCCTGTAGCTGAATCAAGCAACAGTGCCAGAGCTGGCCCAGTGAAACCTCATGCTCTTCCCTGCAGCCCTGAAGCAGGGACTGCATGCCCTGGAACAGCATGGTGGAGGAACCACTGCTACCTACCATCCTGCTGGCCTCTGCCTGCAGCCTGAGCTCCAGTCAGGCCATTGGTGTCTGTCAGTAAAATAACTGTCACCTGTTGCTGCTTACACTGCTTGCAGGGTTTGGACCCAGAGCCCTGAAGGTGGTGGGGGGCATCTTTGGGTTTCAGAACTTCAGAATTCAAAGGGGAAAGGAGATGGGGGCCAAAAACAAAGGGACAAGGAAAAAACAATTGAGGGTGGCAGTGGGCTATGTGAGATTTGATGGGGGTGTACTACAGTGGCCATACCTGTTGGGGTATTCTATTAAAAATCAAGTAAACAGGGCTTCCCTGGTGGCAGAAGGGGTTGTCTCGGCTCTGTGAAGCTATTCACAGCCACTGCAGCATGAGTTCCAGGGAACTGATTCATATGGCACAGCAGACCTCTCCTGTCTTGCCCACTGTTCCCTTCAGGGGTGTTTTTCAGTATATCTGCCTGTTCTACTTCCCACTCTATCTCTGGTGAATCCTCTTACCCTACCCACCTCTGGCCTATAACCCAGCTCTTGTATGCATCAATAAATGAAATCAATCTTTTAAAAAATTAAGTAGAAAGTGCCTACCTGGTGGCACAAGGGATTAAGATACAACCTATGAAGCTGCCCACAGCCACTGCAGCACGAGTTTGATTCCCTGCAAGGGAGCTACCCACGTGGCGCAGCAGACCTCTCCTGACTTGCCTGCTGCTCCCCTCGGCAGTATATTTCAGTCAGTCTGCCTGTTCTCTTCCCCACTCTTTCTCTGGTGAATCCTCTCACCCTCCACACCTCTGGCCTGTGCCCCAGTTCTTGTATGCATAAATAAATAAATCTTTTAAAAAATAAGTAAAAGTAAAGTAATATAAAATAAAAATTAAAAACAAAACTATAGAAGCAATATTTATCTTTTTCTATAAGCTGAATATCTAAATATTTTTTTATTAATTATACAGATCAATAGTACTCAGTTATTTTTTTTTTAAAGATTCATTTATTCATTTACCCAAGAACCAGGGTGCAGGCCAGATGTGCGGGAGGGTGAGAGGATTCACCAGAAACAGAGTGGGAAACAGAACAGGCAGACTAATGTAATGCACTGCTGAGGGGAGCAGTGGGTAAGGCAGGAGAGGTCTGTTGTGCCATGTGGGACCCTTGCTGGCTAGCCAGGATCAAACCGGCACTGCAGAGGCACAGCTTCACAGCACATCGCTCAGCCACCTGCGCCACCAGGGGAGGCCCCTCAGTTAATTTTTAACTAAGGAGTTTTTAGAACAGCATGTTTTCTAAAATTAATTTTACCAGAAACTTCAATAAAGATAATGAAAAGACTTAATGAGCAAGACTATGTGCTTTTAATTAACCAAAATCATTTGTATAAACCAGGCTTATCAAATAACTGTCCAGTTCCTACCTCATTATATTATCAGCCACTTCAGAAAGTCATTAAAGGTCTCAAGTGAATTTAGAAATTTAATATGTATAGGAGCAACATCATCTTAGACATATTGGCATTTATTACAATTATTTTCTCATATTTGTCAGTCAAATAAAATAAAATTATTTGTTGATTAGGAGTCTGGATATAAAAAGAGAGAGGAGACCATAAAAAGTTGTAACACTAATTTGCTAAGAAGACTTATTTATGAAGAGAAAGAGAATCAATGATTCCAAAAGAATAATCACTTCTCCACCCCATGGGAAAAATGGAGGAGAAGGAATTTGAGATGAATTAAAATAAATATGGCCCGTTTTACAATTCTTCTTAGATATAGTGGTCCATTTAAAAGTAAAGCCAGGGCCTCCTTGCCTGTACAAGGAGTTAAGTCACAGCCTATGTAGCTATCCACAGCCACTGAAACATGAGTTTGATCCCCAGCCAGGGAGGAGACCCACATAGTGCAGCAGACCTCTCCTGTCTCACTTGCTGTTCCCCTCAGCAGTGTATTTCAATATATCTTCTTGTTCTGTTCCCCACTCTGTCTCTGGTGAATCCTTTCAGCCCCCCACACCTTTGGTCAGTACCCCGTTCTTGTATGCATAAATAAATGAATCTTAAAAAAATAAAAAATAAATAAAAGTAACAAAGCCACTTTATCATTAGTTGCAAATTGTTTTTTCCTAGCTATATTCTAAAATATTGTGTGTTATTTTTACTTCTACTTTTTGGCTCTCAGTATTATGTAAAATGTTTTAAATTACCATATATCAGTTTTTTTTAATTTATAATTTTAAAACATGAGGAGACAATGATACAATGTAGTCATAAATAAAATAGAAGCGTGGTTAAAACTCTTAAGTTAAATTTTTGATTAAGTTAGGATAGTAGGCAATGTGCAAAGATTAAAAATAAACTACAACTACAATAAACAGTTCTGCAAGAAATTACCAGATGAATGATCATTCTTTCACTCACAGATTATTTCTTTTCTTTCCTTTTTTTTTTAACAATGACAAAATTTGCTGGAACATTTTAAGATTGTAACTCATGCCAATTTATTGATTGATTTATTATTCTTTATTTTTACTTAGAAGAACTGGCGTGTAGGCCAGATGTGGAGCAGTAAGAAGATTCACCAGAGACAGAGTGGGGAGCAGAACAGGTGAATCTACTGAAATACACTGCTGTGGGGAGCAGCGGGTGAGAAAGGAGAGGTCTGCTGTACCATGTGGGTTAGCTACCTGGCTGGGGATGAAATTCAGGCCATACGGTGGAAGCACTGAGACTTAACCCCCATACCACCAGGAAGCCCCAATTTATTTTTAAAAGAATAGTTTATTCTTTCATTGGTGATAACATTTGGATTCTCCCCATAAGGTATCATCACTCTAGAGTACTGGACCCCAATGTCACATTTTCAGCAGTTTTATATTTAAATGCACATATACCTAAGGAAATATGGTACAAGCGTGGTTAAAAATCATCATACAAAAACAAAGGCAAATTAAATATTCTGAGCAATCATGAAAAATACAGAAAAGGAAGCAAAGTGAAATTACAGAAGCTTATTCTAAAAATGTGATACCGTGGCTATTAGTTTTTAACTAGATATTATTTATTTATAGCAATCTCATATTTTTATCTTAGAATTTCCACTCATTTTTGCACTTAGTAACAACAACTCTACCTACAACTATATTTTCAGGGCTTCACATTTCTTACATTTTTGACTCAAAAATAGCAATAACAACAGAAATATTAATAGCTTTTTTTGCAGTCAAAGATTCCATGCATTTTCTATTTGCTCAATTTGATTTGCTTGATCTGAATAGATTTGATGTTTTATATTTTTTCCTGAGTGATGTAATTTATTTGAAAGAGGAAATAAAATTTGAATGAAAGACTTTAGAAGTGAAATAGTTGACATTAATTAGTAACAAAATGTATTATAAAACATGCAGATATGTTCACAACACCTGCAAGAGTATAATTTATAAACATCACCAAAAAAATCATTATTTTTTTCTACCCTCAAAACAGGCTTTTTATTCACTAGCAATAGTTAAGAGTTGCCTTATACTTGTGCATTTACAGGTGGTTCAAATGTGACTTTTCAGACTTCTCAAATGCTAATTTTTATAGACAAACCTGTTTGCAACTGTATTGAAAAACAAAATTGCATACAGAAAGGAATAGGTATATTATGGTTTTAGTCACTGATAACAAGCCATTCCATTGGTTTCCTTTTATTTCTTCTTCTTCTTCTTCTTCTTCTTTTTTTTTTTTTGTATTAAAAGAACTGGGATGCAGGCCAGAGGTGGGGCTTAAGAGGATCCATTCACCAGAAACAGAGTGAGGGGAGGAACAGGTGGATTGATTGAAATACACTGCTAAGGGGAGCAGTAGTTTAGACAGGAGATGTCTTCTGTGCCATGCGTGGGTTAGCTTCTTGGCCAGAGATCGAATGCAGACTGTAGCAGTGATAGCTCTGACACTTAAACCCCTGGGTCACTAGGGAGGCCCTTTCATTCCATTGGCTTAGTACTGCCACATTGAAGATACTTGAAGGGAAGTTTTTTTATCAATACTTTTTTAAAAGTTATTCTAGAGTTCTCTATAGAAGCATTGAATACTTTTGGGCCTCCCTGGTGGTGCAAGGGGTTAAGCACAGCACTGTGAAGCTATCCACAGCCTCTGAAAATGAGTTCAATCCCCCACCAGGGAGCTACCCACATAGCATAGCAGACCTCTCCTGGCTCACCCACTGCTCCTCTCAGCAGTATATTTCAGTCAGTCCACCTGTTCTGTTCCTCACTCTGTCTTTGGTGAATCTTCTCACCCCCACATCTCTGGCCTGTACCCTAGTTCTTGTATACATAAATAAATAAAATCTTCAAAAAAATAAGCATAGTATACTTTGAAATCTTATCATATGTGCATTTAAATATATGCATTTAAATACTTTGAAAAGTACTGCTTTTAAAGTAAATAAAGTAAATAAAGTAAAGTCATTTACTGTTATAATAATGCTGTATAGGGCCTCCCTGGTGATGCAGGGGTTAAAGTCTCAGCACTATCAATCTATCACTAGCCACTGTGGTATGAATTTTATTCCCCTGCCAGGGAGCTGAACCACATGGCCAGCAAAGGTCTCCTGTCTCTCCCTCTGCTCCCCTCAGCAGTGTAATTCAATATATCTGCCTTTCTGCTCCCCACTCTGTCTCTGGTGAATCTTCTCACCCCTTGCACATTTGGCCTACACCACAGTTCTTGTTTGCATAAATATAAAGTCTTTAAAGCTTAAATAATGCTGTATAATCTACCTTTCTAAAGTTCACTTGCCCCAAGCAGCTATCATTCATTATTGCTCATGAAATCCTTTGTTGACTGGAAATAGACTAATCTAGGCTTAACGGGGTTTGGCTTCAACTCTGCAAGCTGGGTACAGGGTACACCCACTTGTCTCTCACATACTTAGTAATAATGCATCTGTCAAATTATTGTATTAGAGCTATATAGGATAAAAATATAAATCTAAAACAGGTATTATTTATTATGGTTATATCTTGTTATTATAGAATTATTATATTATTTTAAGTAAAAGTTAAACCATTTCATTTGGTATTCTCTGAAAATCTGTTGTGTAATAAATATGCAAATCTGATGACAAGTAACACAAAAGTGCATGTTGTTTAAAATGTGGATAATTTTGTTCTACTATGGTACATTACTATAATAGCTTTATTATTCCTAATATTGAAATCTTCAGAATTTCTATTTTACACACAATATGAAGCAATTAGTGTAAGGAAAACATGATTTCCCAAAATTAAGGATTAAAAACATCCTATAATGATCCTATACTGCAATGGATATAATAAGTCAGAGTCTAACCTGCATTTAGTGCATATTCTATAATATATACTTAGCAATCAATTATAAAAATATTGTATTAGTTTTCTGGTGATTCCTTAAAAAAATTACCATGTAATTAGTATTTTAAAAGAACGCCAGTTTTTTAGATCACCTTAATCTATGTCAGAAGCGCAGTTTGATGTGGCTGGATTCTATGCTGTGGGTATAATGGAGTTGAAATCAGGGAGTGTGCAGAGACTGCCACTCTTATCTGATGGTTGAGGTCCACTTCCAAGCTATGTGGCATTGACAGGATTCAGTTTATTCAACACTTTCCATGTGGTTCCCTTCATTGAACTCTTGAACTTGGATTCTCTTTCTGCCTTTCTCTTCTGTCCTTACAATAGATTCATCCAGATTAATTTTGTCACATTCCTATGTTTCAAGTATTTTGCATAGTTAATATTGGTGCCTCTAGTCTGCCTTCCAAAAATAATACAACTTTCTTTCTTTGGAATGAAAATCCCTATGAAGAAGGGCAAATGTGCCACTGGGAAGTAGTTCAAATAATGGAAGGCTTTAATGTCTTATTACAAAAAAAAAAATAAAACAAATAAGTAAAAATCCTCTTCTCATTCATAGAAGATAATTCATCATATACTTTAGGAAAATAAAAAGGGAGGATGCTTGTTATCCTCTTATGGTGAAGAGTAATAAATTTGGTTTAGGGAAGGGGGAAAATGTAAAAATTTCCTACAAGATTCACTAAAGATGCACATAGAAATTGTGCAGCAATTGATAAAAAGGACATTTTTCTTCAGGGATATAAATTAATTCAAATTATAAGTCTAAAATTTTTAACATGAGAAATTATAGCCCCAAATTTAATGTGCTTAACAGTAGAAGGATTGAGTAGGAGGACTGGATTCAAGGTTGGAGGAGTGAAAGAGGAATGAGAGTGAAAAGTATTCCTCCCAACTCCACTTCTCAGATTTCAGGACACAGGATCTATCCTACTTTAAATGAAAAATAAATTTAATCATGTTTGAGTCTGACTTTTTGAACAGGGTTAGACTAAATAATCAAATGTGAAAGCTAAAAATTTATGGAACATTCACAGGGTGTAATATTGTGACCAGCAAGAGGAAACAGACTAAATCCAATTATTACTTTTTTTAATTACAATTTTCAAGTGATGACTGATTGGCTAGATTGGGAGGGTGTTGAAGTTCAAAAGGATCTATGACTTATATCATCAAAGAAAGGAAGTAACAATGGAAAAGGTATATACATAATGTATATTAGGATTCAAGATGACTGAACACATAACTTTAGTTCAGCTTTCTAAATACCCATGACAAGTGTCTACATGTGAGAGTATAGAAAGAAGAAAGAGAAAGGAAGAAAATGTGGGAAAAAGATAATGGGACTGATTAACTCCCTGCCTACCTATGTAAGTCCGAAATAAGCTACAGAGAAAAATGTCAACAATGGGAAGTTATAGAGCAACAGATAAAATACTGAAATAAGTTCATTTAAATGACTAGGTATTTTCTGGCTTCTTTTGTAAGGATCTTTGGTGGAAATTAAAAATTGTAGAAGCTATATATCACCCTCAGGGTTTTAAAACCTAGCAATACTCTATTATTCTATTAAATAACTTTAATTCCTAGAGTATCCTGTAACTACAATGAAATATGGGATTTGAACATTTTTAGATCTTTCCTGAAGCTTAGGGGTATCATATAATATCCCTGGACTCCTCCGTTTTATTTTTCTCAGTATGGTAGACCAATTAAATTAATATAAATCATATTACTAGGAGAAAATAGCAAAGTTAATAACATATGTATTGATAATCTATATGAAAGTAGTTTCTAAAATAAATGCAGCAAGGGCCTCCCAGGTTACACAGTGGTTGAGCGCTGGGCTGCAAAGCTGCCCACAGCCTCTGCAGCACCAGTTCGATGACCAGTTGCCAGTGGGGGTCCCACAAGCCACACAGACCTCTCCTGCTGTGTCCGCTGCTCCCCTCAGCAGTGTACATTGTCAGTCTGCCTGTTCTGTTCCCCACTCTGACTCTAGTGAATTCTCTCACCCTTCCTCAATTCTGAATGTACCCAGTGCTTGTATAAATAAATAAATAAATCTTTAAAAAAATAAAATAGGGGGCAGACCAGGTGCGCATGGAGTGCGTCCCGCATCGCCATTTTAGAACAGGGACATTTCTTCAGTAAAGACTACCTGAAACCAGAAGACGGCTCCTGGAGGAGCCACAGGTGAGCTGGGAATTTCGCCCACACCAGGCCCCTTCTGGCCTGCAGTCCCTGCCCAGAGAGGAGCAGGAACCCACTGCTGGGGCAGACCAGGCGCACAGGGGAGTGGGTCCCTGCATCAGCATTTTAGAACAGGGACCTTTCTCAGTAAAGACTGCTTGAAACTGACAGATGGCTCCCAGAGGAACCAGAGGGGAACAGAGAAGTTCACCCAAGATGCCGGCCAGTCACAGCAACACAGTGTCCAAAGGCATATGGCAAATTAGAAAACAGACAAGAGGGAGTAGAAGAACCATGCACAACCTAGCAACTCCTCAGGAAAAAAGCACACCACAAAAAGAAAAACATCCAACAAGATTGCAACTACAGTAACTTAGAAGAACTTCTGAGCCTTCCAGAAAGATAATTTAAAATTGCCATGATTAAAAAACTGACAGAAGTCATAAAGGAAAACAATGATTAGAGAAAAATAATCAACGATCAGAAGAATGAAATTGAGTCCCTAAAGAGGGAAGTAAAAGAAATGCAGGAGATGAAAGACTTAATGGAGGCACTATAGAACTCTGGGAAAAGAAATGAAAGCAGAATAGATGAAATGAAGAATGAATAAGTACTCTTGAAGACACAGAATTAAAAAGAACCAAAACAGAAAAGGAAAGAGAAGTACGAAGGAAAAAGACAAAAGAAAGACTTTGCGAACTAACTGACTCAATCAGGAAAGGAAATATAAGAGTTATAGGAATCCCAGAAGGAGAGGAGAGAGATGTAGGAACAGAGAAAATATTCAAGGAGATAATTGAAGAGAACTTCCCAAACATGAAGAAGGAGCTGAAAATTGATATACAAGAGCAAGAAGAACACCAAACTTCCACGACAAAAGGAAAAATACAGCAAGACACATAATAGTAAAGCTGCCAATAATCCAGGACAAGGAAAAAATAATGAAGCTGACAAGAGGGAAGAAACAGATAACATTCAAAGGAAAACCAATCAGGCTGACATCAGTCTTCTCTGAAGAAACACTACAGGCAAGGAGAGAATAGAGGGACATAGTCAACAGACTCCAAGAAAACAGATGCCAACCACTAATACTCTATCCTGCAAAGCTTTCCTTCCTCTATGAAGAAAGAATAAGGACTTTCCCAGACAAACAGAAACTCTGGAATTTCATTACAACTAAACCCCCACTCCAAAAAATACTATAAGGAGTCCTAAAGCCAGAACCTCAGAGGAACGAGTAACAACAAAAGAAGGCTAAAAAAAAAGTATTAAAAGAATAAATAAATAAAATCAAAGGAAAGACAAACACAATGGCAAATACAGATGCTAACATATCAATATTAACTCTAAATGTAAATGGACTAAACTCTTCAATGAAAAGACACAGAGTGGCATGCTGGATTAAGAAACAAAACCCAACCTTTTGCTGTCTCCAGGAAACACATTTAGCTACAAAAGATAAAAATGGACTCAAAGTTAAAGGATGGAAAACAATCCTACAAGAAAATGGACCAAAAAAAGAAAACAGGAACAGCTATACTTATATCAGATAAAACAGATTTCAAATTCAAAAAGGTAAAAAGAGACCCCAATGGTCACTACATTATGATCAAGAGGACAATACTTCAAGAAGAAATAACACTCATTAACATACATTCACCAAACGAAGGAGCACCAAAATATATCAGACAACTATTTTCATCTATGAAAACAGGCATCAGAGAAAACACATACGTACTGGGAGATTTGAACACACCACTATCAACAATGGCTTGATCAATGAGACAAAAAATAAGTAAAGACACTAAAGCTCTAAATAAGAATCTAGAGTGCTTGGGCTTAACAGACATCTATAGAACTTAAACCCCCCAAAAAACGGAGTACACATTTTTCTCAAGTGCACACGGATCATTCTCCAGGATCGATCACATACTGGGACACAAGACAAACATCAACAGATACACCAAGGTTGAAATCATACCATCCATCTATTCTGAACATGAAGGCATCAAACTGGAAATAAATCGTAAAAAGAAGGCAAAGAACTCTCCTAACTTATGGAGATTGAAAACCACACTACTGGAAGACCACATGACTAATGAGGAGATCAAAGAAGAAATTGAAAAATTCTTTGAATTGAATGACAAGGAAGACAGCAATTTCCTAAATGTATGGGATGCAGCAAAAGCAATAATATGAGGAAAATATATAGCAATAGAGGCTCACATCAAGAAACAAGAAAGAAGTCAAAGAAACAACCTAATCTCGAAGCTCAAAGAACTAGAAAAAGAACAACAAAAAAATCCCAAAACCAGTAGAAGAAAAAAAATAATAAAAACCAAAGCAGAAATAAATGAAATTGAAACTAAATAAACAATCCAAAAGATCAATGAAACCAAGAGCTGGTTCTTTGAAAAAATAAATTAAATAGACAAACCCCTAGCCAGGCTCATAAAGGAAAAAAGGGAGAAAGCACAAATAAACAGGAGCACAAATGAAAGAGAAATCACAACTGACACAGCAGAAATCAAAAAAATAATCAGTAACTACTATGAAAAGTTATATGGAAACAAGTTCAACAATCTAGAGGAGATGGACAAATTCCTACAACTCTACAAACACCCAAAGCTAGATAAAGAAGAAATAGAACACCTAAACAGACCAATTACAAGCAGCAAAATTGAAATGGCAATCAAAAACCTCCCCAAAAACAAAAGCCCAGGACCTGAAGGATTTACAAATGAATTCTACCAAAGATTCAGAGACGAATTAGTGCCTATCCTTCACAAACTCTTCCAAAAAATTGAGAAGGAAGGAATAATACCAAACACGTTCTATGAAGCCAACATTACACTAATACCAAAACCGAACAAGGACAACACAAAAAAGGAAAACTATAGGCCAATCTCCCTAATGAACACTGATGCAAAATCCTCAATAAAATTTTAGCTACCAGAATCCAACAATGTATCCATAAGATAATTCACCACGACCAAGTAGGATTCATCCCAGGGACACAAGAATGGTTTGACATCCAAACATCAATCAACGTTATCCAACACATCAACAAAAAGAAATACAAAACCATAGGATAATATCAATAGATGCTGAGAAAGCTTTTGACAAAGTGCTACACCCATTCATGATAAAAGCACTTGAAATTCTTGGGATACAAGGAACATACCTCAACATCATAAAGGCCATATATGACAAGCCAACAGCCAGTATCATTCTCAATGTGAAAAGCTGAAAGCATTTCAATTAAGATCTGGAGCAAGACAAGGATGTCCACTCTCACCACTGCTTTTCAATATAATACTGGAAGTCCTAGCCAGAGCAATAAGAAAAGTGAAGGACATACAAGGAGTCCAAATAGGAAAAGAAGAAGTCAAACTATCACTATTTGCAGATGATATGATAATATACATAGTAACCCAAAAAAAAATCCACAGAAAATCTAATTCAACTCATCAATCAGTTCAGTAAAGTGAGGATACAAAATCAACAAGCAAAAGTCAGTAGCCTTCCTATAAACAAACAACAAATCTGAAGAAGAAGAAATAAAGAAAAACATCCCTTTTATTTTCGAAACAAACAAAAAAAATCAAACACTTGGGAATAAATCTAACAAAAGAGGTAAAGGACCTATACAAAGAAAACTATAAAACACTGTTAAAAGAAATAGAAGAAGACACAAAGAAATGGAAAGACATCCCCTGCTCATGGATTGGAAGAATAAACATTATTAAAATGGCCATCCTACCAAAAGCAATATACAGATTCAATGCGATTCCAATAAAAATTTCAGTCATTCTTCAAAGAAATAGAAGAATTATTGATGAAATTCATATGGAATTACCAAAAACCCCGAATAGATAAAGCTCTCCTGAAAAAAAAAAAAAAAAAAGGGAATGGAGGCATCACACCCCAGACTTGAAACTATACTACAAACCCGTAATCATCAAAACTGCATGTTATTGGAACAAGATCAGACACACAGACCAATGGATGGAACAGAAAATCCAGAAATAAACCCACAGATTTATGGTCAACTAATGTTTGACAAAGGAGCAAAGAATATGCATTGGAGCAAATAAAGTTTGTTCAATAAATGGTGCTGGGAAAACTGGGTCACTACATGCAAAAGAATGAAGCTTGACTACTGCCTCACACCCTGCACAAAAACCAACTCAAAATGGATTAAAGAACTAGACATAAGACCTGAAACCATAAAATACATAGAAGGAAATATAGGCGAAACACTACGTGATATACACATCAAAGACATCTTTACAGACACATCACCCAAAGGCAGTGATAGTGAAGGCAAAGATAAACAGCTGGTACTACATCAAATTAAAGAGCTTCTGCACAGCAAAAGAGACAATTACCAAAACAAAAAGAAACCCCACCAACTGGGAGAATATTTTTGCACACAACACTAATGATAAAGGACCGATCACAAAAATCTACAAAGAGCTGATGAGACTCAACAAAAACAGAGAAAATAATCCAGTCAATAAATGGGTAGAAGAGCTAGAAAGAAACTTCTCCAAAGGGGAAATGCAAATGGCCAAAAGGTATATGAACAAATGATCAACATCACTTGTAATCAGGGAAATGCAAATCAAAACTACAATGTGATACCATCTTACACCAGTGAGAATGGCACACATCAAAAGAACTAGCAACAACAAATGTTGGCGAGGTTGTGGAGAAAAAGGAACTTTCCTGCACTGTTGTTGGGAGTGCAAACTGGTCCATCCACTATGGAGAGCATTGTGCAGATTTCTTGACCTACTAAACGTAGAGCTTCCGTATGTACCAGCAATTCCACTCCTAGAGATTTAGACAAAGGACACAGAAACATCAATTCCATAGAGCAACTGCACCCCTATGTTTATAGCAGCACTATTTACAATAGCTAAGCTTTGGAAACAACCCAAATGCCCAAACATAGATGACTTGATCAAGAAGATGTGGTACTTATACACCATGGAATATTACTCAGCATTCAAAAAAGATAAACACATGCAATTTTCAGCAACATGGATGGCGCTGGAAGGGATCATGCTCAGCAAAATAAGCCAGAAACAAAAAGAAAATTACCGGATGGTCTCACTCATAGCGGGAATCTAGAAAACTGAAATAAGGGACCAGGAAAAAGAATAAGTATAATAAAGAAAATATCAAAATCAACAAACAACTATGAACTAGAGACACTCAATGGGTGGTGTGGGGTGGGTAAAGGAGTGCTTGGGGTCATAATAAGGGGTTGTAATTGAATGGGGAATATAAAAAAATAAAATTCAAATATAATGTGAAAAAAAAGAAAAAAATTTAGGCAATTATAAATAAATAAAATGCAGATTCTGGACCTTGCTCTGCAGACTTCCAGGTTGGGGAACTGATGCAGAGCCAGGAAATCATGATATCCAATATTAAGGTTTTGATGATAAAAAAAAAATATTTAGCTAAAAGCTGTGTTTTTTGTAGGAGGATCATCACCATATGCTCTCTAATGCTCATATTATTTGCCAAAGAGGAAGTTAATTGCCATGGTATAAGCGCCTTTAAGTTAAATCAAAAATGGTAAGGAACTATATCTCTAACCAACATCTAGGAAATGTCTGCCCCTGCCATCAACCACGTGACTGAATTTTGATGCATATCTGCAAATTCCTGGCCTCTCAAGAGATGACTGTGGCCCCAAACAACACTTTGTTTACAACATCATAAAAACCTGTGAGCGAGGGGCACCTAGCTAAATCATGCCCAGATTCCTTACAACAGAAATTGTTAAATATAGCAATTTGTTATTTAAGTCATGATTTGGGCTCTTTTGTTGCACAGCAGTAGATAGTTAACAGAGTGCCTGAATTTAAAAGGGATTATGCTCTATAAAATTATATAGAATGGTCTTTTCTTAGAGCCAATGCTCTATACAAAATATATTCTTAGTGAAGAAAATTGGATTGCTTTCATAGAAAGGTAACAAAAATGTTTCAATAAAATATTCCTTGCATCTCATCACACCAAAGCCAGAGTGTACTTCACTTCACAGAGCAAAGGGAGATCAGAAGAAACTCATAGCATTGCTAAGCCATGAGGTCTTTGCAGCCCCTCTGCAAGTTCTCAACTTCATATCAGCATATTTCCCCCCCCCCCACGGAGTTATTTTTAACAAATCTGGGGAAAATCTCCTGAGTAAACTGAATGTGCTGATCTTTCTGCAGTGCATTTTTCAAAGAAAGTCTATATTCCTAGTCTATGAAACGATTCTACTCTTCTTTGTATTTACCCTCATAACAAAGATCAAATATTTTCTTTTATGAGATATTTTACAAACACAGCCTTTTAGTTATATAGCTATGGTGAAAATAAATCAATCAACAATCTGATAAGACTGAAGCATATTTTCCTCTGTGTATCCTCTGGAAGAGAACACAGCCTAGCAATGACAACTAAACTATGAAAGGAGGCACCAAATAAGTCATTTCTATGTTCTCAATCCCTGGAATTTGAGATAATGCATGTGTGCTGTTTTTTTTTTTTTAATTGCAACCTAATGTTCTTTTTTTTTTTTTCCCAAGATTTATTTATTTATTTATACAAGCACTGGGTACAGTCAGAAGTGCGGGAGGGTGAGAGAATTCACCAGAGCCAGAGCTGGGAGCAGACCAGGCAGAATGATGAAGCACACTGCTGAGGGGAGCAGCGGGTGGCAGGAGAGGTCTGCTCGCCATGTGGGACCCTTCTCTGGTGGCCGGGGAGCAGCCGGGGATCGAACCGATGCTGCAGAGGCTGTGGGCAGCTTTGCAACCCAGTGCTCAACCACTGCGCCATCAGGTAGGCCCCATATGTGCTGTTTTAAATGGTATTTGTTGTAAGTTGCCATGCAGCAAGGCAAAACTAAGAGAAACTAAATAGAAAACTACAGCAATGGATTCCAAATTCATTTTTACTTAGCCTACATTATCTCATCTTAGCAATTTTTCCAACCATAGTTTTAAGAACTGTGTAAAAAATGGATATAACTCTCTCTCATCTTTCAATTTTAATATATATCCATATCAACTTGTAAAACAATGTAAACCATCATTTCTCTCTTATAGCTAAGGATAATGATTATTTTGATTTTAGCAGATCAGTTTATATTATCAACACATGTTTCCATAATTCAACTTTTGAATTTTTGCAAATGTTTGTTCTATGTTAAGTGTAGTCACTTCAGAACAAAACCAGAGATGGATTCAAAAATCTTGAACTAGAGGTCATTTTTTTTTTTTTAAGTGTAATCCTGTGACAGCAAACACGTTTCACAAAATTTTCTGTATTATGGTTCTTTCTACCTTCAATATATTATGAACTATTACTTGTTAAATATCAATTTTATTCTAGTATTGTGCAGGGCTCTACCAATATTCCTTTTAATACTTAGCTTTGAGCCTCCCTGTGGCGCAAGAGGCTAAGCACAGCAGTCTCTTCAGTATGGGTTCCATCCCCTGCTGGCTAGGGAGTTACCCACATGGCGCAGAAGATCTCTTCTGCCTCTCTGCTTCTCCCCTCAGCAGTGTATTTCAGAAAGTCTGCGTTTTCTGTTCCCCACTCTGTCTCTGATGAATCATCTCATCCTCCGTACCTCTGGCCTGTACCCTAGTTCTTGTATGCATAAGTAAATAAATCTTTAAACAAACAAAAAAAATTTAGCCTCATAAAGAAGATGCTACTATTTCTATTTTACAGATGAGGAAATAAAGTCTGAATTATTCAATAAGTTGTCCATTTATTAAATGAAGCATACGTATTTAAATCCAAGTTTTCTGATCTCCAGATAGAGACGTCTGCTCCCTATGATCTATTTCACGGTATTCCTATAATAGATATATATCAATAATAAATAAATAGCTAGTGGCATTTGTCATCATTTTCCTCACTAATGATATAAAGGGCTCTGTTTTCTGATGGCTCATGTACTAGCTATGTCAGTATCTATGCATAAATAACACATTCTTACACATTTTTAAGAAACAATAAGACTACCATCAGATTTTCTTTTGGGGGGCTTGGCTTTTAGGAAAGATAATAATGAGCATTTTCCCCCATGCTTTGAATTTAAGAGTGTTAAATTTCAGCTTTCAATATCCTTTTAAATATCTTTTTATTTACATTTTATCATGATTGGTAATTTATTACCATATACAAATGTATTACCATATTTACTACCAATTTATTACCATATTTACCACATAAAAAGAATAAAGAAGGGATTTACAAAATAAATCTATATTTTATTCTGGATTTATATATTAATTCTGAAGGAACAGCTTTTAAACATTTTCATATAAAATGTTTAAATATCATATATAATATTAATTCAACACAAGAATACTTAAGAATAATGTAATTGACTTAACATTTGCCATATTTTGTAATTCAGAAATAATATTTTTACTTAGTAAAGGATACTATTTACTTTGATGTATTCATTTATCTCTACATATTTTCCACTGCAATTTAGAGATATCGTCATCCCTTGTTGTAAGGTTTTACTGAGAATGTTGTTCTGAAGAGAGTTCAAAGGGTCATTTGAAAGTTGATAACAAAATAAGACATCAGTGTAAAAAAATAATACCGATAAAAAACACAATAAGATGAAAACAGACAATTATAAATCAGAGACATACTGCAGGGGAAGAGGAGAGAGAGGGATCAGAGGGAGGGTAGGAGGAGCACAGGGGACTTAGGTGATGGTGCAGGGGAGCATTGGTGAAGGAAACTCTATGGGGACTACACCTGAGGTGGGGAGCAAATATTGTTTAAAAATGAACAATGATATAAAAATTAAAAAAAAAATAAAACTTAAAAAAAGCAAGTTGATGAAATCCTCTCTCAACTTTTCAGCCTCAGTGATGTCATAAGTAGCTAGAAATTTGCATGGTGGGAGTATGGGAAATGAATTGTAAATGGTACAAATCAGAGCTCTATTATTTTAGGCATCATTTTATCTGTACACTATATTTTTCAGGGGGAAAATAAAATGATTTAAGTTATTTTTTAATGATTCTTTTGTTTAAAAGATTTATTTATTTTATCTAGGCATACAAGAACTGGGGTACAGGCCAAATGTGTGGGAGGGTGTGAGGATTTACCAGAGAGAGAGTGGGGAACAGGACAGGCAGACTGACGAAATACACTGCTGAGAAGAGCAGTAGGCAAGACAGGAGAGGACTGCCGCACCATAAGGACATCTCCCCGGCCGGCTGGAATCAAACCTGCGCTGCTGAGGCTGTGGACAGCTTCACAGCGCAGCACTCAACTGCCTGAGCCACCAGGGAGACCCAATTTAAGTTATTTTACTTAAATTTGGAAATTACTATCTATAAAAATACTGTTTCATGAATAAATTAAAATATTTATCAAATTAGCATATTATAGATGAACAAGTTTTCTGAACCATTAAAACACAAAAATATGAAATTTTTGAACACAAATGTTGGCCATTTGGTAGCATCAGTCATATTTTCATAGTAGGCCACCAAATCTGCCACCAAGATCACAATATCAAATGTATGTAATTTTTTTTTTCATGAAGTTGTCATTATTTAACTCAGAGGAAAATATACTTCAACTTCAATATAAGTGCCAGTCTCAAACAATTAACTTTTTAATACCTTAAATATAAAGTTACCTCAAGTACCTGTAGTAAATGGATTGAGAATCAACAGAAAAGTATTTTGATGTAAATTATAAGTGAAATATTTTGAAGTGTAATTGAATGCAAGCCTTAGTTACGCTTAGTTTAGTGCGAATACTTTACTTAGCTCAGAGGAAAAATTTTATATGAAATAAGATGCATCATATCCATATAACATTGCTATTGATATATGCTGAGATTGTGCATTAATATCCTGAAAAGAACATTAGCATATTAAGTCATAGAAATGAGTTCACTGTGGGACTCACATATTTGATTGCCTTCATTCCCTAATAGTAATCAGGAGTCCTACTTCAGCTTCCCCCAACTTTAGATGGCATGCTACAAATATGCATGGTTTTGTCTTCAGACAACTTCATAGTTTTTCCTTTTCTAGAATATTTTATTACTTTTGAAACATCATACTAAGCCAGTAAACAACCACTTATTTTAACAAAGAAAGATCACAGAGGGTGGGCCTCCCTGGAGGCACAAGGGGTTAAGACCCAACCAATGGGGCTGTCCACAGCGACTGCAGCACTCGTTTGATCCTCAGCCAGGGAGCTACCTACATGGCACAGCAGACCTTTCCTGACTCGCCCACTGCTCCCCTCAGCAATGCATTTCAGTCAGTCTGCCTGTTCGGCTCCCCACTCAGTCTCTGGTAAATCCTATCACCACCACCCACACACCTCTGTCCTGTACCCCCGTGCATGTATGCATAAATAAATAAATACCAAAAAAAGATCACAGAGGGTATCAGCAATTATTTAATATTTACATTGAAAAATAAACATCTTCTAAACTAGCCATTACCAGACATGAAATTCAGTGAATTCACTGTTTTGGAGTCTTTGTAAAGAATTAGGTAAAAATAAAATTTCATCAAAAATTGTAAACTTACAATTCACCATTTATTCATTCATTTAGTTCACTAACTTTGTAAATTTACTACTATTTGCAGCCCAAATTGACATTATAATTATAAACATTTTACTGAAGCCTCTGAAGAACTACAAAGCTTATTATACCAAATTAAAGGCAATATTTGAGAAGAGCTAAACCACATTTAATTTCAGTTATTTACTTAACTACACGGTTAAATGTTTGGGCAAGGTAGGTTTATTTATTTATTTATTTATTTATTTTGTTTATTTAAGATTTACTTTGTTTATACAAGAGCTGGCTTATAGGCCAGAGGTGCTGGAGGGTGAGAGGATTCACCAGAGACAGAGAGGGAGCAGAATAGGCAGTTGGACTAAAAGCACTGCTGAGGGGAGCAGCAGGCGAGACAGGAGAGGCCTGCTGCACCATGTGGGTACCTCCCTGGCCAGCCAGAAATCGAACCCGTGCTGCAGAGGCTGCGGACAGCTTCACAGCACTGCGTTTAACCCACTGCGCCACCGGGGAGGCCCACAAGGTAGTTTTATTTATGATCAGAGGCTACATGAAAGAGAGATAAGTGATAATTGTCTACACAAAATATGAAAAAATCCAGCAAAGGAAGCAAGATTTGTATTCCTCACTATTTAACTAAATACATTATGTTGTTATCTCACTAGTTCTTTTCAGTGTGAGCTCTGTTTGCCTACTCAGATTAGCTACACTCAAAGTCTTAACTACTTATCTACTTCCTTAGGAGTAGTGCTCCATATTTCCAAATTGAATAAAGACTTCTGACATCACCTGTAAATTCAGAGATCCCCAGGGCCACCACCACATCAAAGCAGTTGATAAATTTAAGTCCACACAAGACTCTCATATTTAGATTATTCTCTAGAGTGACCAGAATCTAGGTTTTATTTTAAGAAACTTAGTGCAGTTTTATTAGAACAAAATGATACAAATTGGATTCAGTCAAAGATATGCTCATGCTGGAAAGTGGGACTTCCTATGTAGGGCCCAGCTATGAAGCTGTGACGTCCTCAAGATGCACTACCTTTTATGTATCAATGACAACATGACAACACAAAGATAGCTACCAACTGAAGAAACCAACCTACGCTTCTCTGATGTTCAGATTTTTTTTTTGAGGCTTCTTTTTGATTGATTTAGTATCTGTCCACAAGGTTGATTTTAATCACCAGTCCTCCTCTCACCTTCTTCCAGTGCCCACACGCCATAACATTGGGCTGATTGTACATGTCCCAGAATCATGGCCTTCTAGTCATAAGGTTGTTTTTTTCTGAGTGACCCCTCCTGATTCAACATAAGGTCTGAGGGATGGTCTGAGATTCCCCATGGAATAACAAAGACACTTCTATCATTCAGGAAATTCCAGAGGTTAGATGGTATATTCCAGGAGATAGTACAAATGTCAAATCTCTCTTTGGCCAAAGTTAATTCTTCAGCGCAAAAAGGTCAAGAAGCAAACTTGGGCCCCCCCGGTGGTGCAGCACTTGAGCACTGGGCTGCAAAGCTGCCGGCAGCCTCTGCAGCACCGGTTCGATCCCGGCTGCTCCCTGGCCACCAGAGGAGGGTCCCACATGGCGCGCAGACCTCCCCTGCCGCCCGCTGCTCCCCTCAGCAGTGTACTTCGGTCCTTCTGCCTGCTCTGCTCCCCACTCTAGCTCTGGTGAATTCTCTCACCCTCCCGCGCTTCTGACTGTACCCAGTGCTTGTATAAATAAATAAATCGTTAAAAAAAAAAAAACCTGCAGTTTTTAAAAGATTTATTTATTTATGCATACAAAAACTCGGGTACAAGCCAGAGGTGCGGGAGGGGTGGTGAGAGGATTCACCAGAGACAGAGTGGGGATCAGCACAAGTGAATCTACTGAAATACACTGCTGAGGGGAGCAGTGGGCAAAACAGGAGAGGTCTGCTGCGCCATGTGGGTTAGCTCCCTGGCTGGGGATTGAACTCATGCGGCTGTGGCTACAGATAGCTTCATAGTGCTGTTACTTAAACCCTTGTGCCACGAGGGAAGCCTCAAACCTGCATTTTTAAACACTTTTTTCCAAACACATAGAAGTAGTTGTCAAGATCTAAGTTGAATACATGAAGGAAATAAGGAGTTGTTTTACTTTTTACTGATATAATATTTGTTATCACTATGTTCTAGATGGAATTTATTTTTGCCATTTTTAGATTTTTTTTTTCTTTTTGCTAAAGGAAAGTTATCCGCAGTGTGCTGAAACACATCTGTTAAGTGTTTCCTGCCTTTTTTGTCATTATTCTCCAATTTAATCACTTATCTCATTCAAACAATCTGTTAGTAAACACGTACTTATGAGCTAGGTTTTCTACCTCAATATTATAAAGGGAGATGTAGCTGAAAGTAAATCTTGTAGTCAATTTTAATTTCATTATCCCTGTAACAATACAGCACAAATCTTACTTTTTTTTTTTCTGAAGAACAAACTTCCTTTCATTCCTGTCTGTATTTGACCTGGAGTGTTAACTTTGGCTTTGAAGGATAGCCTAAACTAATAGGATTAGTTTCTATGATGTTACCTAATATGCGTTGGCCATACTCAAATGATACAAATAACACCTCTCCAGTCTGGATCCAAAACATTAATTCTAAGAGTCCAGTGTGTTGATTGAGATGTCAGAAGTTTAGAAAACACTTTCTGTTTCAAATTACACTAAAATATAGAGTCACTAATTTTGTCTACTTTTTTTTTTAATCTCTATTAAGTTGGTACATAATGGCATAAAACTGAGAAACTGTAATTAGTTCATAGAAATAGAAATAGCAACAAGAGGGTGAGAAACATCCAAGCCACATTGCCTAGTCTTATATAACTTTTAAAATTGTAAATAATACTAGCATATGAAATTACTGTATCAGATGTCAGAAAGTTATATGATTATTGCATATCAATATTGCATCTCCCCTTTAGATTCATATCATAAAAAATGATAACATTTGCAAGAACTAAGAGGATGGTAGGTTAGTATGTGAAGGTCACATTAAGAGAAGAGGAAATGTCTTGTGATTCTAGTCCCAAATACGAACTCTGTTGAAGTATAATTTCTGAGATAACTGCCAGCTGAATGGACCCTCTCCTGCTCCTCACCTATACCTAGGGACTGGGGACATACAATCCTTAAAATGAAGTTAGCAATAGAGGATGCCACACAACCTGGATGCAGACCTGACAGCCACTCTGGATCGGCCATGTGGTTCCTGTGTCATGAGCTATTGCTCCCTACATCGGGAATGGTGAATGAGGTGGTGCACTAGGCAATGTGTTGAATAAGAGACATGCAGAGATCCGGGAATCTGAAGCTTGTAGAAAACTGATGAATGGCCGACAAATAAAACCAGCCAATAGCAACACCAAAGTAACACCCGCCTATGATTTGTAGCAAATGTGAATTTATATGAAAGGAGCCAACAAGGCAAGTGAAAAGAAAGTTAAAAAGGGATTTAGAGATAAATAAAGAACAGAAACAGAATACCTCTTTCAAAACTGTCAGGTCAGGGCCTCTCTGGGGGCACAGGGGTTAAGACGCAACCTATGAAGCAGTCCACAACCACTGCAGCAAGAGTTCAATTCCCGGCCGGCCAGGGAGAAACCCACATGGCAGGACAGACCTCTCCTGTCTCGCCCGCTGCTCCCCTCAGCAGTGTACTTTGGTCCATCTACCTGTTCTGTTCCCCGCTCTGTCTCTGGTGAATCCTCTCACCCCCCCCCCCAATCTCTGGCCTGTATCCCAATTTTCGTATAAAAAAAATAAAAAACAAAACTGTCAGATCAGTCCTGATACAGTCATTCAAAGCATGTAATCTTTCACTACACCTTTGACATCATAGTTTTTGCTAGATTGACAAAAGAAACAAGAGAATGGGATTTTTTTTTTTTTTCTTAAGAAAAATGGAATCTGGCCGTCCTGGTGACGCAAAGGCTGAGTGTTGGGCTGCGAAGCTGCCCGCAGCCTCTGCAGGACCGGTTTGATCCCTGGCCACCGGCGAGGGTCCCACATGGCGCGCAGACCTCTCTTGTTGCCCGTTGCTCCCCTCAGCAGTGTATTTTGTCAGTTTACCTGTTCTGTTCCCCGCTCTGTCTTTGGTGAATTCTCTCACCCTCGTGCTTCTGACTGTGCTTGTATAAATAAATAAATAAATCTTTAAAAAAAGGGAAAAAATAAAAATGGAATCTTTTAAACAGGTGTGAGATATTTTTAACCCAATAAGTTTGCTATGGAGCTATATGAAGTTTCCACCTGTTCATCTTCATTCTTTTTCCTCTTTTTTAAAATATTTGTTTATTTATGCATACAAGAACTGGAGTACAGGCCAGAGGTGTGTGGGGTGAGAGGATTCACCAGAGACAGAGTGAGGAACAGAATAGGCAGACTGACTGAAACACACTGCTGAGGGGAGAAGAGGGGGAGACAGGAGAGATCTGCTGTGCCCTATGGGTAGCTATCTGGCCGGCCAGGGATCCAACACTTGCTGCAGAGGCTGTGGATAGCATCACAGTGCTGTGCTTAACCCCTTGCACCTCCAGGGAGGCCCTTCTTCCTCTTTTTTATTGAGGCTTAACTATACTTTGTAAGGAAACAAGCTTTCTCTTCACAGCTGAGTTGGAGTACCAGTTGAATTTTTGCAAATCACTATGTGACTGAAAATACATGAGACATATTAATTCAAATCATTTTGTAAACATCTAAAGTGAATTAAATAATTGATTGTAAGATATTCTTAAACTTCACTATTTATGCGAGGTTAACATTGAACAGGGATTAGAAGTCTTGCAGTCATCACAAATCATGTTAGATGATTAGTTGATATCATTGAATTTTGGAACATTAGTAGCTAAAATACTATGTACATAAAACTGTGGCCCTTTCTGACAGACAGGAAGAACCCAGTAAATGGAAGATATTATTATAAATACTTACAGATGGACAATAGATAACAAATAGAAATATGTCAAAAATTTTAAGTTGTGTCTACTCAGGAAATCTGCCCCTTCTAATCTATATTTAAAAAAATAATAGTTGTTCCCTAAAAACTAGTTTTTAATTTTATTTTCCTTTTAATTGTAGCAAAGACTTAATCCTACAAAAAATTACTAGAATAACTTTGAAGTTCCCAAAACAACAAATATCCTCACCTATGAGGTGTGCAATGAGAACTTGACAATTGCAGCGAAAAGATGAATGGACTTTGAAGAAATAAAATTTCATATCATAATACATTTAATTTTTTGCAAAGTTGCCAAGTTTATGAAAATCCTCTAAATTTCCAGTGCAAAGCTTATGAAATAAGGTGATATTTACCATTACTATCACTTCAATTTACATTTGAAGTAAGTGATGTTTACATTTCAGTAAGTGATGTTTTCATTATTTAACATATGACTGAGCGATCATAAGCCCATAGATATCATAGTTGTATACTTTAAGGGGAAATGCACTCAATTAAATAAACATTTTTATTAAGATGAAATGAAATACAGTTTTTTTTTTTTTTGAATTGTACATAGATTTTTTGGTACATACAGTTTTGTGTATACATTTTTTTACGTATAGTTTTTTTTTTTTAATTGTACAACAGGACACTTTTCTCTCAAGCTTTGTGAATATTTCATTCTTTGAATATACTATGAAATGTGCTGAAGAAAAAAAAAAGAAAAACTGCTAATCACTTTACTGAACAACTACATTCCATGCAATATAATCATAAACCATCTAAACTAGTTATTTCTTTGTACCTGGATGAAATTTAGGGCAAATTAAATTAATTTTTATTGTTATAGATAATAAAAGACTCCCCAGTTAGTGATAAATATATTTATTCAAAGGTCATAATAACTTTAAACTTCATTCAAAGTCACAGTTCTGTCCTACTGTTAAATCAAGTTGAGAAGTATGACAGCAAAAATGAAAGCTAAAATGTGGCATTGTAGCATTTTATTTTATGTCTAAAACCACACATTTTCTGATTGACCTTTGATTTGTAACAACAGATTATATGCTTCCTTTTCTTTTTTTCTTGTATGTGTTGTTTAATAGAGACATGTTTATACCTTAAAATAGTTCTCATCAGGATGACCTCAAATAACAATAGGTTTGCAATTAATTAAGAAAATTTCATTGAAAACCTAGTCTGTGTCTCACATTAAACCAGTTATGCTAGAGGTAAACATTGTTTCTCCTTTTACACACATCTTATGCTGTTAGGGAAAATTGATCGAAAACATTAATGATGTTTGTTAAAATTCGTGTGGATATAGAGAATGAAATGGGAGATAAAACCAAATTTAGGTTAGGGAAATGACCATATTGATTGGTAAGAGCATTGTTAGCAACAAGTTTATTCATCAGATTCATATTTTTATTTTTTTAAAGATTTATTTATTTATGCATACAAGAACTGGGGTAGAAGCCAGAGGTGTGGGGTGGTAAGAGGATTCACCAGAGACAGAGTGGGGAACAGAACAGGCAGATTGACTGAAATACACTGCTGAGGGGAGCAAGGGGCAAGTAAGGAGAGGTCTGCTACACCATGTGGGTCACCTCCCTAGTTAAGGATCGAACTTGTACTGCAGTGGCTGTCGATAGCTTCATAGGTTGAGTCTTAAACCTTTGCACCACCAGGGAGGCCCCAGGTTCACATTCTTACCTCACTCTTAATCTTCACATAAAAAAAATCATCAAGACAAAACTCATCTATACTTGACCTTGACCCTAAACTTCAAACAGGGCATATCCCCAATGAACCCTCATCCCTTAAAAGGACATGTGTATTATTAATCAGTATATACAATTCAATGGAGGTAATGGCATTATTAATATTTTCTGAAAATAATATTGAAAGTGTTGACAGCTGAAAAATATTCAGATATAAAGGTTTACCATCCAAGAATGCAAAAGACTTATGATTATGTTGGGCCTCCTTGGGTGCTGCAAGAGGATGAAGCTATTAAGCTATCTACAGCCACTGCAGCATGAGTTTGATCCCCAGCTAGGGAAGAGACCCACATGGTGCAGCAGACCTCTCCTGCCTCACCCACTGCTCCCCTCAGCCATGTATTTCAGTCAATCTGCCTGCTCTACTCCCCACTCTGGTGAATCCTTTCACCCCCTGCACCTCTGGCCTATACCTCAGTTTTTGTATGCATACATAAATATTTATTTTTTCTTTAAAGGCTTATGCTTATGAGTATCAGGAAAATAACAAGTCACTTTGTGTAACTGAAACCTGCCCATGGCTGATAGGTAGGAAAGAAAGTTTATAGGTTATGTTTTTATTTATTTATTTGCATTTGTTTATTTGTTTGTTTAAACATCCTTATTTTTTTCACATTATATGATTTTTCCGTAACTTCCTCACAACCAAAAATATCCAAAGACCTCCAACACAGTCCATTGTGCTGTCCCCCTGCTTTCTATGCTCCCCCATCCTTATTACTCCCCATCCCCTCTTGAATGTCTCAAACTTATTGTCTGCTATGCAGGGTCAGTCTTACAGTTACTCTTTAGTTGATCCTTTATTTTGGTTTCTCTAGATTCCACATATGAATGAAACTAGCTGGTATATATCTTTCTCCTTCTGGATCATTTAAGTTAGAATAATTATTTCCAGTTCCATCCATGTTGTTTCTAATGGCATGAGTCTACATTTTTTGATTGTGGAGTAGTATTCCATATGTATATATACCACATCTTCTTGATCTCTTCACCTGTTCTAGGGCATTTAGTTTGCTTTCAAATATTGGCTGTTATTATATACACTGCTGTTATAAACATAGGAGTGCAAATTTACTTTTGAATTAGAGCATTTGTACTCTTTGGATAGAAACCTAGGAGTAGAATTTCTGGGTCATGTGGTAGATACATTTTTAGTCTTTTGAGGAATTTCCATAGATATATCCATTGGCACTGAATAGTTTCATTTCACCAATAGTGTTATAAGGTTACTTTTTCTCCACATCATCATCAGCAATTGTTTCTGGTACTTTTGACATGGGCCATTCTCAGAGAAGTAAGTTTGAATCTCATTATGGTTTTGATTTTCATTTCCTCATGATAAGTGATGATGAACATTTTTTTTTCATATGTCTGTTGGCTATCTGTATATCTTCTTTGGAAAAGTGCCTATGTAATCTTATCTTCCAATTTTTTGATTGGAAAGCTTTAATTTTTGTTGAGTTGTATAAGCTCTTTGTAGATCTTTAGTATCAATTTCCTTCTCAAATGTATGGTATATAATTATTTTCTCCCATTCGGTAACTTGTCTCTTTGTTTTGGTCATTCTCTCTTTCAGTGCATTAATTAAGCTTCTTAATTTTATATTATTGTATCAGTTATTCTTTTATTTTTTTTCCTTTGCATATCTTCCTTCTGGAGATGAGTCTGCAAAGATATTTCTGAAGTTTGTGTCATGGAGTGTTTTGCTTATGTTTTCTTCTGTGTATTTTATGGTTTTGGTTCTTATATACACATGTTTTATTCATTGTAAGTTGATTTTCAGTGACGGTGTGAGATGATGGTTTAATTTCATGCTTTCACCTGTGAAAAATTTCCCCAGTGCCATTTATTGACAAGACTTTCCTTATTCCAGCATATTTACTTTGGAAATTAATCATATACTAAATTTGTCATATACAAATGTGTGCCTTTATTTCTGGGTGCTCAATTCTATTCTATTGCTCTGTGTGTCTCTTTTGTACCAATACCATGTTGTTTTAATTATTATGGTTTTATAATATAGTTTGAACTCTGGAAGTGTGATACCTCCTTTGTTCCCACTTTTTATTTAGGGCAGTTTTTGCTATTTTGATTTGTGTGTGTGTGGTTTCAATTGAATTCTCATAGTTGTTTCTCTGTTTCTTTAAATAATGCCATTGACATTTTTATTTGGATTTTGTGAAATCTATAAATCACTTAGGGTAGGATGACAGTTTTCAATGTTGAGTGTTCCAAACCATGAGCAGTGAATATATTTTCTTTTCTTTGTGACTTCTATTTCTCTTAACAATATTTTATGGTTTTCCTTGCATAGGTTCTTTATCTTTTTTGTTAGACTAATCCTAGAAATTTATTTTTTCTGGTATGAGTGGGATAGCTTCCTTAATTTCTTCTTCTAGTTCATTATTTGTGTATAGGAAGACAACTGATTTTTATGTTTATATTTTGTATCCTGCCATTTTGCTGAATTGGTTTATAGTTTCAATTAGGTTTTCCATGGAATCTTTTCTATACATATTATCATATCATCTGCAAATCTGAAAATAATGATAGCTTTACTTATTTCTCAATTTGCTTTTTTTTTTTTTTGCTAACCTAACTCTTCTAGTTAAGACTTCTAATATTATGTTGAACAGAAATGATAAGAATGGATGTCTTAGTTTTGTATTAAATTTTAAAGGAAAGGCTTTCAGTTTTTCACCATTGAGAATGATACTAGCTGTGGGTTTGTCATATATGGATTTTTATTTTGTTAAAGTATCTTCCTTTTTTAAGATTCATTTATTTATACAAGAACTGGGGTACAGTCAGAGACGTGGGAGGGTGAGAGAATTCACCAGAGACAGAGTGGGGAGCAGAACAGGCAGATGGACTGAAAACACTGCTGAGGGGAGCAGCAGGTGAGGCAGGAGAGTTCTGCCACGCCATGTGGTACCCTCACTGGCCGACCGGGAATTGAACACATGCTGCAGAGGCTGCAGACAGCTTCACAGTGCAACGCTCAGCCTGCTGCGTCACCAGGGAGGCCCCAAACCATGTTCCTTTTATGCCTACATATTTTTATTATGTTAAAGTATGTTTAATTTACCCCAAGTATTTCAAGTGTTTTCACCATAAATGGATGCTGAATTTTATCACTGATTTCTCTGCTTCTATTGATATGATCAGGTGGATTTTTCCTCTCTTTTTGTTGATGTTATGACTTATATTGATTTTTAGGTGCTGAACTATCTGTGTATTCCTGTTATAAAACACACTTGGTTATGTTGTGCAATTTTTTAATGCATTTTTATATTCAAGTTTCGCTAAGATTTTGTCGTGGATTTGTGTGTCAGTGTTCTTTATAAAGCTTGGTCTATAGCTTTCCTGTATTGTCTTTGTTTTGTGTTGGTATTATTGTAATGTTGACATCATAAAATGACTTTGCAAGGATTATTTCTTTTTCAATGTTTTGAAAAAGTTATTAGTTCATCTTTGAATTTGGTCGAACTCACTTGTGAAGTCCTCTGGCCCTAAACTTTGAATTTTGGGAGAGTTTTGATTTTTGTTTCAGTGTTGGTGATTGGATTGCTCAGGTTTTCTATTTCTTCCCTATTCCGTTTTGGATGATTGTGTAATTGTAACAATCTGTCCATTTTGTCTAGGTTGTTGAATTTGTTTGCCTATAAATATTCACTGTAACCTTTTATTATCCTCTGATTTTTTGCAGTTTTTGTTGTATATTTTCTTTTATTTTTGATCCTACTTATTTGAATTGTATCCCTCTTTGTCTTAGTGAGCTTATCTAAAAATTTTTCTATTTGGTTTACTCTTTCAAAGAACACTCTTAATCATTTATCCTCTGGAGATTCTTTTTGATTTCTGCTTAATTTATATCAGCTATAATTTTTATTTCATTATTTCTATTGGTCTTTGGATTTGTTGTTCTTTTTCTACTTCTTTGAGATGAGAGACAACTTTGTATTTTTTGGGGGGGAGGGCGTCTCCTCTTGTTTCTTAATGTGAGCCTGTATTGGTCTACACTTCCCTCTTACAATTGTTTTTGTTGTGTCCCATATGTTATGAAATGTTGTATTCTCATTATCACTTGTCTTGAGGTGTTTTCTTTTTTAATTCTTCTTTGATTTCCTCATTAACCCAATGGTGGTTTGAGTCAATCTCCACATACTAAAGTATTTCCTTTATTTTTTTTATATAATCTGTTATTTAGCACCATTATGATCAGACAAGATTCTCAGTGTTATTTCAATTTCAAGAAGTTTTTGTTGCTTGTTTTGTGAACCAGTATGTGGTTTATATTAAAAAATGACCCACGTGCACTTGGGTAAAATGTGTATTTGGAATTGGGGAGTATAGATTTCTATGAATATCTATAAGTCCCACGTGGTCTATTTCTTTAGATTTTTGTTTTGGGGTTATTATGACCTTATTTCTTTTCTGTCTAGTTAATCTGTCCATTGTTTAGATTGGGATGTGGAAGTCTCCAACCACTTGAATTTTCTCCAATGACTATTTTTCAATTTGGTAGTAGTTGTCTAATGCATTTTGTTATTCTTTCATTTGGTGAGTATATACTGATGAATGTTATCTCTCTTGTTTTATTATTTTCTTGATCATAATGTAGTGTCCATCCCTGTCACTTGTTACCTTTTTAAGTTGGGAGTACCACATGACACAGCAATCCCACCCTTAGGTATCTTTCCAAAGATGATGAAACAATCAACTCAAAATATATATACATGATCTACAATGTTTATTGCAGCATCATTGACAATAGCTAGGGCAAGAAAACAAATTAATGCCTCATAATCAATAATTGGATCATGAAGATGTGATATAACCACACAATGATATACTATTCAGTCAGAATAAAGAAAGAAATTTGCCACTTATAGAGAAATAGATGAAATTTGAGGGAATTATGTATAGTAAAGCAAGTCACAATTACAAAGACAATTATTGAACAATTACATAGTGGACAATTCAACAAAACAACATGTATATATGTGAAGTAAGATTTCTGAGGTTAAAAATGAGAAAGGGTGCAGGGTATGTAAAGGGATGAGATTAAAAAATAAAAGCTAAAATACAAATATATAGTCAAAGAATGACTGATATAGTTAGTTTATATTAGTAATAATCCACACATTCATGGTTTATAAGAATGTTCTTGTTTCACTAAAAGTAACCATGGAAGTAGACACATTGCTCCCCATTTTACAGAAAAGAATATATACTTAAAATCATTGGTAAGTAATCCACCATTGAGATCATGGTTTCATATCCTCATGTTAAGTATATAGGAACATATGTGTATACCTTTTTTCCCAGTAATATTTTTCATAAGCCTCATGATTTTTGGGTTATAGACATATTTTCCTTGGACTCATTCTCTCTTCAGCTCTCTCCCTTCAACTGTCCTGTTTTGTACTTGTGACACTTACTTTCTGTGCCATGTTTGCTGATCTTCATTCAGTAAATTTCTGGTGTGGTTTAAGTGGAGGGCAGCAGAAGGGAGGACCCAGCACATTCCTTCTCCTTATTTCTCCCATAGGTGAACACCCTGCAAGTTCAGCATCCTCTGTGCCTCCATATCCTCTTGATAGAACTACTTACTATAGTCCTGATTTCTGCACAGCGACCCTACCTCTGCCTGCCAGCAACAAGGCTTCTCCTCTTTGACCCTCAGCCTGCTGTTGCTCATCTCTAAAAATATCCCACACACTTGTTGGATTCTCACTTCTTATATATGTTGTAAGGAAAATGAGTTAAAATCAGGCTATGTTTCACCTTCCACAGAAAAGACAGCCCACATGTGGAAATGCTATATTTCTACCATTTGGATATCTGGCAAGCAAGAGGTGGGCCTTGCAATTGCAACAATCTATCCGTTGTGTGCCTATGTACACAAATATTGTAAAGGTTACTAAGCAGCAGTGTTGCTGTTCTGCCTCTTTCAGACTTGGAGTCTCTCTCTTGTTCTGTCTGCCTGCCAGTGTACAGGGTCCCCTGTCTTGCAAAAGCCACTGAAGCTGAAGACTCCAAAGTCTCTTTCATCTGCGAGAACTGACAATGAAACTACCCGGCTGGGCTAGTGGCACAACAATCCTGCATAGTAGGCAGCATAGTTTGACACAGACAAATATAGAACCCACCGAGACCTATAGAGAGATTGAGGGGTGACCAGGCATGAGCGGTGGTGCCCAGTTGCCAGCTTTCTCACTCAGTGATCACATCCCCATGAATTTCAAGAGGTAGATGGATCACCGTGGCTGTTGGAGCAGGTCCTGAGCAGAACAGAAAGGATGTTGGGCTGATATAGTGTCCTCGAGGCAGCAGCAGCTGTGGGATGGGTGTTTCTTGCAGGCCTACGTGAGTCTATGTGGAAAGAGGAAGCAAATTTCTGTAAGTGGCAGAGGGAGACTCAGGCCCTGCAAGAATTTGTGAAATGGCTGGAGGAGATAGAGGGATACTGATCTGCCACTTGGGAGGTGCCAGACTCCCCCTCAGGAGTTGAGAAGGTGGCCTAGTGCTCCAGACTTACCTGGTGATGACAAAGAAAATAAGCACCAGTAGTCCATGGTCCCAAGGGATCAGGCAGCTGTGCTACCACAGATGATGGACTTCACATAGCATCATCCATATGCCCATGCAGAACTGCTGGGCTTGGGTAAATAGTTCTGTCAGAAACCAAGAGAACCCGTCACAGCCTGGTTTCTACTTTTGTGACCTATATGTGGACAGAATTATTTGCATAGCCCAGGAGATGGAGAAACCTGTACCCTTTGTTGAGACAGAGGCTTCAGAACAGCAGGCAGTATGGCTAGGGTGATCACACTCTGTTGGATCAGGTAATGACTGCTGTGGGAATGGTTTGGGATGATGTGACAAATATGCCAGAAAACCATGAGTAAACGGCAATCATATGTTGAGCTTGTACACATACTGCATGAACTGGGATGTGGCAGGCCATATTTAATATAAATTCTCATATCCCTGATAATGAGAGTTTTATTAGTGGAATAAGGGATTCAGTATTATAAAATTCCCCTCATCTCATTTGGGTACCTATTGGGAATTATAGCACTCTATGTGGAACACCAAATAAATGATGTCATCCCAATGATAGCCAGCTTGGGTGAGGCTGAGAGCCAGCGCTCTCAAAAGGAATATAGGTGGTTGTTGAACAACAGAAAAGAACACCAAAAAACACAAGTAAGCCTCTTAGAGTCACACATGCCCAAACATGGGTGGATCTACTGAGAGCAGGTATAGATCCCACCAAAATAGATGCATGGCCCAATGCATATTAGAGTTATGGAGACAATCGTGAGAGGACCAGCAATTCACTGCCATGAGAAGATGGGCTGCCCTAAGGGAAAATGCCCTGTGCCTGGAGGTTCTTTTGCTGCTAACTCTGCCCAGGATGTTCACTTTCTAATAGGATGAAGGTCAACGGACCCATCAATAGTGGACAGGCGGGGACCAGAGGCCACATGTGGAGCTTGCTATCCACTGGTTCCCAATAAATGTGCAAAGGGTTTTGACCTTAGTAGACACAGGGGTAGTGTTCTTTGTTATGTGAGAACCCAGGGAAGTTTCAGGGGTCTGCTTGTTACATTGACAGCTATGGAGGCCAGAGTGTCAAGGTGGCAGCAGTGAAACTATCCGTGGAGATTGGGCAATTGCCTCCAAAAGAATTTAAATTGTATGTGTTTCCAACCCCAGAGTATATCCTGGGGGTGGATATACTATGTGGTTTGTGGCTGGAGATCACAGCTGGGGAGTTTTGCCTTAGGGTATGTGTGGTGAAGACAGTGTTGCACAGACATGCTGAGAATCCATCCATTCAACTGTCAGTCCCTAGACAAGTGACCAATACTAAACAGTTTGGGTTGCCAGGTGGCCACAAAGATATTATGGGCACAATAACAGATTTGGAGAAAGTGAGTCCATCTCATGGTAGCTGACTTATTTTAGAATATGTACTGGGAAAAAAAAAAAACTCAGAAAGTGGGAGCTGCATGAAGTTTTCTGAAGAATTCAGAAGCTATATAAATCACTTCCAGCATACTATATTGGTTGAAACAAAGGCAAGACCTCCTCAATTCAAGGCCATGGGAAAGTGGCATGTAGAAGGGCATGTGATGTGTAGAGATGGTTGCTATAAACTTTAGACAATATACCACAAAAAAGAAGCAAGTACTTTCTAGATAGCATCTCAGAATTTTTTTAATTCATTATCATATTAAAAAATAAATAGTTTAAAGGTTGTGGAAGCATCCATGGGAAAAGTACCAATGAGGTCCTTCTAAGGAGGTAAAGTGAAAATAGAGAATAGTACATATCTGTTAATCAGATTTACTTAGTAAAGGCACTGATGTTATCTAACCCAGAACCCAGACACAAGTTGAGTGAAAAAGTCACTGTGCAAATGTACAATAAAGCAAGAAAAATGCCTTGTATTAATATGCCTTTGTACAATCCCAGCTTGCTCTACATCTGAGGGGAATCTCTGGTTTCCTCTGTTGGGATTACATTTAACAATTTAGAACATATTTTAGGGAACTAGCTAGCCTTTTAAAATGGTAACAGTCATAAATCTGTCTGTTCCTTTTCATAAGATATGACATTAAATGGCATCCTCCATAAATCCCCCAAGGCTTTCTGTAAATTTGATTTGTGCCTTCAGTATGGTATGTGTTAGTTATAGCAGGAGTGTTTCAAGAATATTTAACAGACTATACATTTTATAAAGGGAGAGGAAAGCACACAATCTTTCATGGTGGCACTTTAACAACTGACTGTCTAAAGCCACTATGGTCTATTTGTACTATCCAGTCATGAGTTTATGATTTCTATATATTTGAGATACTATTTCACATATTGCTGTGTCAAATTCTTTAACAAAATAAAAAATACCTAAACAATTTTTATAATTTATGAAGATATAAACCAGCAAGAGTAAAATGAATTTGTTGCAGAAATGGTGAGGCAAAACTGAGTCCCGTGCCTTTGAGTGTCCCATGCTGTACAGCACTCCCTCTAGGTGGAGTGGGGTTTTCTGCATGCTTCAGAGCAAAAACAGGCTGGGTTTTGTGGTCTTTCCCTGCCCCACAGACGAAACACTAATGCCTGACATTTGCACACCACCCCAAGTCAAATAAGACTTTTCCTGCTTGTGATGGAGCATTATGGCCCGAACTCCTGGAATCCAGAGCAGGAGGCTGCTGGGGAAATGGATGGAGTGTAGCAGCCATGGCAGTTTAAAGACTAGAACATATGGTGGATGACGGTTTCTCTCTTGGCTCCTTCTAGCTGGTAGATCACAAAGTGTGAGTCTCTAATCATTGCAGCTCTCCTTGTATTGGTTTGCCCCCCAGTTTATGGCTTCCTCTTGGGAACCCCAGCAAGAAGTCATGATATGCATGGGCAGGTTTGTCATTTGTCCACAGGCCCAGCAGGATGGTCATCTCCATGTGTAGCCAGCCTCTTCTTCTACCTGTGTAGCCAAATCCAGTCTCTCCTCAGTGGGCCAGAACTCATCTTGCCACATCTACTGCTTGCTCTACTGTGGGGCTAGCTGCCATCTTGCCACATCCAGCTAATGCTCTCTCTGCTTAGGGGACCAGATCCCATTTTCTCATGGACAGATACTTCTTGGAATCTATATATGTATTTCTTATATATAGAAAAGGCAGAGGACTATTTGCTTGGGGTAGGATAATCTCTCTCTCCACACACACTCCTTTTCATATTCCCTATAAACAAACATTGTTATTGTTTCTTCCCTTGTGTCTATCTTTAAGTTGTGTTCCACAAATCAGAAGCGAGTAAATGAGGAAACACTAATTGGATCATTCCCATTTCCTTTTGGTTTCCTCAGTATCATGTATCATTTTGGTGACCCAAACTGGAGCAGACACACAGGAATAGCCAGGCCAAGGATCTCTTTCTTGTATTGGTTACCATGAATTCACTGTCATTGCAGGACACATAGCAGAATTTTTCATCTCTAATTTACAGTATTTGGTTTTCAGCAGGGTTCTTGTATGTGTTTTTATTTAGACATGCGTTCAAATTTTAGTTTAGGCAGCACTGCTTCCCCTTCTGCTCCCCTCCTCTGCCTGCTTCTACTTCTCTCTTACATGTTTTGGTTTGGGGAATCTGATAATGTCTTGTATATAAAAGTTTATTTTTTTCATTTTATTGGAGATTCTATGGACATATGTCTGGGCTCATTTTCAATCTCTAAGATTTTTGCTTCTGGGGTACTTTATATGTGTGTGAATGTGTATACATGTGTATGCATGGACACATTTTCTACAGCTTTGATTTTGGTTCAAGAGGGGATAGGAAAAAAAATAAATAAAAAGACGAGATAGGCCCTCAACTCCTGTCAAGAGTAAACTTGGATGAATTCTGGCTACCTGGAGCAAGTTCTTCTGTCAATTGGAGGAATTTTATACATCTATGTCCCTCCATTAATTATATATAGAAAAGGCAGAGGGCCATTTGATAACACAAAGAAGAGCAATATTTCCTTCATAGTTGTAAAGGTAGGGACGGGAATAGGAGGGTCACCTCTTACTGGAGATTTTGACACTACCATCAGAGAACTTCTTTCAAAATGCCAGCACCACTTCTGTGGAAACTGGTTTCTCCTTCTCATACCAGACAAGGTACCCAATTTAACCACTCACGTGTCTTAGAAACTTGAGGGTATAAAATCCTGAGTACATCACTCCAGAATAAAGAAAGTCCAAGGAGGCAATTACCCAGAGACAAAAACACATTTATCCTGTGAATCTGTTAAAGATCTGAGATATTTGTTTTTTAAAAAGCGGGGGGGGGGGAGCTTAAATGTTCTATTTTTTTAATCTTTTAACTTCTGTTTAATGATAACGTGATTAATTTCCTAATGAACAGTGGAAACCCGGAGATGATGAAGAAGTCTTGGTAATTGTCTATTTTTATTTTTTCTTTCAAAGTCTAATATATGTAGGATGTTGTCAATGTTCCCTAGTTTGGGGAAGATGATTTTGACTCCACAGAAATAAATTGGCTTTCATTTTTGCCTTTAATTTTGATTTTTACAATTTTATTTATTTATTTTTTTATATATGTGGAAAAGAAGAAAAGCCTTCACTTTTCTCTTTTTGTCTCAGCACATTTTTTGCTTGTTTTTAAAGTACATGTGTGATTAGGGTCAACAGTCTGCCTACTTCAATGTAATAAATTTGCTTTTTTATCCAGAAGTGGTGAAAAGAATCTAACCTCTGAAATTTAAAGTTTGTTCTTATGGCTGAAGAGAGTTCTACTTGTCTTAGTTATTGCAACAAAGGTGATTTTGTATCTTGAAGAACAATGGGCCATTAGTATAACTTCTTTCTTGGTGACAGGGCATTAGAAAGTGTTTATTTGTAATTGAAAATGAATAAATAGCCCCCCCCCCCCCCCCCGTGGCGCAGCAGTTGAGCGCTGGGTTGCGAAGCTGCACACGGCCTCTGCAGCGCCGGTTCGATCCCTGGCTGCTCCCCGGCCACAGGAGGAGGGTCCCACATGCCATGCAGACCTCTCCTGCCGCCCGCTGCTCCCCTCAGCAGTGTACTTCGGTCCTTCTGCCTGCTCTGCTCCCTGCTCTGGCTCTGGTGAATTCTCTCACCCTCCCGCGCTTCTGACTGTACCCAGTGCATGTATAAACAAAACAAACAAACAAACAAACAAACAAATAAATAAAACATGCCTCTATAAAAAAAAAAAGAAAATGAATAAATAGACAGATGTTTCATTTTGCTCTGGATTGGGGCCTGCCAGTAGGGACACTTCTATAATTAGGTATATATACATAATTTTCACCTAAGAGGTGGGTAGCTTATAAAGATTAGCTCTCTCCCTGGTAAAAAAGAAGCCCTCACTTATATTATTGGAAGAACACTATTTTATCACTTTCCTCATTTGTGTGCTTCTCATTTTTATCTGTTTTTATAAGGACAATTAGATGGTCATTGCCTTGTTTCATGACAGTAACAGAATATGTCCAACATGGTATCATGTTGAATAACTTGTGTTAGACAACATAACACCATCAGCTATTCACAAGAACCAGACCAGCTCCCAGTTTATCCCCATCAATACTGTTTTCTTCTCTTATACTAGCATTAATATTTTCAGTCAAGGAATGAAAAAATAGGGCCTTTTTGGTGCGCAAAGGGTTGAGCACAGCACTATGAAGCAGTCTGCAGACTCTGCAGCTCTAGTTCGATCGCTGGCCGGATAGGGAGCAACCCACATGGCGCAGCAGACCTCTACTGACTCACCCACTGCTCCCCTCAGCAGTGTATTTCAGTCAGTCTGCCTGTTCTGTTCCCCATTCAGTCTCTGGAGAGTACTCTCACCCACCCTGCACCTCTGGCCTGTACCCACAGCTCTTGTTTGCATAAATAAAAAAAATATTAAAAAATAAAAAATAGTACATTTCAAAACAAATTTAAAATAGTACAGTGTTACTTTGCCACTGACAAAAGCATCAAAAAAAAACAGCCTGGGGCCTCCCTGGTGGCGCAGCGGTTGAGTGCTGGGCTGCGAAGCTGCCTGCAGCTTCTGCAGTGCTGGTTCGCTCTCTGGCCACTGGGCAAGGGTCCCACATGGCATGCAGACATCTCCTGCCACCCGCTGCACCCCTCAGCAGTGTATTTCGTCAGTCTGCCTATTCTGCTCTCCACTCTGGCTCTGGTGAATTCTCTCATCCTCCCGCACTTCTGACTGTACCCAGTGTTTATATAAATAAATAAATAAATCTTTTTTTTTTTTTTTTTTAAAAGCAGCCTGCACCATCAACAGTACACCTTGTCATAATAAGACACTGGGTGCCCACCTACTGCCTCGCCCAAACTGCTCACTACTGGCATGGGAGCCCTGATTTCATCTGCTAGCTGCATGAGTGAAATCTGTGTTGTTTGGGAGCTCCTGATCCACTTCAATCAGTGACAAAAACCTGTTTCCAATTACCAACCACAGGAGCACAGCCTCCAGCTGCCAGTTTTGTGAACAAGACCCAGGTTATTTCTAGATTTCAGTTGCTTGCTATAAGAACTCAGCTGTCAGTTAGTAAACACCTGCTGCCAGATTTGAACTAGAACTGGGCTCTCCTGTAAATCCAGCAATGAACTGCAGAAGCCTGGCTTCCAGCTGGGAGAACCCTGCCATGACCAGTCTTTAACCACCAGCTTTGAGAGCCTGAATTCTAGCCAGGGAGCAACAACAGGGACTGACTCTTGAAACAGAAAGCCAAAGACACAGTTCTAAAAGATTTCCCTGTACATAGCAGTGGAATTGATTGTCCTTTAGACAGCAATACAGATTTCAGCGGGTTGAACACTGAAAAATTCCACATTACACACATAAGGTGCCTTATGACAAGAAGCCCCTCCGTCACTGTAAAGGCCAGGACTGGACACAGTACAGGTTCTCTGATCCCATGCAGACCGGGTAAAGGAGGAGTCAGAGTCCTTAGTGGTTTTTTGCAGGTCTTTTATTGGGGTTCACCAGGCATATGGCAGGTAGGGTGCTGGCTAGGGGGCTGGGAGGCTGGCAGGCCTCCCTGCCCCCAGCAAGTCTTCACTCAATCTGGGCTCTCTGATGTTCGTTCTGCTGCTTCTCGGCTTCTCTTTTGGCTTCTGCTGCTGCTTCTACTGCTTCCCCGTGACGCCGCCCTTAAAAGCACAGTCTTAGCTGAATCCCATCTACCTATGCCCACACCCTATTCCAGGTGCCCGCCATCAGGCATGCATTCAGGACAAGGATCCATCATCTATCCTGATGGCGGAAGGGCAGAAAAGCCTGACATTTTCTTTACCCTACAGTCCACCCCCTCAGGGTTTTCTGCCATACAGTCTATACATATATATACAATTTTCTAAGCAAACAAACAATGCAGCCATGACCCACAAAAGCAAATACATCAAATATAACAAAATACAATATAACAAAATACAACAGAGCATAAATAAGTCCAGGCAGGGCACCAACCTAGTGCAAAAGACAATTATTGGTACCAGCAGATGAGCCACCAAATCTGCTGCCGAAGGCACTGCTCATACGAGGGAGGGGAATCACTCACGACATCTGTTGCAACACGCCAAGAGCTGTCAGGCTTCCTGGCCTTCTCTGGCTGTAGTCATGGCTACAAGCCACACACAGCATCCACCCCCAGGATGCACTAGCTCTGGGATTGGCAATTTTATTCTGTTGGGGGTAATCGCCAACCCTCAGGGTTTCTGTCTGCAGTCGCTCCAACACTCGGCCTTCATGGCCACCAATGCGACTCACAGACCCCTGCACTCAAGCCAACCCACTGCACAAGCACATGGGTCGGGGATCCAAACTCTACATTTGGCTTGGGCTCCACCCCAAGCCACGTTCCCCACCCGTCCCCAAGGACAGGTTCCTCAGCTCCTCACCCTCACTCAAGAATGAGCAGGGCATCACCCACAGGTGATTTTACGAGACTCACAGGGCTTCAGCATACCCAGGCTGCTTAGGGCTTCTCAACTTGGCATCAGCACCAGCTTTTGCCTTCTTAGTTGGCTTTTCTCCTCCACCTGGCTGCTGGGCATGCAGAGGCTGCTTTTGGCCATCTAGGCCCACTGGCCACCCCGAGATTCCCATCTCCTGGGGTTTACAATCAAAACTGTTCCATCCCCAGCATCCCAAAACATATCAACCTGCAAGGTCCTCCGCCTTCTGGTGGGATTGTCAGTCCAAGTTCAATTGTCACTCCATCAGTCCAAGTCTCTTGGCCTCTCCTTGAATCAGCACTGGCGAGCTCTGAATCGTGGTCCACTTTTCGCCGATGATTCTGCTGCCTCAGGGGTCATTGGCTGGTCCTCTCGGGAGTCGTTGACTGGTCCTCTTGGGCATCTCCTCCTCCCTGTGAGGTCTTGTCCCACAGCTCCCGGACCTTATCCACCTTCTGTGCCTCCATGGCGCCTCCAGTGTCGTCACAGGCAAAGTCTGTTCTCCTTAGTCCCTCCAGGTCTTCGGAGGGCTCCATACCTGTCTACATGGATCTTGCCAACTGTAAGGCAACCAACCCATTCCGAGCAGGTTTATGAATGGTTTTAGCAGCCACATGCTCTTCACTGTGGTTTGTAGTCGCTCCAACACTCCTCCGTACACTCCACTCCTCCACCCTCGACACCGCACTACCTCCACACCGCACTCTGCTGCACCACCCTTATATTATCAGTCTTTTAGTGCAGGTGTACCCACTTCAGGTGCCCGCCATCAGGCATGCACCCAGGATCACAGGGCTCCCTCATCTATCCTGATGGCAGAAGGGCAGAAAAGCCTGATACCTTTTACCTTACGCTACAGTCCACCCCCACAGGGTTTTCTGCCATATAGTCCACGTATGTACAATTTTTTTTGAGCAAACATAAACAGTGCAGCCATGGACCACAAAAGCAAATACATCACAAAATGACTAAACTTAATTTTCCTAGGGGCGGAAAGACAGAGAAGTTACCGGTACCAGCAATGGGAGATCCCTCCCATTGGGCAATATACATGCCAATTTGGCATCCGAAGACAATATTGTCGCTGGCATCAGTGGCCTTCCAGGTCGTGAGTACCACACTCGCTTTGCCAGTGAAGAGGCATCAGTGGGTTCTACAAGCAGCAGGAATGGAGAGCTCATAATAGGCCACAGAGTTATTACAAATGTCCCCTTGAGGATTGCCCGCTGATCTGCCACTCCAGGGTGGGTAACACGCACCCGTGGTGGCCACTGCGCACTCACCCATGGTTTTATCTGTAAATCGGCCTCCAGGCCACGACCCCAAGGGGCTATAAGAGCCACCCACCGCATGTGGGGAGCCTTCACTGTCCAGGCCATTCCCAGTCCACGGTCTGCCCTGGGTCCACTCCATTTGGGGCTGGCAATAGGATGTTGCCCTGCTGTCCAAGTCCCGGTTTTAATAAGACGTCTGATGTCTTTATTTGTAATTGGATGGGAGCAGCGGCACGATGTAGCAATGCCTCCACTGGAGCCAGGCCGCCTCTCCTGCTCCTCTCATTCAATGTCTGCAACACCTCCCATAGACGTCGGCTCCACCCGGCCAGCGTCTGAGTGGGGGCAGTGGCTCTTAGTCCTTGCTTCAGTAGTCCATTATACCTCTCTATAATCCCTGCAGCTTTGGGATTATAGGGAGTGTGAAACTTCCATTCAACACCCATGTTCTTGGCCCACTGCTGCACCCGGGCTCCTGTAAAATGAGTCCCTTGATCGCTATGCACTACCAGCGGACGTCCATATGCAGCACATAGGCGTGCCAGTGCTGCCAACACTGCCTTTTGGTCCGCATGTGGAGCAGGGTAAGCTGCCAATAACCCGGTAGCAGTGTCCACACAGGTGACAGCATATTGTTGTCCATCAGAGCGAGGTAGTGGTCTAATGATGTCAATCTGCCAGCATGTCAGGGGTACCTGCCCCCGCAACACCTGGCCTGTAGATGCTAAAGGTCTCCGGGGGTAAGTCCTAGAACATACTACACATGTTTCACATGCAGTCTGGATTTCTTTTAAAGTTACAGGTAGACCCCAGGCACGCACAGTGGCCCACATTGTCTTCTGTCCTGCGTGGAGCAAGCGTCTGTGTAGCCACTGTGCAACATCCTGCCCTGGAGCAGTTTCAAGCCATCGAACCCGGGCTAGGGTATCTGCCTCATCGTTGCCTGGTGAGGCTGATGGGGCATGTCCTGTGACACGATAAACAGTCACCTGCTTTGATGCCCCAGATCCCATAGATCTTTCCATAGGGCCTGGCCCCACAATGGCCGATGCATAACTGTCCAGTCATTTAAATTCCATGTGGAAATCCACAGTATCAGACCCCTGTACACAGCCCAACTGTCAGTACAGATTACTAGAGGGGAAAGCTCATGGGCCACCACCATCCATACTGCTCGCAGTTCAGCCCATTGGCTGCTCTGTCCCGTCCCGGTTTCGAACCAAATAGTGTCTGTTTCTGGGTGTACAGCCACCGCTGTCCAAGAGGCTGGCTGGCCCCGGCTGGAGCCGTCCGTATACCAGGCCTCTGCTGGAATTGGTGCTCGACCCTCCTTGTAGGGACTAGCTTCAGGTTTGGCTTCTATACAGGCTTCTGAATTTGGTTCCATACTAATATATGTCACAGGACCAAGAACCTCCTGCAACTCCACCCTTAAGGGGCTAGTTGACAGGGTGCAGCGCTGTTCTAAGTATGCCCCCCACTTCGCCAAAGTGGGCGTTTGAGCAGTGCCACTATGGGGCTTTGTTGTCCAGTCCCGTACCCATCCAGCTATTGGGTAAGTGGTTCTCACTGAGACAGGGGCTGTGGCAGTTATAATTTCTGTGGCTAGTAAGGCTGCATATACCGCAGCTAGCTGTTTCTCAGTTAAGGAGTACCTAACCTCAGCCCCCTTCCAGAGTTGGGACCAGAACCCAATAGGCTGTCGTAGCCTCTCTGATTTCTGCCAGAGTCCCCACCCAAACCCTTCCTGAGTAACATGCACATCAAGCTCACAGGGTCGGGCTGGGTCAAAAACCTGCAAGGCCTGAGCAGTCTTTATAGTTTGTTTGGCCGTGGCAAATGCTGTGTCTGCCTCAGCTGACCAATCCCACCTGGCTCCCTTACATATTAACATATACAAGGGTCGTAAGAGCTGGGCCATGTGACGTATAAATGCCCTCCAGTAACCCAGCAGACCCAGAGAGGCTTGCAGCTGCTTCACTGTGGTTGGAGTGGGGTAAGCTTGAACTTTATCTATCACAGCTTCAGGGATAACCTTTGTCTTACCCGACCAAACAACTCCCACAAACTTCACTGACAGTCCAGGCCCCTGAAGTTTGCTTTCGTTGATTGCCCAGCTGCATGTTTTCAGGTGTGTTAATAAGAAAGGTAACAACAAAGAAAATAATCCAGTCAAAAAATGGACAGAGGAGCTAAAAAGAAACTTCTCTGAAGAGGAAATGCGAATGGCCAACGGGCATATGAAAAAATGTTCAACATCACTTGTAATCAGGGAAATGCAAATCAAAACTACCATGAGATACCATCTTACACCAGTGAGAATGGCACATATTAAAAAAACTAGCAACAACAAATGTTGGCGAGGTTGTGGAGAAAAAGGAACTCTTCTGCACTGCTGGTGGGAGTGCAAACTGGTCCAACCACTATGGAGAGCTGTGTGGAGATTTCTGGACCCACTAAACATAGAGCTTCCACAGGATCCAACAATTCCACTCCTAGGTATTTACCCAAAGAACACAGAAACATCAATTCCAAAGAACACCTGCACCCCTATGTTTATAGCAGCACTGTTTACAATAGCTAAGCTTTGGAAACAGCCCAAATGCCCAAAAATAGATGACTGGATCAAGAAGATGTGGTACATATATACCATGGAATATTACTCAGCATTCAAAAAAGATAAACACATGCAATTTGCAGCAACATGGATGGCGCTAGAAGGGATCATGCTCAGTGAAATAAGCCAAAAAGAAAAAGAAAAATACCGGATGGTCTCACTCATAGCAGGAATCTAGAATACTTAAATAAGGGACCAGGAAAATGAATAACTATAAGAAAGTGAAAATCAAAATCAACAAAAACTATGAACCAGAGACACTTTTTGGGGGGTGGGGGGCGGGAGGGGAGAGATTGGGGTCAGAATGGGGGGATTGCAATTGTATGGGGAATATAAAAATAAAATTTATTAATTAAAAAAAAAGAAAAATTACCATTTCAATTTCGCTAATTGTAATTGGTCTGTTTAGGTGTTCTATTTCTTCTTTATCTAGCTTTGGGTGATTGTAGAGTTGTAGGAATTTGTCCATCTCTCTAGATTGTTAAACTTGTTTCCATATAACTGTTCATAGTTTCCATATAACTGTTTCCATATACTGATTATTCTTTTGATTTCTGCTGTGTCCGTTGTGATTTCTCCTCTTTCATTGATGATCCTGTTTATTTGTGCTTTCTCCCTTTTTTCCTTTGTGAGCCTGCTAGGGGTTTGTCTATTTTATTGATTTTTTCAAAGAACCAGCTCTTGGTTTCATTGATCTTTTGGATTGTTTTTTTAGTTTCCATTTCATTTATTTCTGCTTTGGTTTTTATTATTTCTTTTCTTCTACTGGTTTTGGGGTTTTTTTGTTGTTCTTTTTCTAGATCTTTGAGCTTCGAGATTAGGTTGTTTCTTTGAGTTCTTTCTTGTTTCTTGATGTGAGCTTCTATTGCTATATATTTTCCTCTTATTACCGCTTTTGCTGCATCCCATACATTTAGGATATTGGTGTCCTCCTTGTCGTTCAATTCAAAAAATTTTTTAATTTCCTCTTTGATCTCCTCATTAGTCCAGTGGTCTTCCAGTAGTGTGGTTTTTAATCTCCATGAGGTAGGAAAGTTCCTTGCCTTCTTTTTATGGTTTATTTCTAGTTTGATGCCTTCATGGTCAGAAAAGATGGTTGATATGATTTCAATCTTGGTGTATCTGTTGATGTTTGTCTTGTGCCCCAGTATGTGACCGATCCTGGAGAATGATCCGTGTGCGCTTGAGAAAAATGTGTACTCCGTTTTTTTGGGGTTTAGTGTTCTATAGATGTCTGTTAAGCCCAATTGCTCTAGGTCCTTATTTAGAGCTTTGGTTTCTTTACTTATTTTTTGTCTTGTTGATCTATCCATTGTTGATAGTGGTGTGTTGAAGTCTCCCACTACGTATGTGTTTTCTCTGATGTCTGTTTTCAGAGAGGACAACAGTTGTCTGATATATTTTGGTGCTCCTTCGTTTGGTGCATATATGTTAATGAGTGTTATTTCTTCTTGAAGTATTGTCCCCTTGATCATAATGTAGTGACCATTGGGGTCTCTTTTTATCTTTTTGAGTTTGAAATCTGTTTTATCTGATATAAGTATAGCTGTTCCTGCTTTCTTTTTTGGTCCATTTGCTTGTAGGATTGTTTTCCATCCTTTAACTTTGAGCCTATTTTTATCTTTTGTAGCTAAATGTGTTTTCTGGAGACAGCAAAAGGTTGGGTTTTGTTTCTTAATCCAGGCTGCAACTCTGTGTCTTTTTGTTGAAGAGTTTAGTCCATTTACATTTAGAGTTAATATTGATATGTTAACATCTGTATTTGCCATTGTGTTTGTCTTTCCTTTGATTTTATTTATTTATTCTTTTAATAACCTTTTTTTTTTTTTTTTGGCCTTCTACAAATGAATTCTACCAAACATTCAGAGACGAATTAGTGCCTATCCTTCACAAACTCTTCCAAAAAATTGAGAAGGAAGGGACAATACCAAACACGTTCTATGAAGCCAACATTACACTAATACCAAAACCGAACAAGGACAACACAAAAAAGGAAAACTACAGGCCAATCTCCCTAATGAACACTGATGCAAAAATCCTCAATAAAATTTTAGCCATCAGAATCCAACAATGTATCCATAAGATAATTCACCACGACCAAGTAGGATTCATTCCAGGGGCACAAGGATGGTTTAACATCCGAAAATCAATCAACGTTATCCAACACATCAACAAAAAGAAATATAAAAACCATATGATAATATCAATAGATGCTGAGAAAGCTTTCGACAAAGTGCAACACCTATTCATGAAAAAAGACCTTGAAATTCTTGGGATACAAGGAACATACCTCAACATCATAAAGGCCATCTATGACAAGCCAACAGCCAGTGTCATTCTCAATGGTGAAAAGCTGAAAGCAATTCCATTAAGATCTGGAACAAGACAAGGATGTCCACTCTCACCACTGCTTTTCAATATAATACTGGAAGTCCTAGCCAGGGCAATAAGACAAGAGAAAGACATCCAAGGAATCCAAATAGGAAAAGAAGAAGTCAAACTATCACTATTTGCAGATGATATGATAATATACATAGAAACCCAAAAAAAAATCCACAGAAAATCTAATTCAACTCATCAATCAGTTCAGTAAAGTGGCAGGATACAAAATCAACACGCAAAAGTCAGTAGCCTTCCTATACACAAACAATAAATCTGAAGAAGAAGAAATCAAAAAAACCATCCCTTTTGTTATTGAAACCCGAAAAATCAAATATTTGGGAATAAATCTAACAAAAGAGGTAAAGGACCTATACAAAGAAAACTATAAAACACTGCTAAAAGAAATAGAAGAAGACACAAAGAAATGGAGAGACATCCCCTGCTCGTGGATTGGAAGAATAAACATTATTAAAATGGCCATCCTTCCAAAAGCAATATACAGATTCAATGCGATTCCAATCAAAATTTCAATGTCATTCTTCAAAGAAATAGAACAATTATTGATGAAATTCATATGGAATCACAAAAAAACCCGAATAGCCAAAGCTCTCCTGAAAAAAAAAGAAGGGAATGGAGGAATTACACTCCCAGACTTCAAACTATACTACAAAGCCATAATCATCAAAACTGCATGGTATTGGAACAAGAACAGACATACAGACCAATGGAATCGAATAGAAAATCCAGAAATAAACCCACAGATTTATGGTCAACTAATCTTTGACAAAGGAGCAAAGACTATGCATTGGAGCAAAGAAAGTTTGTTCAATAAATGGTGCTGGGAAAACTGGGTCGCTACATGCAAAAGAATGAAGCTTGACCACTACCTCACACCATACACAAAAATCAACTCAAAATGGATTAAAGAACTAGACATAAGACCTGAAACCATAAAATATATAGAAGGATATATAGGCGAAACACTACGTGATTTGCACATCAAAGACATCTTTACAAACACATCACCCAAAGCAGTGATAGTGAAGGCAAAGATAAACAGCTGGGACTACATCAAATTAAAGAGCTTCTGCACAGCAAAAGAGACAATAACAAAAACAAAGAGAAACCCCACCAACTGGGAGAACATTTTTGCACCCAACACTAATGATAAAGGACTGATCACAAAAATCTGCAAAGAGCTGATGAGACTCAACAACAACAAAGAAAATAATCCAGTCAAAAAATGGGCAGAAGAGCTAAAAAGAAACTTCTCTGAAGAGGAAATGCAAATGGCCAACAGGCATATGAAAAAATGTTCAACATCACTTGCCATCAGGGAAATGCAAATCAAAACTACCATGAGATACCATCTTACACCAGTGAGAATGGCACATATTAAAAAAACTAGCAACAACAAATGCTGGCGAGGGTGTGGAGAAAAAGGAACTCTTCTACACTGTTGGTGGGAGTGCAAACTGGTCCAACCACTGTGGAAAGCTGTGTGGAGATTTCTGGACCTACTAAACATAGAGCTTCCATATGATTCAGTAATTCCACTCCTAGGTATTTACCCAAAGGACACAGAAACATCAATTCCAAAGAACACCTGCACCCCTATGTTTATAGCAGCACTGTTTACAATAGCTAAGCTTTGGAAACAACCCAAATGCCCAAAAATAAATGACTGGATCAAGAAGATGTGGTACATATATACCATGGAATATTACTCAGCATTCAAAAAAGATAAACACATGCAATTTGCAGCAACATGGATGGCGCTGGAAGGGATCATGCTCAGCGAAATAAGCCAAAAAGAAAAAGAAAAATACCGGATGGTCTCACTCATAGCAGGAATCTAGAAAACTTAAATAAGGGACCAGGAAAATGAATAACTATAAGAAAGTGAAAATCAAAATCAACAAAAAACTATGAACCAGAGACACTTTTAGGGGGGCGGGGGCGGGAGGGGAGGGATTGGGGTCAGAATGGGGGGGCTGCAATTGTATGGGGAATATAACAATAAAATTTATTATTAAAAAGAAAAAAAAGAAAAAAAAAGAAAAATTCTATAAATTGTGAAAAAAAAAAAAGAAAAATAAGAAAGGTACTGCCTTTTCCAGATCTGTAAGAGAGTCACTTGTCAATAAAATATCACCAATATAATGGTATAAATGCACTGAAGATGGCCTTTCCCATGGGGCCAAATCTGCTGCCACCAGCCGGTGACACAGAGTAGGGCTATGCAGGTATCCCTGTGGCAGCACAGTGAATGTCCACTGCTGGCCTTCCCAGGTGAAGGAGAACTGGTCTTGACTTCCTGGGGCTATATCTATTGTAAAAAAAAGCATTTGCCAGATTGGCTACAAAAATGGTACATTCCCAGCTCGTGGCTCAGACGATCCATCAAATCTGCCACTGAAGGCACTGCAGTATGCAAGGGGGGAACTACCTTATTCAATTCACGATAATCTACTGTCATGCTCCAAGAGCCATCGGGCTTCTTCACCGGCCACACTAGCGAATTGTAGGGACTGTGGGCAGAACGCACAATGCCCACTTTCTCCAGCTCTGATATTGTGCCTGTAATTTCTTTGTAGCCTCCGGGCAACCGATATTGCTTGGTATTAGTCACTCGCCTAGGGACTGGCAGTTGTAGGGGCGGATGCTTAGCCTGTCCTCTCATCACTGCCTTTACCACACGCACTCTAAGGCGAAACTCTCCGACTGTGGTTTCTAGCCATAAGCCACGTAGTACATCCACCCCCAGGATGTACTCCGGGATGGGCGATACATATACTTTATACTCTTTCGGGGGTAATCACCCAATCCCCAGAGATAGTTTTACTGCTGTCACCTTGACACTCTGGCCTCCATAGCCATCAATATAACAAGTAGACCCATGAAATCTTTCTGGATTTCCATAGAGCAGAGTACATTCTGCTCCTGTGTCTACTAGAGCTAAAACCCTTTGTACGTTAGTCGGGGACCAGTGGATGGCAAGCTCCACATGTGGCCTCCGGTCCCCGCCCGTCCCCTGTGGACGGGTTCCTTGGCCCTCATCCTATTCAAAGGATATCAGGCCATCACCCGAGGACGGGGCTGGCAGCAAGTGAGTGGTCTTCCAGGCGCAGGGCGCGCACCTGAGGCCTGGGGCTTCCAGGCTCCCCCTGAGCAGCAGTCCTTCTCATGGGTGTGAACCTCTGGTCTTCTCGCAGCTGCTGCCATAATTCCAATAAATATGCATTGGGCTGCGCATCTATTTTAGTGCCATCTACCCCTGCTCTTATTAAATCCATCCACATTTGTTTACGGGTGACTTTTATAGGTTCTGTGATGCCAAGAGGCCTCCTTTCCTTCCTTGGCATTCCTTTTGACCTTTCTGAAACTACCCGTATTCCTTTCTGAGAGCGCCGGCTCTCAACTTCTCCTAAGCTGGCTATCATTGTGGTGACGTCGTGTATCTGACGTCCCACATAGGATGCTAGTACTGCCATGAGAGATCCAAATGTAGATGAGGGGGCATTCTTTAATACCAAGTCTCTCATCCCTGCTGTGAAACGCTCGTCGTCAGGATCACGTGTATTCACATTAAACATGGCCTGCCGCATCCCCAATTCCCGAAGTACCTGCACCAGCTCGGCGTACGTCTGCCATCCGCTTACTGTCTCCAGCACGTCTCCCGCATCAGCCCATACTGTCCGTATGGCAGCCATTATCCACTCCAGGAGGGTGTGGTCGCCCTGGCCATACCGCCGGCTTTTCTGCAGCCTCTGTCGCAAGGATGGGTGTGAAGTCACAGAGGCCAGTCTCTCCATCTCTTAAGCCGTGCAAATAATCCCCTCCACCCCCAGGTCCCATAAACGTAGCAGCTGGGCTGCCAAGGGTTCCCCTGGTTTCTGGCGGAACTGTTTGCCCAAGTCCACCAGTTCCGCCTGGGTGTAAGGTCGGTAGGTAGTAAATTCCGTCATCTGTGGTGGTCCTGCAGCCAGACACCCTGGGGCCATGGGTCGCTGCCTCTTCATTTTTTAGTCACCACCGGGCGGGCCCGGAGCATGGGACCAGCCTCCTCCTCCTCTCCAGAGGAGTCTTGCATCTCCGGGGTTGCAGGTTGGTTTGCCACGGCCAGTTGGGACTCAGGCAATGGTTCAGCCTCCCTCTCCTCTTCTCCTGAGCAGGGGTCAGGTATCTCTGGAGTCGCAGGCTGGTTTGCCACCACCGGCTGCGATTCGGGCAAAGGGCCAGCCTCCCTCTCCTTCCTTCCTGAGACGGAGTCTGGCATCTACAGAGGGGTGGGTCGGTTTCTCTGAACTTCTTCCTCCAGAATCCTCAAATGTTGTTGCTGTATCCGCATCTCTTCTCGCATCTCATCCAGTACTTGCTGGATCCTAGATTGCTCTTTCTGCCTGGACTCTCGCAGAGCTGTGAGAAACACCCATCCCACGGCTCCTGCCGCCTTGCGGGCACTGCATCCACTCAGGGTTTCTTCTATTTCATACAGGGCCTGTTCCAAGCACCCCGGGGATCCATCTACCTCTGGCCAATGCTGGGGAGGTGCCCACTGGGTGAGGAGGTCGGCCACCGGGTACCATCTGCTCATGGCCGGCCATCCGGGGATCCCTCTCCAGATTTCAAAGGGTTTCGTCTGCGTAGAGCTGTCCTGCCTCGAACCATCCTGCCGACTACGCCAGTTATAAGGCAACCAACCCATTCCGAGCAGGTTTATGAACGGTTTTAGCAGCCACATGCTCTTCGCCGTGGTTTGTAGTTGCTTCAACACTCCTTCATACACTCCACTCCTCCACCCTCGACACCGCACTACCACCACACCACACTCTGCTGCACCACCCTTATATTATCAGTCTTTTAGCGCAGGTGTACCCACTTCAGGTGCCCGCCATCAGGCATGCACCCAGGATCACAGGGCTCCCTCAACTATCCTGATGGCAGAAGGGCAGAAAAGCCTGATACCTTTAACCTTACCCTACACCAACTTATGCCAATTGTAAAGGTCAGGACTGGACATGGTACAGGTTCTCTGATCCCATGCAGACCGGGTAAAGGAGGAGTCAGAGTCCTCAGTGGTTTATTGCAGGTCTTTTATTGGGGTTCACCAGGCATATGGCAGGTAGGGGTGCTGGCTGGGGGCCTCCCAGCCCCCCAGCAAGTCTTCACTCTATCTGGGCTCTCTGGTGTTCGTTCTGCTGCTTCTCGGCTTCTCTTTTGGCTTCTGCTGCTGCTTCTACTGCTGCTACTGGCGTCCCTGTGACGCCGCCCTTAAAAGCACAGTCTTAGCTCAGCTGAATCCCATCTACATATGCCCACACTCTATTCCAGGTGCCCGCCATCAGGCATGCATTCAGGACAAGGATCCATCATCTATCCTGATGGCGGAAGGGCAGAAAAGCATGACATTTTCTTTACCCTACAGTCACCCACTTCAATGCTGAGCTCAGAAGCAAAAAATGGGGAATAAAACACACACACACACACACACACACAAAATCAACATGGACATTCAGGAGAATATTACACCACAGAGACAGAACAAATTTCCAGAACCCTATCACAGAGACATGAAGATCCATTCTTCCAATCAGATACAGAATTCCAAATTGGCATGAAAAAGAAATTCAAATAAATGGAAGAGAAGTATATCAAAGTTATACAAGAAAATGTGAAAACCAAATGATGTTCTGAGAAATAAAATCAATGAACAGAAGACCAAAATTGAAATTTAAAATAAGAAATTAATGGAGAAGCAAGATATGAAAGTATCAATAGAATATAGCAAAAATTTTGAAGAAAGTTATGGAAGGAAAATGGACCAAATGGATATTGAACCAGTGACATTGAAGAAGTGGATGCACAGAACAATCCAAGTGGAAGAGTACAGATACAGAGTTTTAAAACATGAATAATTTGCCCAAAGGGCACAGAATCATTAATTCAAAAGGGCACCTGCACTCCTATTAGCAGCACTATTTACAATAGCTAAGCTATGGAAACAACCCAAATGCCCAAAAATAGATGACTAGATCAAGAAGATGTGGTACATATACACAATGGAATATTACTCAGCAATCAAAAAGATAAACTCATGCTACTTGCAGCAACATGGATGGAATTGGAAGGGATCATGCTCAGCGAAATAAGCCAGAAAGAAAAAGAAAAATACCGGATGGTCTCACTCATAGCAGGAAATTAAAAAACCTAAATAAGGGACCAGGTAAAAGACTAATTATTATAAGTAAAAATCAAAATCAACAAGCAACTATAAACCAGAGACACTCTGGGGGGCGGGTAGGAGGGATTATGGTCAAAATAAAGTGGGTGGGAATTGAATGGGGACTATAACCAAGATGAAAATGCATACATTGTGCAAAAATGAAAATGATATAAAATATATAAAATAAAAAATTTAAGCAAATCAGAAAAAAATGAATAATTTGCAAACTATATACTCCACGAGAAATGGCAACATAAGAATGATGGTTAACCCAGAGTGTGAAGGGAAAGAGAGAAGGAAACACATAATCTGCTTAAAATAATAATAAAAAAAAAAGTCCGAAACCCGAAGAAGGAGCTGAATATACAAGTACAAGAAGCTTAAAGAACACCAGTATGCCTAAGAAAATGAGACCTCTATCAAAACACAAAGTAGTAAAACTTCCAAGAATTCAAGACAAAGAAATTGAAGCTGGATAGGAAGAAGAAGCAGATAACACATAAAGGGCCCCAGTCAGGCTAACATAAGACTTCTCTGAAAAACCACTATTATAAAGGAGATAATGAAATCACATGATAAAAGTACTTAAAGATAAAAACTGCCAGCCAAGAACATTCTATCTTGCAACATTCTACCTTGCAAAATATGAGAGAGAAATATAGCCTTTCTCAGACAAACAGAAACTGAAGGTGTTCGTAAGTACTAGAAACCCCCTCCAAGAAATATTGGCAGTTCTCATATTTAAAATAAAGAATGCAATATACAAAAAAAAAGAAAAAAAACTAATCAAGGAAATGGAAGCACAAAATGACAGCAACAGATTTTCATATATCTATAATTACTCTATGTGTAAATGCACTGAACTTATCAATTAAAAGCACAGAGTGGTTAGTTGGATTAGGAAATAATATCCAGCTTTCCACAGTCTCCAGGAAATGTACTTGAGCTCCAAAAATAAACATAGATTCAAAGTAAAAGGTTGGAAAACAATCCTATAAATGAATGGGGCCCAAAGGAAGGCAAGAACAACAGCACTTATGTCAGACAAAACAGATTTCAAGGGCCTCCCTGGTGGCACAGGGGATTAAGTCTCAGCAATGTGAAACTATCCTTACCCACTTCAGCAGGAGTTCCATCTCAGGCCATGTAGCTGACCCACAGGGCGCAGCAAACCTCTCCTGTTTCGCCCTCTGCTCCCCTTAACACTGTATTTCAGTTTATTCACTTATTCTGCTTCCCATTCTGTCTCTGGTGAATCCTCTCACCCCCAGCATCTCTGGCCTGCACTCCAGTTCTCATATGCATAAATAAATAAATATTAAATAAAAACAGATTTCAAGTTAAAAACAGTAACAAGAGGCAGGGATGGACACCATGCAATGATTAAGGGAAAAATAATAATACAAGATTTCACCAATACACAACACACATAAAAGAAATACCAAAATGTATAAGGTAGTTAGACTCAACTGTGAAAACACACATTGTGTAAAATATATCTGTGGCAAGGGATCCAGCTTTCTGCTCACTCTCACCAGTGGATCAGATTAATTAGACATAACTTAAATTGGGAAACTATAGCCTTAAACAAAGAATTAGACCACATTGACCTAATAGATATTTGCGGGGCCTAAACCCCAAAATGCTAAATACATGTTGTTCTTAAATGCACATAATGCATTCTCCAGGATTGACCACATATTGGATCATATGACAAGTAGCAACAAATTCATAAAAAAATGAAATAATATCAAAGATGTTATTTGAACATGAAGGTATCAAACTGGAATTCAATACCAAGGATGAAACATAGGGCACCACTAATATATGAAGACTGATCAACATACTACTGAAAGACTACTGAATTAATGAGGAGATCAAAAAAGAAACTAAAAATAACTCAAGACAAATGATGACGAGGACAAAGCCTTTAAAACTGATGGGATGCAGGCAAAGCAGACCAAGCTTGGAGTATATAGCAATACAGGCTTACATCAAGAAACAAGATAAAGCTCAAATAATTAACTTCATCTCACTCCTTAAGAAACTAAAAACAAAAGCCACCAGAAGAAAGCCACCAAAAGCCATCAGAAGAGAGTTAATTTAAAAACTATAAAACTAGAACAGAAATGAATGAAATGGAAATTATAAAAAAAATCCGACAGATTAAAGAAATAAAAAGATGGTTCTTTAAAAAATAATTAACAAACCCCTCACTAAATATTTTAAGAAAATAAGGGAAATATGTCTCTGATTTATAATTGTCTGGTTTTGCTTTGTTGTGTTTTGTATTGTTATTACTGTTTTTTACACTGATGTCTTATTCGGTTCCCCTATATTTCTCTTATGAGTGAAACCGTCAAATACTTTTCTTTTTCCTTCTGGCTTATTTCACCGAACATAATCCCTTCTAGCTCCATCCACGTTGCTGCAAATGGCACGAGTTCATCTTTTTTGATTGCTGAATAATATTACATTGTGTATGGGAAGAGGAGGGAGAGGGATCAGAGGGAGGGAGGGAGGAGCACAGGAGATTGACGTGCATTGAGGAAGGAAATTCTATGGGGACTAACGAGGGGGTGGGGGAAAGCAAATATTGTTTCAAAATGAACAATGATGTAAAAAGAAAATAGAATTAAAAAGAAAATAAGGGAAATAAGTAAAATAAAAGGATCAGAAATGTAAGAAAAGTCATACAGACATTGCAAAATTTAGCAAGATAATGAGATTGCCATGGACATGTATTTGCTAATATGGCTAGAATAGATGGACAAATAGGGTATAATAGATAGGCTAGAATAGATGGACAAATTCTTAGAATAATACAATCTGAGATTGAACAGGAAAGAAATACTGAGACTGAGTAGAGATGAAATAGATAACCTGACTTGATTAATAATAAACAATGAAATTGAAACCGTAGTCAAAATTATCTACAAAAAAAATTATCCCGTACCAGAAGTCTTCACAGGTGAGTTCTACAAACCTTCAAAGATGAGTTAATACTTATCCTTTTCAAAATCTCTCAAAAATATGAGAAACATGGAAAATTTCCAAAACACATTTTATGAGGCCAACAATATTCTAATACCAAAACCAAAAAAAGACAACATGCTAAAAAGTAAACAATAGCTGAATTTACCTAATGAGCATATATACAAATATGTTAGCAAACTAAATCAAACAATGCATTAAAAGGATTATACACTGTGACCAAGATGACTTATACCAATGAAAAAAGGGTGGTTCAACACCTGAAAATCAATCAACATAATTCATCACATCCTTAAAAGGAAAGATAAAAAATATGAATATATCAATAAATGCTAAGGAAGAATTTGATATCACATCACAACATCTAATTGTGATGAAAATCTGGTGTTAAATAGAGCATATCTAAACGTGATAATAGTCATGGCAAATCCACATCTAACATCATTTTCAATGTTGAAAATTAAAAGAATTTCAACTAAGATCTGGTATAACACTTGCATGTCCACTTTCACTACTATTATTCAAAGTAGTATTGGAAAGCCTAGCTGGGTCAGTTAGGGAAGGAAAGGATGTAAAACGAATCCTAACTGGGAAGTAAGAAGTAAACCTATCATTATTTGAAGAATACATGATAATATGTAAAGAGAACCCTTTTGCCCCGTACAGTTTTGTACAAGAATTTTGAAGTTATCCAGTATCGTAACAAATGATAAGGAATTTTGAGCAAAATCAGAATAAAACAGATTTTCAGAATTTCAGGTTTGCCCAGATGTAAATCCACTATTAATGTGGAAAATAGTGAGTTAGGTAATTCTGGAATCCCAATCATAAGGGAAGTCGGCATGAAGATTATATAAGGTCTCCAGTGAAAAATAATTGAAACAATGAATCAGTTCGGGTAAGCAGAGTTTGTTTAAAAAAAAAAAAAACTCCCTTCTCCTATAAAAATAATGAACTAGAAAAGCAGAAATTAAGAAAATGATTCAATTGAAAATTATACCCCAGAAACTGAATACCTGGAAGTAAACTTGACAATGGGGGTGAGACCTACAAACGGGATGAGAAAAAAATATGACTGTTAAAAGAAATAGAAGAATACATAAATAAATTGAATAAATAAATAAATGGATTGGAAGAAACATTCTCAAAATGGCCATCCTACTCAAAGCAATATACAGATTTAGTGCAATCCTATCTAAATATCAATGGCATTTTTCAAAGATACAGAAAAAAAATGGTGAAATTCATATGGAACCAATAAACACACTGATTAGCCAATGCAATCCTGACAAAAATGAGTAATACTAGCCATATCACACCTCAAGACATCAAGCTAAAAATCTATAATAACATGAATAGCATGCTACCAAAATAAAAACAGAAACAGAACAGTAGTTTAGAGTTGAGAGTCTAGAAATAAACCCACACCTATGGACAGTTAATATATGAAAAAGGTATCAAGAATATATACTGAGCAAGGAAAACCTCCTCAAAAAGTAGTGCTGGGAATCTGGACAGTCAAACATAAAGGAATAAAAACAAATCATTATTTCACACCACACACAAAAATCAACTCAAACTGTATAAAAGGACTTGTAATTAACACCCAAAACATCAAATATATAGAAGAAAATATAGGCTAACTACCCCATGATATTGACTTCAGAGATTGTGGGTTAATCTACAACAAAACAATAAGGACTTCATCAAGCTAAAAAAGTGTCTATATGGTGAAAGACACCATAACTAAAATGAAGAGATACCCTACAAAATAGGAGAAAATATTTGCACACTGTACATCTAACAAAGGACTGATATCAAACATCTACAAAGAACTCACTCAATTCATCAAAATAGAAAACAAATAACCTGATCCAAAAAATGGGCAAAATAACTAAATAGACACCTTCCAAAAAAGGCATTCAGTAGGCTAAGAGGTGTGAAAAATTGTTCATCTAGCATCACTTGTCATCATGAAAATCCAAATCACAACAACGGTGAGATTCTGCCTCACACCCATGAAAATGTCCCATCTCAAAAAGACAAGAAACAAGTGCTGCTGAGGGTGTGGAGAAAAGGAACCCTCTTTCACTGTTAATGGGAATGTAGACTGGTCCAGCTCCTATGGGGAGGGGGGGAGCATGAAGATTTCTCAGATTAAAAAAATATCTACCAAATGACCCAGAAACATGAATAGTGGATTGTGTCACTTATATGTGCAACATGGAGATGCCAAAGAAAGCATCAGATAAAGTCAAATCAAAAACAAAAAAAACAAAAAAGCCAATCCTTGAGAACTGACCACATAACTGAGGCAACTACAGGGAAAGAGGGAGGAGAGGTTAGGGAATGGGGTGAGAACAAAGTTTCAGGGAACACAGTGCAGTAAGGTGGTCTTTGTGTGCTTTGGTGGTGGGTGGATTGTGACTACACCTGAGAAAGTGGATCTTATATTTTTAAATCATAATGATGTAAGCAAATTTTACCACAATAAAAATATTTTCAAAAATGAATTATAAAGCTGTCATAATAGCCAGACTTTTTCTCTATTTTCTTTGAAGGATAAAAATAATAAATTATTTAAAAATATGAAGAAATAAAGGGCCTCTCCTGTGAAGCAGCGGTTGAGCACTGGGTTGCGAGGCTGCCCGTAGCCTCTGCAGTGCCAGTTCGATCCCCAGCCAGCTGGTGAGGGTCCCACGTGGCTCACAGACCTCTCCTGCCACCCGCTGCTCCCCTCAGCAATGTACTTCGTCAGTCTGCCTGCTCTGCTCTCCACTCAGGCGCTGGTGGATTCTCTCACCCTCTCGCGCTTCTGACTGTACTCAGTGATTGTATAAATAAATGGATAAATCTTTAAAAAAATTAAAAAAAATATGAAGAAATAAAAATATGGTATCATCACCAAAGATTTTCTCTTCTCATTATAATTTTACATATTGCTAATGAGGTAATTCATCTTAATGATGTCTCTTTCATGACACTCATCTAGTCCAGTATTCACTTTTATGCCCTTAAATATTCTGTGGATGCAAGTCAGCACCAGGCTCTGACTGACCTTTGTGTGTTCGCTCTAATCATCTATGATACCACCATTGAGACTGATACCACGTTCCCTCCTCGCCCTTGCTAACTCTTTCCTAAGTGTGTAATATAAATGCACTCTCAGAAAATGTATTTTATTTGATTTGTTTTCAAGTTAATTTTATCTTAAGTCAATTCTAAACTACTTTATTTTAATGCCAAGATCTAGACTATATTATTTCACATGTCTAACAAAAATGTGACATCTCATGTAATAGAAATTAAAAAAAAAGAGATTGATTCATCCCTTCCTTCCTAGGACTCATCTCTGGCATTATAAAAATAATAGAAAACTACTAAAACCAGGATTACTCTTTGGCCCTTGTCTTCAGGTTGCTGTAATGTAGCCATGGAGTTAGAAATCAGACCTCCATTATCCATCATCCTTGCAAGCTAAAAAATGAGCCGACTTCCCTTATGATTGAGATTCCAGAATTACCTAACTCACTGTTTTCCACATTAATAGTGGATTTAGGTCTTGGCAAACCTAAAATTCTGAAAATCTGTTTTATTCTGATTTTGCTCAAAATTCCTTATCATTTGTTACGATACTGGATAACTTCAAAATCCTTGTACAAAACTGTACGGGGCAAAAGTGACTTGGTTTTATAATGAAGGTGCACAAATAAGACTACCCAAAAATTCTCAGAACAGGTGTCCTCAAGACACTCTACTCTGCCATGCAGAGAATATTGAGCTAAGAGGAATGAAATATCACAAGTTTAATTGGCGGCTTCTGTCCCTGTCTAATCAAAGAAGACATCATCACATAATTTCTGCCTCTTTCCTAATCAGAGAAGCAATCATTGCTCCTACTTTAAAGACCTAGAAAAATGTACTTTTAGAGGATCTCTTCCAGTTGTAGCTTTTTCAGTGAACATTCTCTATCTAAGGATATTATTTTTACTCACATTATGGATGCAATAACCCCACCTAGTCTGTAATGAGAAACAGCCCCTTCGTTTTCCTTGATGCTCCCATTTACAGAAACACAGCATAAATATCTCCAATCTGATCCCTTAATATTTCAGTTTTTAGAACCATGTAAACGCTCCTTATGTGTGTTGTTAACTTTTGGGCTTCTATTCTATGTGCTGTCAATTTGTATATTCAACCAGTTTTAGAAGAACCCAGACTGGGTGTATTTTTATGATTATCTTCTCTCCTTAACAGCCCACCCACTTCACATGCACAGGTTTTCCCTTGCCTGACTGACAGCCCCTAGGAACACAATAGTGGGGATGGATATGGTATTCTTGCAGCAGCCACACACAGCACACCTCTTAGCAACCTGCTTTAATTTGTGTTTCTTTGTTTATTTATACATATATTCATTAACCTATCCTTTAATTTATTTATGTATGTACTTATCTGTGAAGTGCGATCATTTTATATGCTTGTTAATTTTTTGGCAATGCAGGATTTCTCCACTCAAGTGTGGCCATCTTAGATCTCCCACCACCAAAGCACCCAGAATCCTGCACCATAGTCCATTGAGCTCTTCTCCCACGGTTCTCATTCTATACTCTTTCTGCCCCTAATTCTCCTTACCTGGAAGCCTCAGACCTATGGTCAATCTTTTAAGGACTGTTTTAAAGTTTGTCTCTGTCTGAATCTTTGTCAAATTTGGTGACTCTTTTTAGATCTTCATTATCCATTCCTTGTCAGATATATGGTATGCAAATATTTACAGTAGGTTGTCTCTTTGTTTTAGTCATGGGATCTTTTGTTGATCTACTTTATATTCTTCTTTTATTTTCCTTGCTTCTGGGGAAGAATCTACAAAGATATTTCTGAAAAAAAAATTAAAAGATTATTTATATAAGCACTGGGTACAGTCAGAAGCACGGGAGGGTGAGAGAACTCACCAGAGCCAGAGTGGGGAGCAGAACAGGCAGAGCGATGAAATACACTGCTGAGGGGAGCAGCAGGCGCAGCAGGAGAGGTCTGTCGCACCATGTGGGACCCTCACTGTGGGATAGAACTGGCGCTGCAGAGGCTGCAGGCAGCTTCGCAGCCCAGTGCTCAACCGCTGCGCCACTGGGGAGGCCCTATATTTCTGAAATTTTTGTCGGAATGTTTTGCCTATATTTTCTTCTATGCCTTTCATACTTTTAAATTTCACATCTAAGCCCTTTATACACTTTGACTTGCTTTATTGTTATGATGTGAGATAGTGGTCTAATATCATTATAATTTTCACAACACAATTTATTGAAGAGGCTTTCCTTGACCCAGTGCATAATCTTCCTCCTTTTTGATAGATTAGTTGTCTATATAAGTTTCATTTAATTTCTGGTTCTCAAATCTACTTTATCGATCTGTGTGTTTGTTAATTCTTCTAGTACCATGTTCTTTTGATTATTATGACTTTATACTATATTTTGAATTCTAGAAATTCTAGGAATTTCTTCTAGAATTCTAGGAACTCTTGGAATTCTACTATTCCTCCCTTTTTAGTCAGGAGAGCTTTAGATATATGGGGTCTTCTATGGTTCCATATGAATTTCAGTAATACTTGCTCCATTTATTTGAAAAATACCATTGAGACTATTTTTTTAAGATTTATTTATTTATGTATACAAGAACTGGGTATAGGCCAGAGGTGCAGGGGGTAAAAGGATTCATCAGAGACAGAGTTGGGAGCTGGATTGACTGAAATACACTGCTGAGGGGAGCAGTGGGCAAGACAGGAGATGTCTGTTGCACCATGTGGGTTAACTCCCTGGCCGGAGATCGAACATGTGCTGCAGTAGCTGATAATCATCCCCTTGTGCCACAAGGGAGGCTCCCACCATTAAGACTTTTATTGATATTGCAGTGAATGTTTTAATTGCTTTGGGTACTATGGTCACTTTGACAATGTTTATTCTTCAGATCCATGACCAAAGAATACCTTTGCATCTTCTATTTCTTTTTTTATTTATTTCATTTTATTTTATATATTTTATATCATTTTTCATTTTTGCAAAATGTATGCATTTTCATCTTGGTTATATTCCCCATACAATTCCCAACACCCTTATTTTGACCCTAATCCCTCCTCTCCTTCCCACCCCATAGTGTGTCTCTGGTTTATAGTTGCTTGTTGACTTTGATTTTTACTTTATTATAATTAGTCTTTTTCCTGGTCCCTTATTTAGGTTTTCTAAATTCCTGCTATGAGTGAGACCATCCTGTATTTTTCTTTTTCTTTCTGGCTTATTTGTCAAGAAGATGTGGTACATATACACAATGGAATATTACACAGCAATCGAAAAAGATAAACTCATGCAATTTGCAGCAACATGGATGGAGCTGGAAGGGATCATGCTTTTAACATGTTTTATAGTTTTACTTATATAGACCCTTCACCCATAAAGGCTGCCTCTTTTGGTTGTGGCAAACAAAGAAACTTTAAGAAGGAATGTCTCCATATTAATCATTGAAGCCCCTTACGATCCTACCATGGCTGCAAGAGAATCCACTGGACATCAGATTGCTCCTTAAGACAGTCTTCAGAAGTCAAATCTGGCCTCTCAATTAGTCTGGGAGTGGAATGATGGGGCCCTGGGCACCCCTCAACTTCTTTTACAACCATTTAGGAGACTCATGTTATTTGGGGGCATCAAGGGACTGAATATCAACTTTTAAATAGACAATGGGTCACCTACTCTGTCTCACTCTCCTACCTGTGCTAGCTCTCTTCTGTCCCAGTGCACAGTGTATCTGGAACCTCAGTACCCCATCATTTTAATAAGCTTCCGAGCTGCTCCTGGGATTCTCACCTCATTTCCCATTCCTTTTGTATATGTTTAATTGCCTCCACCGAACTCCTGGGCAGAAACATCCTGGTCCACTTGAGAACAACTCAGCCAACTCGCTGACTGTCCCTGGGAGAGTTCTCTGTGCAAGCTTTTATAGGAATCCAATAAAACCAAACAGGGTAATTTAAATTGAAAACTGAGCACAATAAAAGACTTACACAATTAAAAAAAAAAAAGTTCTAATATCAGCCCCAACTCTAAGCCTTCCCACAGGAAATAGTTTCAGCCTTTATGTAACTGAAAAAAAAAAAAAAAGGTATAACCCTTGAGTCTTTTTTTTTTATATATATATACACACACTGGGTACAGTCAGAAGTGTGTGAGGGTGAGAGAATTAACCAGAGCCAGAGCGGAGAACAGAATAGGCAGACCGAAGAAATACACTGCTGAGGGGAGCAGCAGGCATGGCAGGAGAGGTCTGTTGCACCATGTGGGACCCTCACCGGTGGCCGGGGATCAAACCGGAGCTGCAGAGGCTGCGGGTAGCTTTGCAGCCCAGCGCTCAACCGCTGCACCACCAGTGGAGGCCCAATATATATTTATTTAAGCATACAAGAACTGGGATACTGGCCAGAGGTGTGGAGAGTGAGAGGATTCACCAGAGACAGAGTGGGGAACAGAACAGGGAGATTGGCAGAAAACACTGTTGAGGGGAGCAGTGGGTGAGTCAGGAGAGGTCTGCTGTGCCATGTGGGTAGCTCCCTGGCCAGGGATCAAACCCATGCTGCAGTGGCTGTGGATAGCTTCATTGGTTGTATCTTAACCCTTTGCACCACCAGGGAGAACTGTACCTCTCCATTTTAACACCTCACATTATCCACTCCCTCTTAAAGAGAAAAGGCGGAGTTTGGTTGTTTAATAATCAACTACTTAAATATCAGTCTCTGTTACTTAAAGGCCTACCTGTGACTCTTAAATAATTCCCCTCCCCCAGTCCAGCCACCTTCATCCCTGACCAGAAGGAGAGGGAGTGGAGCACAAATGCAGTCAAATACAGTTCCAAAACCTACACAGCTAGAAATGAACTGTGGAATAAGGTGAAAATAAACCACTGGGGCTATATCAAATTAAAAAGTGTCTGTGCAATGAAAGAGACAGTAACCAAAAGAAAGAGACACATTACTGAATGGGAGAAAATATTTGCACACCATATATCTTATAAGGGAGCAATATGGAAGATCTACAAAGAGCTCACACAGTTCAACACACAGTGAAAAAAAAACTCAATCAAAAATTGGACATAAGAGCTTAATAGGGGCCACCCCTGGTGGCACAGCCGTTGAGCGCTGGGCTGCAAAGCTGCCCCCAGCCTCTGCAGCACTGGTTCGCTCCCCAGCCCCCGGTGAGGGTCCCACATGGCGTGCAGACCTCTCCTGTCTCGCCCACTGCTGCCCTCAGCAGTGTGTTTCTCGTCAGTCTGCCTGTTCTGCTCCCCGCTCTGGCTCTGGTGAATTCTCTCACCCTCCCATGCTTCTGACTGTACCCAGTGCTTGCATAAATAAATCTTAAAAAAAAAAGCTCTAACCTGATTAAAAAAAAAAAAAAGAGCTTAATAGGCACTTCTTCAAAGAAGACATGCAGATAGTCAACAGACATATGAAAAAAATGCTCATCATCACTTACCTTCATGGAAATGCCCACCAATTTTTGAAAGTTTTACATTTTTAAATGGTGTATTATGTCAAAGATCAATGTTTTTGTTACTCGGACTGTTTTGTCATATTTAGTTACTTAAAATCCCCGCATTTGTTGAAAATTGCTTTAATTTTTATTCCTTTTGGCTATGAAATATTCCATGGTAGGTATACACCACATATTTTTGATCCATTCATTCCTTGAAGGAGATGTAAGTTGCTAAAATGTTCTAGTTATTATAAATAATACTTCTGTGAATATTGTATAACATAGCATTTATTTTCTTTGGTGGATTCATATTTTATGAAAATATTGCACAAGAGTAGGTTTGCCAGATTGTATGGAATTTCTATTTTTAATATTTTTAGATAAATCCAGATTGTTTTCATAATATTTCTATAAATGATGGTGTTATATTCCACCAAAAGTATGAGCGGTTTCCTTTTTCTCCTACAATTGTTTTTGGGAATCTTTGGAGTGTCATTCTCTCAGTTGTAAATAGTTTTTTTTTCTCAAAGATTTATTTATTTATGCATACAAGAGCTGGGACACAGGCCAGAGACACAGGAGTGAGAAGATTCACCAGAGACAGCGTGGGGAACAGAACAGGCAGACTAACTGAAATAAACTGCTGAGGGGAGCAGCATTCGTGACAGGAGAGCAAACATGTGGGTTGCTCCCTGGCGGGCCGGGGATCGAACTTGTGCTGCAGAGGCTTCAGATTGCTTCATAGTGCAGTGCTTAACCCCTTGCACCACCAGGGAGGCCCTCAGTTGTAAATTGTTACCTCCTTATAGTTTTATAGTTTATTGTGAATGAGCAATTTTTATGTCTATTGGCATTCTGGAGTGTGTGTGAATTAACTATTCATAACTGCTGCCCATTTGTTAATTGGTATTTTGCTTGGTTGTTATTGAATTGTATGAGTTTTTATTATATTTTGGATATTAATCCCTTAGTAGTTATATATTTAGCAAATATTTTTCTCATTAGTACGGTGATACTTAATTGTCTTCTATTATCTTTTGCTGTATAGAAGCATTTTAACTTGAGGTAAACCCAAGTGTTTATTATTGTTTTTAACTCCCTTTGTTTATTAGTGTTTTTAATTCCCTTGCCATAGGCATTGCATTATGAAAAAAATCTTTATTGTGGATATGGCACATATCCCCATCATTTCCTTCTAAGTATTTTATTATTACAGAACTTATAGCTAAATCTTTAAGCCACTTGGAATTTATTTATGTGTATTGTATTAGCAATTAATTACACTGCATTATTTCAAGTGTGATTTTCCAATTTTCCCATTACTGTTTATTAAAGAAAATATCTTTTTCTCATGTTGTGGTCATAGATGTTTTAACAGAGATTAATTGCTGTATATATATGTTGGTTTATGTCTGGATTTTTGATTCTGTTCCATTGGTCTATGTTACTTTATACTAAAGTTTGAAGACAGGTAATATGCAATGGTGTGGTAACAATGGAAGTGATGACAGTGGCCACCATTGTCTTGTGCCAGATATTATGTGAAAGCTTACAGTTTTACTATATTGAGTATTTTATTGACTGTTGGCTTGTGATATATGACCTTTAATACAGTGAAGTAGGTTCCTTCTAGTCCCATCTTGTTGAAATTTTATTTTTTTAAAAAATTTACAAGAACTGGTGTACACAACAGAGGTGTGGGGGTGAGAGGATTCACCAGAGACAGATTGGAGAGCAGAACAGATTGACTCAAATACGCTGCTGAGGGGAGCAGTGGGCAAGACAGGAGAGGTCTACTGTGCCAAGTGTATCATTTCCTGGCCGGGGATTGAACGTGTGATGCAGTGTCTGCAGATTTCTTCATAGTGCTAATGCATAACCCCTTGCAAGGAGGCTCCCCATCTTGTTGAAATTTTATCTTAAATTGGTGCTAAATCACATACTTTGTGTGCATTTATTGATATATTTTATCTTTAGTTGTTTTGATATGATATACGATATAATCGATTTATGTAAATATATTTGCATCCCTGAGATGAATCCCACCTGACTGTGGTGTATAATTCTTGTGATATACTGTTCAATTCAATTTGCTAGTATGTTGTTGAAAATTTTGTATTGGTTTTCATCAAGGATTTGATCTATAATTTTCTTTCTTGTGCTTTTTTTTTGCCTGGTTTCTGTATTAAGGGAGTGTTGGCATCATAAAATATACTACAATTGATTCTTTTATTTTTTTAAGTGAGAAATACAGACATTAGTTCTTCCTTAAAAGTCTGAGAAAATTTACTTGTGAATCCATCTAGGACTGCCTCTTTTCATTGGAAGTTTTTATTACTGCTTCAATATCCATGTTTGTTATTGGTTTGTGCAATTTATTTCTTCCTGATTTAGTCTTGGTAGATTATGGTGATGCAGATTCATCCATTTCTTCAAGCTTATCAAAATTATTTGCATGTAGTTGTTCTTCATAATATAATCTTTTGTATTACTTTGCTGTCTATAGTGATTTCATGTCTTTCATTTGTTAGGCTGTTTATGTTTTCTCTCTTCTAGGAAGGAGTACATGCATTTTGCTTGTCTTTTCAAAAAACCAGTTCTTTATTTCATTGATTTTTGTATAGAATTTTGGATTTCTATTTCATTTATTTGTACTCATTTATTTTTCAGAATTTTATTTTTTTTATTTTTTATATAAATTTTATTTTTATATTCCCCATACAATTGCAACCCCCTTATTTTGACCCCAATCCCTCCCCTCCCTGCTCCCCACCCCCCCATAGAGTGTCTCTGGTTCATAGTTGTTTGTTGATTTTGATTTTCACTTTCTTATATTTATTCATTTTCCTGGTCCCTTATTTAGGTTTCCTAGATGCCTGCTATGAATGAGACCATCCAGTATTTTTCTTTTTCTTTCTGGCTTATTTCGCTGAGCATGATCCCTTCCAGCGCCATCCATGTTGCTGCAAATTGCATGTTTATCTTTTTTGAATGCTGAGTAATATTCCATGGTGTATATGTACTACATAAGACCTGAAACCATAAAATACATAGAAGGAAATATAGGCAAAACACTCCGTGATATGCACATCAAAGACATCTTTACAGACACATCACCCAAAGCAGTGATAGTGAAGGCAAAGATAAACAGCTGGGACTACATCACATTAAAAAGCTTCTGCACAGCAAAAGAGACAATAACAAAAACAAAGAGAAACCCCACCAACTGGGAGAACATTTTTGCACCCAACACTAATGATAAAGGACTGATCACAAAAATCTGCAAAGAGCTGATGAGACTCAACAACAAAGAAAATAATCCTGTCAAAAAATGGGCAGAAGAGATAAAAAGAAACTTCTCTGAAGAGGAAATGTAAATGACCAACAGGCATATGAAAAAAGGTTCAACATCACTTGTCATCAGGGAAATGCAAATCAAAACTACCATGAGATACCATCTTACACCAGTGAGAATGGCACATATTTGCACTCATTTTTAATATTGCTCCTTCTGATTAATTGAGGCCTTACTTTTTCCTCTCTGACTTCTTGTTTTAGTTATGATATTAGGTTATATATTTGGGATACTTCTTACTTCTTTTTAATATTTTATTTTATATAATTCTTACTTTTTTTTTTAATATGTGTCTTATTGCAATTATCTTCTCCCTTGAGACTGATTTTGCTGCATCCCATAATCTGGTAACTTGTGTCATTATTTTCATTCATTTCAAGATATAGTTAAATTTCTGATTTGATTTCCTATTTTATGCAATTCCTATTAAGCAGCGAGGTGTTTAATGTCCATATATTCATAGTTTTACTTTTTTTTTTTAATTCTTATAGCTGATTTCTTGGTTTATGGCACTGTGGTCAGAGATGGTATAATTTCAATGCTTTAGGTTTTATTGACCACTGAATTGTGTCCTAACATGTGGTCTATTTTTGAAGATGCTCCATTAACATTTGAAAATAAATGTTTTTACCATAGTTTTGAAACAGTGCTATAGCAGGGCCTACAGCTGGTCAAAGAACCAGTTAGAGGACAGGTCATTGTCTATGGATTCTCATCTGCACGCAAAATTTCAAGGAACAGCAATGGGGTTTATTTAACAAATGATTAATAAATCTCACCCTAGATAGTGTCCACAAGGTCCAGAAATCCCAAAGAAAATGTCTCTCATTCAATATGGTTCTACCCTGTCAGTGAGGGCCTGGGACTCATGGAACAACAACAAGCAGTGGGTCAGGATCCAACTGCTGGTGGCAGCTGGAGGTGCTCACAAACACGGTCACTGAGATGATGCCATGGCAGCTCACAGTAATAGTCTGCAGGATGAAAAACACTGGACATTGGACTAGAAAGCAAAGGAGGCAACAGCACCAGGAGGCGATGCTAGATGATCAGATACACCACGTTAATAGCTTTCAAAACTGACCCAGATGGAGTGCTGGTCATCTGTCAATAGTGCTAGGTATCCCTGGCCAGTAGTGGTGGTCAAAACTGGTCACTAGGAGGCAGTATAACAGCTCTCAAAAGTGACCCAGACACACAGTCAGTTTCTGATCTACAGTGCTAGGTAGCACAGGCCAGTAACACCCACCACCTGATGCCACTTGTACTGCCCACAAGCAGTGCTCCTTGGGCACCTGCACAAGAACCCTGAGATGGGGGGGCTGTTCTAGTTAAATTCCATCTAGCACCTGGCCTCCATGTAGCTGTTTTGCAGACTTCTGCACCTGGACAGACACCACCACTACTACCACCAGGCCTCAGGTGCTCCGAAGTTCAAGCCAGAGCTGGCGCTAGAGACGGGCCTGCCCACATGAAGCACACTCTGGGTGGTTGGTGGGAACTTGCCACTGGTTCTCCAACCACTCCCACCACTAAGACAGACACAGGGAAGGACCAGTCTTGTTGCACAGCTTGTTATGTGGGGCGGGGCTCAAGTTTCAGTTTTTGGGGTAAAGTGTTCTATAGATCTATTTGGTTTAGCTCCTCATTTAAAGCCATTGTTTCCTTATTTATACCTTTTTTTTTGAAAATCTGCCTATTGCTAAAATTGGGGTGTTAAGGTACACTAGTGTCATTGTGTTGTTATCAATACTTCTTTTAAGTTGTTATTCGTAATCATCTTGGTGCTCCATCATCTGGTGCATATGCATTTATGTTATTTCTTCCTGTTTTATTAGACTCTAAATCATAATATATGGTGTCCCTCTTCATCTCTTTTAATGTTTCATCATCAAAAATATAACATAGCCATCCAGATTTTTTGCTCTTTGCTTGCATAAATATCTGCCAGCACTTAAGACTATGATTCTTTGTTGGCAAGGTGAGTTTCTTGTAAACAGGAGGTTGGGCTTATCTTTAAAACCAATTCAGAAACACTACATCATTTAATGAGTTTAAACCACTTGCATTTAAGGTGGTGTAGGGTAAATAATTGTCAGGCTTTTCTGCCTTCCCGCCATCAGTGTTTGATGACGGATCTACAGTCCTGAATGCATGTCTGCGGGTACTTGGAGTGGGCATACGTAGCTGGGTTCACCTGGGCTGAGACTGGATCTATAAGGGCAGAGTTACCAGGCCACCAGAAGAACAAGCGAGAGAGCGGAACGGAACCAGCAGAAGAAACAGAAGGAGATCACGAGAGAACAGCAGAGAGTCCAGAAAGAGTGAAGTTTTGCCGGGGGCTTCCCAGCACCCCTGACTGCCATGTACCTGCTAAAATGGAATTAAAAGTCTCAAAGCCACTAAGGGATCCAGGACTCCTCCTTCACCTCTGCATAGGAACATAGAGATCCTGCTCTATGCCCTTTTGTAAGGGCAGGAACAGGACACAGTGCAGGTTTTCTGATCCAGCAGACTGGGTAAAGAAGGAGTCCTAGAGAGTCCTCAGTGGGTTTTTGCAGGCTTTTATTGGGATTTACTGGGTACATGGCAGGTAGGGGTGCTAGGAATCTGGGAGGCTGGCAGGCCTCCCAGCCCCCAGCAAGTCTTCATTCTTTCTGGGCTCTCTGGCCTTCTCCCGCGTTCTCTCTGCTTTTCTGCTCTCCTGCTTCTCTGCTTCTCTCTCAGCTTCTACTGGTGTCCCCATGATGCCGCCCTTAAAAGTCCAGTCTTAGTCCAGGTGAATCCCATCTACATATGCCCAAACCCTACTCCAGGTGTCCACTATCAGGCATGCATTCAGGACCTCAAGGATCCATCATCTATCCTCATGACAGGAGGGCAGAAAAGCCTGACATTTTTTCCTTATCCTACAGTCCACCCCCTCCGGGTTTTCTGCCATATAGTCTTTATCAGTTTCTACATACAAGTCATAAAAACATGTCTCTTGGCAATATAAACACTATAGCCATGGCCAGCAAAAGCAAGTGAAATACATCACAATATAACAAAATACAACAGAACACAAATAAGTCCAGGCAGGGCACCAACCTAGTGGCAAAAGACAATTACTGGTACCAGCAGATGATCCACCACTTCTGTTGCTGAAAGCATGCTCATACGAGGGAGGGGAAATCACTCAACATCTCTGTCACATGCCAGGAGCTGTTAGGCTTCCTGACCTTCTCTGACTATAGTCTTGGCTACAAGCCACACACCGCATCTACCCCCAGGATGCACTCACTCCTGGATTGGGGATTCTTTACTCTTTGGGGGTAATCGCCAACCCTCAGGGTTTCTGTCTGCAGTTGCTCCAACACTTGGCTTTCATAGTCACCAATGCGACTCGCAGACCCCTGCATTCAGGCCAACCCAATGCACAAGCACATGGGTCGGGGATCCTTGGATACTAACTCTACATTCAGCTTGGACTCCACCCCAAGCCACATTACCCACCCGACCCCAAGGATGGGTTCCTCAGCTCCTCCCCCTCACTCGACAACAAGCAGGCCATTACCCATAGGTGATTTTACGAGACTCACTGGCCTTCCTCAGCTTACTTAGTGCTTAACAGCCACTCAGGGCTTCCCAAACTTAGTATCAGCACCAGCTTTTGCCTTCTCAGTTGGCTTTTCTCCTCCATCTAGCTGCTGGACATACACAGGCTGCTTTTGGCCACTGAGGTCCACCGCCCAACCCCAGATTCCCGTCTCTTGGGGTGTACAAACAATAGCATCCCCCCCTAGGGTCCCAAAAACTTAAACTGCCAACGTTCTTCTGCCTTCTGGCAGGATTGTCAGTCCAAGTCCATCAGTCCAAGTCTGTTGGCCTCTCCCTGCATCAGCACTGGCGAACTCTGAATCGTGGTCCTCTCTTCTCCTATGATTCTTGCTGCCTCGGGGGTTGTTGGCTGGTCCTTTCAGGCTTCTCCACATGACGTTTCTTCCTGCAGCTCCCATACCTTGCCCATCTCCTGTGCAGCCATGACACCTCCAGCATCGTCACAGGCAAACACAGTCTGTTACTCCTTAGTCCTTCCAGGTCTTCAGAGGGCTCCATACCTGTCTGCGTGGATTATCTTGCCGACTTACGCCAATTGTAGGGCAGGAATGGACACAGGGCAGCAGACTGGGTAAAGAAGGAGTCCTAGAGAGTCCCCAGTGGGTTTTTGCGGGTTTTTATTGGGATTTACTGGGTACATGGCAGGTAGGGGTGCCAGGGGGCCGGGAGGCTGGCAGACCTCCCAGCCCCCAGCAAGTCTTCACTCTTTCTGGGCTCTCCGGCCTTCTCTCCCATTCTCTCTGCTTTTCTGCTCTCCTGCTTCTCTGCTTCTCTCTCAGCTTCTACTGGTGTCCCCATGATGCCACCCTTAAAAGGCGAGTCTTAGCCCAGGTGAATCCCATCTACATATACCCACACCCTACTCCAGGTGCCCGCCATCAGGCATGCATTCAGGACCTCAAGGATCCATCATCTATCCTGATGGCAGGAGGGCAGAAAAGCCTGACATTTTTTTCCTTAACCTACACCTTCCTGCCACTACAGGTGGTTAATGGAATTTTTTGATATTTTTTTAACTTTTTTTAAAGATTTATTTTATTTATTTATACATATAAGAGCTGGGGTGTAGGCCAGAGGTATGGGGGTGTGAGAAGATTCACCACAGACAGAGTGGGGAGCAGAACAGGCAGATCTACTGAAACAAACTGTGTCAGTGGGTGACACAGAGGAGATCTGTTGCACTATGTGCCCTGGCCGAGGATAGAACTTGTGTTGTAGTGGTTGCTGATAGTTTGACAGTGCTGAGACTTAACCCCTTGAGCCACCAGGGAGGCCCAGAGATTTTGATTTGTCTTATCTTTATTATTTGAGTGGGTGGCTTCCTTTTATGCTTTGCTTAGGTCCCATTTCTATTATCTCATGCATTACTTTCATTATTTTTGTTTGATGGTTCCACTGATGTCAGTAAATTATGACTATTTGTGTGACCGACTGGAAGGTCTGGTCTCCAACTGATTCTAATGGGTCATATTGTTATTTTCGTCCTCTTCCTCCATGTTAAAAGTAGATGTCCTTTGCCTCAACATTCATTGTATTCTATCAAAACCCTTTTAGTATTTCTTTCCTTAATGATTTTGTGTTGACAAATAATTTTCATTTTTGCTTTCCATTGAAACTCTTTACTCTTCCTCCTATCTTGATTGTTGATCTTGTTGGGTTGAGGATTCTGAGTTGACAGTTGTTTTAAAGTACTTTGAAACTCTTTATATTCCCTTAATGCTTGTAGTATTTCTGTTTAAAAAGATTCTGATGATCTGATTGGTGTTCTCTTTTTCTTTTCTGTCTCTTTATAGTTTTGGCATTCTGCCCTTATGTAGGGTAAGTGAAAAAAGTATCAGGTTTTCCACCCTCCCGCCATTAGCATTAATGATGGATCCCTGCTGTCCTACATGAATGCCTGATGGTGGACACCTGAAGTAGCATTTGGGCATGCATAGTTGAGCACACCTGGGCTGAGACTGGGATGATAAGGGCGACAAACCCTTATCAGCAGAACAAGAGCAGAATCAGAAGAACAGGGCCTCCCTGGTGGCGCAAGGGGTTAAGCACCACGTTAAGAAGAAATCTGCATCCTCTGCAGCATGAGTTCAATTCCATGGCTGGCCAGGGAACAACCCACATGGTCCCGCAGACATTTTCTGACTCGCTGCTGCTCCCCTCAGCAGTGTACTTTGGTCAATCTGCCTGTTCTGTCCCCCACTCTGTCTCTGATGAATCCTCTCACCCCCTGCATCTCTGGCTTGTACCCCAGCTCTTTATGCATAAATAAATAAATCTTTTCAAAAATCAGTAGGGAAGTAAAGGAGAAGCAGAGATCACAAGAGAACACCAGAGATCCCAGAAAGAGTGAAGACAGGTTGGCAGGCCTCAGGCCCTCTGGCCCCACTGCCATGTAAAAAGTTCAGTAAAAGCCTGAAAAGCCACCAAAGGCTCCAGGACTCTCCATTAGTCATCTGCATGGATTACAGAGATCCTATTCTGTGTCTTCCTGGCACTACATCTTATCACTTGTTCTCAATAGCTTTGTTATTTATCTTGATGTGTTCTGTAGGGTAAGGTAAAAAGTATAAGGGTTTTCTGCCCTCCCGCCACCCGAATGCATGCCTGATGGCGGGCACCTGGAGTAGAGTGTGGGCATATGTAGATGGAATTCACCTAGTGTAAAGGCAGGAAGGACCACAGTGTAGGTTTTCTGATCCCATGCAGACCGGGTAAAGGAGGAGTCAGAGTTCTCAGTGGTTTTTTGCAGGTATTTTATTGGGATTTACCCAGTACACAGCAGGCAGGGGTGCTGGGGATCCGGGATGCTGGCAGTCCTCCCAGCCCCCACCAAGTCCTCACTCTATCTGGGCTCTCCTGCGTTCTCTGCTTCTCTCTTGGCTGCTTCTTTCGGCTTCTACTTTCGGCTTCTGCTGGTGTCCCTGTGACGCCGCCCTTAAAAGCCCAGTCTTAGCCCAGGTGAATCCCATCTACCTATGCCCACGCCCTATTCCAGGTGTCCGCCATCAGGCATGCATTCAGGACCGCAAGGATCCATCATCTATCCTGATGGCAGGAGGGCAGAAAAGCCTGACATTTTTCCTTACCCTATACCTAAGCTAAGACTGGTCTTTTAAGGGTAGCGTCACAGGGACCCCAGCAGAAGCCAAGAATGAGCAGAAGCTGAGAGAAGAAGAAGAGAAGCAGAGAGAATGCCAGAGAACCCAGAGAGAGTGAGGATTTGCTGGGGGCTGGGAGGACAGCCAGCCTCCCAGCCCCCTAGCACCCCTGCCTGCCATGTGCCTGGTAAATCTAAATAAAAGACCTGGAAAAGCCACTGAGGGCTCCAGGACTCCTCCTTTACCCGGTTTACTGGACCAGAAAACCTGCATTGTGTCAATCCTGCCCCTAAAATTGGCGTAGTCAGCAGGATGACCCATGCAGATGGGTATGGAGCCCTCCGAAGACTTGGAGGGACTGAGGAGTAGCAGACTGAGAGCCTGTTACAACGCTGGAGGCATCATGGTGGCACAGGAGATGAACAAGGTCCGGGAGCTGCAGGACGAGACCTCGCCTGCAGGAGACACCCAAGAGGACCAGCCCAAGACCGCTGAGGCAGCAGAATCATTGGGGAAAGAAAGAGGACCACGATTCAGAGCTCACCAGTGCTGACAGAAGGAAGAAGCCTATGGACTTGGGACTAATGGACTTGGACTGAAAATCCCGCCAGAAGGCGGAAGACCTTGGCAGGCTATGATTTTTGGGAATCTGGGGGTGGCCAGTGGACCTCAGTGGCCAAAAGCAGCCTGTGTACTGCCCAGCAGTTTTTAGGCAGAGGAAAAAAGCCAATTTTGAGAAGGCCAAAAGCTGGTGCTAAGTTGAGGAGCCCTGAGAGGCTGTTAAGCAGCCTAAGAATGCTGAAGACCAGTGAGTCTCTTAAAATCACCTGTGGGTGATGCCCTGCTTGTTGTTGAGTAAGGGTGAGGATCTGAGGAACCTGCCCTTGGGGGACAGGTGGGGAACATGGCTTGGGGTGGAGCCCAAGCCGAAGAGGGGACCCAAGAGAGGCCACATGTAGAGTTTGGATCCCCGACCCTTGTGCTTGTGCAGTGGGCTGGCCTGAGTGCAGGGGTCTGCGTGTCGCATTGGTGGCTATGAAAGCTGAGTGTTGGAGCACCACAGACAGAAACCCTGAGGATTGGCGATTACCCCCAACAGTATAGAATCGCCAATCCCAGAGTGAGTGCATCCTGAGTGTGGATGCGGTGTGTGGCTTGTAGCCGAGACTACAGACAGAGAAGGCCAGGAAGCCTGAAGGTTCCTAGTGTATGACAGTAGATGCCATGAGTGGTTCCCCTCCCTCGTATGAGCAGTGCCTTCGGCAGCAGATGTGGTGGCTCATCTGCTGGTGCCAATAATTGTCTTTTGCCACTAGTTTGGTGCCCTGCCTGAAATTACTTGTGTTCTGTTGTATTTTGTTGTTCTATTGTAATGTAAATTATTTGTTTTTGTGGGCCATGGCTGCAGTGTTCTATTGCCAAGAGAAACATATATGATTTGTATAGATTGTATGGCAGAAAACCCTGAGGGGGTGGACTGTAGGGTAAGGTAAAAATTATCAGGCTTTTCTGCCCTCCCGCCATTAGGATGGATGACGGAACACTGTGGTCCAATATGCATGCCTGATGACGGACCCCTGGAGTAGGGTGTGGGCATAGGTAGATGGGATTCACCTGGGCTAAGACTGGACTTTTAAGGGTGGCGTCATGGGGACCCCAGCAGAAGCTAAGAACGAGCAGAAGCCGAGAGAAGAAGAGAAGCAGAGAGAACGCCAGAGAGCCCAGAGTGAGGATTTGCTGGGGGCTGAGAGGACTGCCAGCCTCCCGGCTCCCCCAGCACCCCTTCCTGCCATATGCCTGGTAAATCTAAATAAAATACCTGCAAAAGCCACTGAGGGCTCCAGGACTCCTCCTTTACCCAGTCTGCTGGATCAGAAAACCTGCACTGTGTCATTCCTGCCCCTACATCTTCCTATCTCATTTTATTTTATTTGGGTCTCTTGGATCATAACTTCTGGTTCGTTTCCAGAGTTAGATGATTTTCAGTGATTAATTCTTTAAAATATGTTTTCTATTTCGTTCCCTCTTTTTCTTGGATCCCCATGGTGCCAATATTATTTCTCTCGATATTCCAGAGAGTTCCTGCACTGTTTTCATTTTAAATGCATCTTTCTCTACTTTTTCTATTGTTGTGTTCTCCAGTTTTGTGTTTTCAAGTTTATTAATTCTCTACATTGCTGAGTTGTCAAGGTTCCCAACTGTACTTTTTCAAGTCAGTTATCATGCTACTTAGGTCTATTATTTCTGAATATATATGACAAATATTTTTATTATATTTATCTTGCTGTTTGTTTATATTCCATGTGTTTTACTTTTAAATTCAATTAGCACTGTCAGGACTGTTGCACTGAATTTCCTCTTTTGTCATGCTCCTCAGTACTTTCAGATTTTTTGTTGTTTGTTCTGGCATTTGCACTGTGTTCTTCTGTCTCCTTAGCTTTGATTTTGTATGGATTTTAGTAAGGATATATTTTCAACTTGTTTTTATATTTTTGGAGTACATGGGGGACTGTACCAGAGAGAAGTGGTAGATATAAAAGAGTACAAGGACACTAGGAATGAAAAGATTACCTCTAGTATACCCAGGAATTTGTAATTCCTGTTGTAAAGGATTTCCTTGTTGGTGATAACAAGAGTTTTAGATATCTCAGCTCGAGACAGGGAATGGGCAGGTGGTTTGGATATCTCGCCTGGGGTGGGGGTTGGCAGATCTTACACATATCTCAGCTTAGGCCTCAGTAGTAGTCTCTTCTATCAGAAAATTCAGGTATTACAAACAAATTTAGGCTATATCTGTTTTGTATTTGAGCCTCAGATTCAAGCCAATGATCTTTGTGTTGTGATGTGGGCTATGTAACTCTCCAGCGATGAACCTTCCATCCTAGAGCTGCTTGTGCACTCCTTTATCTTGTGTAGTGCCAGGTTTTAGGAGCCCCAATGTTGGCATGTGTCCAAGTCAATAGTTGTAGGGATCTCTGCACCACAGTCACTACTCCCTCTTATAGGATGAATGCCTCATTATTATCTAAAATAAAATTCACTGAGTGTTTTTCCTGCTCTTTTAAATCAGATTGATGTTCCCATATTGTGTGCTGATTATCAGTTTTCTCCTTAGGGGGTTTGGCTTTGTTTTTGCAAAGGTTTTATTGTGCATTCTGGAGGAGGAGCATCTGGCATCTTTACTCTGCTACTGTCTTGACACATCTTTACATATCATCCTCACAATCACACCTATTGTCAATATGGGGATCTTGCAAGCAAGGGTAGTTTTCTCAGCCTTCTTTTTTTAATTATTTTTTTAATTTTTTAAATTTTTAAACAATATTTACTTCCCCCCACCCCCTCAGATTGAGTGCCCATAGAATTTCCTTCCCCAAGGCACCCGTGTACCATCACCACAGTCCCCTGTGCTCCTCCCTCCCTCCCTCTGATCCCTCTCCCTCCTCCTCCCCTGCAGGATGTCTCTGATTTAATATTGTCTGTTTTTGCTTTGTTATGTTTTGTACTGTTATTATTTTTTTTACACTGATGTCTTATTCGGTTCCCCTATATTCCTGCTATAAATGAAACCATCCAATATTTTTTTTTTTCCTTTTTGGCTTATTTCACTGAGCATAATTCCTTCTAGCTTCATCCACGTTGCTGCAAATGGCATGAGTTTATCTTTTTTTGATAAAAAAGTGTGAGTTTTGGGGCTATCCTTATAGTTATAAGATTTTTTAGTAAGATAAATTAATAGGCTCTGATGTATTGGTTTTTGTCAGTTTCATATATCAGCACTGTGTGTATATTTCTTTCCTAAATTTCTAAGGCCACCTTAGATCTTCTTTTTCATGCATTTTCATTTAATTGCGGCTGTTTCTATGCCTTCTGAAACACTAGATCTTGGTTGAGAAAGAATCAATCTGTAGGGTAAGTGAAAAATCATCAGGCTTTTCTGCCCTGCTGCAATTAGCATTAATGATGGATCCCTGTGGTCCTATGGCTGATAGCAGACACCTGGAATAGGGTGTGGGCATGCATAGGTGGGCACACCTGGGCTGAGACTTGGCTTATAAGGGCAGCATCAAGGGGACACCAGCAGAGAATGAGAAAGAGTAGCAGAACGAGAACGAAAGCAGAATCAGCAGAGAAGCAGAGACCACAGGAGAACGCCAGAGAGGCCAGAAAAAGTGAAGATTCGCTGGGGACTGGGAGGCCTGTCAGCCCTGGCTTCCATGCCTTGTAAAAAGCTCAATAAAAGCCTGAAAAGCCACAGAGGGCTCCAGGACTCTCCTTTACCTGTCTTCTTGGATCATAGAGATCTTGTCCTGTGCCCTCCTGCCACTACACAGTCTCAATCTGGTCTTTTCTATAGAAATGTGTCCATCTTGTTAACTTTTTAATTCTGTGGTCTAGTATACATAAATCGGAGATTAGAAACAGAATGCCCACCCATTTTTAAATAAGCAACTTATAGGTCTTGCCTCTCTCACTGTTCCCACTCAAAAATTGAGGGGAAGATACTCTAGATGTTATATAGGGTGTTGGTAATTTTGGACTCAAGGCTAGGTCTAGATATGCAAACATGTTGGGTCTAGATATGCAAACATATGTTCTCCTGGAGTTTTATTTTTGTCCAAATAACTAATCACTTTTGTTTGAGTTCAACAATCTTTTTTTTTTTTTAAACTCAATTCCTCTCTCAGTATTACCTCTATTTGGAGTCCATAAATAGTATTTTTTTCCACACTTGCAAGTCCCAAATTTTTGTTCTTTCTTCTATCTCTCACCACCTAATTTTAAAGCATTCATTTTTGCTTGCGTAATTAACTTTCTCTGCCATATTGAAAAAATATATATATTAGAACCTTCACCTCACATTGAATATCTTCGAAAGATGTTTTTGTTTTCTCAATGACCAATGATATCATTATTGTACATTATTTTTTCTTTTTATATTTTATGTGTCTATAAATATTTTATGAATCTTTCTGACTAAAAACCTGTACTAGGTTTAGTTTGAAATAATTATTAGGGCTGCTGAATGTATACTGTATTAGATGTACATAAGGGGAGTGATATTATTTTTAATATGTTTACTGTTTGTATTCTAAATATGCAAATGCAGTAGTATGATTACAGGCAGTTTGCTTATTAAATCATCATACCTTAAAGTTAAATACATGGGCATCCACACCCTAGTCCTTTCTCCTAGACAATAAAATAAGAGTTATGCTAATTGCTGTGTGCACTGTCTGGTACCCCATAAAAGTGAGATTTGAGGGAAAATATCCTGCTTGAGAATGTACTGACAACTCTCTCTTCCTGAAATTTTCTCCTTAAAATATAATGGAATTGAGTCATAATTTCAGTCCTTTGGATTGAAATAAAGTATATGGAGGGGTTACATAGCCTTCTTTACAACCTAGAGACGTTTCCAAATTCCAGGTCTGATTCCTCCTTGACATATGAAGGTAAGACTCCCACGTTCCCCTTCCCACCATGGAAAGAAAACCTGGCTATACTCACTTTCTCTCAAATTCTATTCCCTTTTATTGACCAATGGAGTGAAGACCAGCTTTCCAGTATCAGGGCATTCAGCATATAGCTCTAGGTCCCAAACAAAAGAAGGCTACATGAGAAGCTGCCTTTGGATCTACTTTTCCCTTGGAAGCTAACAAATCAAGTGCATATGTGATATAAAAATCACATACTGGCAAATTTTTATGATTAGCTCTGAGTTGTCCCACCAGCAGTGGAGCACATGACATTGTTCTACTTTTCAGTGAGATTTCTGCGAAATGTTCTAGTTTCCTGAACTCTTCATATATCAGGAAATAGTTTGAGGAGAAGGAAAGTAACTTATTTTTTTTTTAAGATTTATTTATCCATGCACACAAGAACCAGGGTACAGGCCAGATGCACAGGAGGGTGAGAGGATTCACCAGAGACAGAGCAGGGAACAGAACAGGCAGACTGACAAAATACACTGCTGAGGGGAGCAGCAGGCACGACAAGAGAGGTCTGCTGCACCATGTGGGCTTCTTGCCAGCAGGCTGGGATTGAATCTGCACTGCAGAAGCTGTGGACAGCTTCACAGTGCTGCACTCAACAGCCTGCGCCACCAGGGAGGCCCGGAAAGTTACTAATTTTTAACAAATAAAAGTGTGTGTGTGCTTGTGCAAGTAAATATCTGTTTAAAGAAAATATGAAGACAGATGGAAGCTATATTTCTGTGAATTTACCTTTTTATTGCTTTGAATTTAAATACTCTACACTATATATACATGAAGAGAATTTAAAATTTCTAAAAATGTTAGGCAAAGAGAAAAAACTGAACATAATCAAAACCTAGTCTTTTGCCTGAAGATTAGAGGTACATGGAGTAACTTAGGCAAAACAAACATGGAGTAACTCAGGCTTTTGTTTGCCTGATGGAGACCTTGAGATTCTTGCTGGAGTAAATAGTAATTGGAATATAACTGTAATCAGAATGTTTAATCCATTAGTATTTAATCTAACATTTAACAAATTGGTATTGGCAGCTGCAATAACTTTTCCCACTTCTGAAGAGATCCCACTTTCTTTAACTGTTAGCTTTTGGGTCATTCAGATAGCTGATGAAGGAATAAAAATAATCTTTTGACAACTCTATTTTGTAGTGACTTCATTGGAAGCACAGCTATATTAGAGATGGCATGACCATGATTCCTTTTTCCAATCCACAAGAAGGGAAGGAAAAACAACAGAGGACAAGCAGAAAGCATTTAATGAAATGCAGCTGCCAATACCAATTTGTTAAATGTTAGATCAAATACTAATGGATTAAACATTCTGATTATAATTATATTCCAATTACTATTTACTCCAGCAAGAATCTCACCTTTTTATGTCATCATTTTAGAAGAAGATATTCTCATGTAAGGTATAAAACTTGTACATTAAAAAATATATATTTCTGAGTCAATTACTCCTATAATTCACAAGCATTTCAAGAAATGTTCCCTTGATTCCTCTACTATGCACTTACATCACAGTATACACACTAAACATTCTAAGAGACCACTTTCTCTAACCATGACTTACAGAAGAAGCACCAAATGAGCTTACATAAAAAAATTAAAGTAAAATGAGAAGTGTTTTTAATGTATGAACAATATAATTGTGATGGCATCATTATATGTGTTCCTTCTCCATTAGTGGCAAAAATATAAATCTTTATGTTTTTGAAGTTTTGGGGTTTTTAAAAAGATTTATTTATTTATTTTTACAAGCACTGGGTATAGTCAGAAGTGCTGGAGGGTGAGAGAATTCACCAGAGCCAGAGCGGGGGGAACAGAACAGCCAGACTGACGAAATACACTGCTGAGGGGAGCAGCGGGCACGGCAGGAGAGGTCTGTCGTGTCATGGGGGACACTTCCCTGTGGCCGGGGATCAAACCAGCACTGCAGAGCAGCTTTGCAACCCAGCGCCCAACTGCTGCGCCACCAGGGCCCATGATTTTGAAGTTTTTCTCTTAACTTTATTGTTTGGTAGTTTGATAAATTTTGATTATTTTCAGTGGATACATTGTAGACATACAATTCAGTTTATTAAGATGTGACAGCTGCCAAAGAATGTTAAATCATTTTTTTCATTTTTCATTCTATTCCACTTCATCCTTATTAAATAACAAACACCAGCTAAAGAATCATGAACTATAAGAATTAAATATCTGAATGCTACAAAGAGCAACCTCTTGATATATACCTTAATTATCCTTAGTCATTTCAAATTTAGTATAAACACCTGCTCATAAATTTATTCTCAATGGAATTAAATTAGCTAAAATTAATGAATTTCAGTTTATATTTGGTTCCTCTGTGTATATATATAATTGAGTTTCTTTCAATAAGACTTCACTCCAAATCTCTATTTTATTTTTTTAAGATTTATTTATTTGTGCATACAAGAACTGGGGCACAGGCCAGAGGTGTGGGTGGCAGTGAGAGGATTCACCAGAGACAGAATGAGGAACAGAACAGGCAGATTACCTGAAAAACACTGCTGAGGGAAGCAGAGGGTGAGTCAGGAGAGGTCTGCTGTACCCTTTCGGTATCTCCCTGGCCAGGGATCGAACTCATGCTGCAGTGGCTGTAGATAAATTCACAGGTTGCATCTTAACCCCTTGTGCCACCAGGGAGGTCCCCAAATCTCTATTTTCCTATTGGAAAACTGTGAGAAGTCTGCATACACAAATATGTTTCATATGTGCTAAAAAAGACTTTTTTTTAACTTAGATGAGACTGAATAAATTGTATTTTCCATTTATGGGTAATAGCACATTAATCTCTACCTTTAATCTTATTTCTGATGTTACATTTATGAGATCTCTATTCCTAACAGCATGCACTAATAAGTCTGCCAGCTCAGAGGCTTCTTTATATTTCTTCCAATTACTGGTTTTGGTGGTTATACACTATCAACATTAATGTTTTGTAATAAATCAAACTAAGAAGATATCCAAAAAGCCCACATACTTATGAATACATATTGTAGAATTAAATTTGCATTTATAATTCTAAAGAGAGTAATAACAATTTTTGCTTTTATTTAAATTCATGTATAGGGCCTCTCTAATGGCACAAGGGGTTAAGATGCAACCTATGAAGCTATCTGCAGCCTCTGCAGCACGAGTTCAATCCCCGGCTGGCCAGGGAGCAACCCACATGGCGAGGCAGACCTCTCCTGACTCGTCCACTGCTCCCCTCAGCAGTGTACTTCGGTCAATCTGCCTGTTCTGTTCCCCACTCTTGTCTCTGGCGAATCCTCTCACCCCCCACACCTCTGGCCTGTACCACAGCTCTTGTATGCATAAATAAATAAATCTTTTAAAAAATCAAAATAATGTATATATAAGCCTATATACTATATTATTCACATGTAGATTTCAAAATATTCATTAAAAATAACAATTGACAAGAAATATGGTTCTAGCATTTGAAGCTTTAAAAAATCTGTTATACTTTTAAAAGAAAATTGTTAACCCAAACTATAAATTTAAAAATAATCTGTACCATGATCCAACCACTATGGAAAGCTGTATGGAGATTCCTCAACCTACTAAACATAGAGCTTCCATATGATCCAGCAATTCCACTCCTAGGTATTTACCCAAAGGACACAGAAACATTAACTCAAAAGGGAACCTGCACCCCTATGTTTATAGCAGCACAATTTACAATAGCTAAGCTTTGGAAACAACCCAAATGCCTAAAAATGACTGGATCAAGAAGATGTGGCACATATACACAATGGAATATTACTCAGCATTCAAAAAAGATGAACACATGCAATTTGCTGCAACCTGGATGGAGCTGGAAGGGGTCATGCTCAGCGAAATAAGCCAGAAAAAATATAAAAATACTGGATAGTCTCACTCATAGCAGGAATCTAGAAAACCTAAATAAGGGACCAGGAAAAAGAATAACTATAAAAATGAAAAAAAAAATCAAAATCAACAAACAACTATGAACTAGAGACACACTTTGGGGGGACAGGAAAGGAGGGATTGGGGTCAAAATCAGGGGGTTGCAATTTTATGGGGAATATAAAAATAAAAAAATAGAATGCAAGTGCAAAAAAAAAATAAAATTAATCTGTACCATGAAATATAGCAAACATCTTTGATATATGCCATCCTATTTAAATATATACACACCACAGTAATTAATGCATTTATATATTTATAAATTTATATTTTATAAGTGTATATAAAAAAGCAATTGCAAAGAGAATAATATGGCATATCTCTTTTTTATAGGAAAAATACCACATTTTCTGTGCTGCATACAGTGAATTATTTAATTATCCTTTGATAATGTGTATATTTTTTAATTACAATGAGAGTTCATTGTACTTGTAAATACCCTAAGATCCATGAATGATCAATTATAACATTTTAGCATACATAGTTTTTCTTCTCTTGAGAAATGTCCCCAGGGTTTATAATAAAAATAAAAAAATAATTTAATGCGTTATAAAAACAAAAAAATATATTTAGTGAATTTAAGAATCTACATTGCTTTATAAAATATCAATAGTGATATGTTAACAGGTATTTTAAGCAAAATTAAACATGCAGTACGTTTTCAAACCCCATATTTTGTCTGTTTGCTGATTTGGTTTTGCTTTGTTTACTCTTTAGTTTCATAAAGACCCAAAACAAGAAAAAAAAGAAAATATTTATCAGGGAGGACAGACCAAGTCATCCTAACATTAACAAACACCTTAAAATTCAGTTACAGCAACTGGGGTTGATTTCCCATTCTATGTATTTTTTAGTAATTTGTTCTTTTAGTTCTGGTAACTTTAGGATTTTCCCATTCAGGTATAGCCATGGTAGGAGACCTGCCACCACCAAATCACCCATGGTCCCCACTATAATCCAATATGTTCCCTTTCTCTTTGTTCATACCTCACACCCCACTCCTCTTCTCTTTGGACATTTCAGCTTTATAGTAAGTAGTCAAGGGCTAACTTTTAAGTTTTTTTTTTTCCCCCCTCTGGTTCTTAGTTTTGTTTCTATATTAGTGACATTATCCAATATTTAACTTTCTCCTCACTTTTTCTACATTGCTTATCAGTGCCTTGCTCCACACAACCTTTATTAACCTCTCAGGCTGATAAAATAGTCTCTGTCTAGAAAATTGACAGTATTCTTGGCACAAAGTCTTAATTTGTATTGTTGCTATAATAATTACCATACATTTATTGGGCATTTAACTTATTTTTTTTAATAGAGGCATGTTTATTTATTTTATTTATTTGTTTGTTTTGTTTATGCATGCACTGGGTACAGTCAGAAGCGCGGGAGGGTGAGAGAATTCACCAGAGCCAGAGCGGGGAGCAGAGCAGGCAGAAGGACCAAAGTACACTGCTGAGGGGAGCAGCGGGCAGTAGTAGAGGTCTGCGTGCCATGTGGGACCCTCCTCAGGTGGCCGGGGAGCAGCCGGGGATCGAACCAGCGCCCGGCGCCGCAGAGGCCGCGGGCAGCTTCGCAACCCAGTGCTCAACTGCTGCGCCACCGGGGAGGCCCTGGGCATTTAACTTAAAACAAAAAAATCTATTATCTTATAGTTTGTAGGTCAAGAATCAGACATGTGGCCTCCCTGGTGTTGCAGGGGTTAAAAACAACACTATCAAGCTATCACCAGCCACTGCAGCACAAGTTCAAGCAGTTGCCAGCCAGGGAGCGACATACATGGTGCAGCAGACCTCTCTGCCTGGTCTGCTGCTTCCCTCAGTAGTGTATTTCAGAATATCAATTGATGTACCTGTTCTGCTCCCCAATCTCTCTAGTAAATCCTTCCCCCCACCACCTCTGGCTTACACCCCAGTACTTATATTGATAAATAAATAAATCTTAAAAAAAAGAATCAAACATGGTTTTCTCCACTCTAAGATCAGGGTATGGTTGATTGGACTACATCCTTCTATGGGTTTTAGGAAAGAATCCATTTTCCTTGCATCTCCAAATTTCTTGAGGTCACTCAAGAAGCTGTTGAGATCAAAGGTGTCTTCCAAAAAAAAAAAAATGTTTAAGTCCCAGTCCTTTTTTGGTGAAAGAATGGACAGAAAGTTGGGCCTCCAGGCAGTGCAGTGGGTTAAGCGCAGTGCTGTGAAGCTGTCCTCAGACTCTGCAGCACGGGTTCGAGGGTTCGATTCCTGGCCTGCCAGGGAGATACCTACATGGTGCAGCAGACCTCTCCTGCCTAGCCCACTGCTCCCCTCAGCAGTGTTTTTGGTCGTCTGCCTGTTCTGCTCTCCACTCTGTCTCTGGTTAATTCTCTCCCTGTCCTGTGTCTCTGACCTGTACCCCAGTTCCTGTAAATAAAATAAATTAAAAAAAATATGTTCTATGTTTTTCCTTGAGAAAAGTTTCCCAAATAACACTTCAGAAGCTGCCTGCCAGGAGATATAATTTGGTGACACTTAAATGTTATACAGAAACTCACTTTCACTTCTTACTGTAAGCTTCTGACTAGAATCAAGAACCTTATCTTGGACCTTCTGGGAGGTGCAAGGGGTTAAGACACAACTCATGAGGCTGTCCGCAGCCACTGCAACATGGGTTCTATCCCTGGCCAGGGAGATACACACATGGAGCAGCAGACATCTCCTGGCTCGCCTGCTGCTGCCCTCAGCAGTGTATTTCAGTCAGTCTGCCTGTTCTGTTCCCCATTCTGTCTCTGGTGAATCCTCTCACCTCCCGCACCTCTGGCCTGTACCCCTGTTCTTTTTTTTGTTAAGATTTATTATTTATTTATTTATTTATACAAGCACTGGGTACAGTCAGAAGCACAGGAGGGTGAGGGAATTCACCAGAGCCAGAGTGGGGAATAGAACAGGCAGACTGACGAAAATACCCTGCTGAGGGGAGCAGAAGGTGGCAGGAGAAGTCTGCATGCCATGTAGGGCCCTTGCTGGTGGCCTGGGATCGAACCAGTGCTGCAGAGGCTGCGGGCAGCTGTGCAGCCCAGCGCTCAACCGCTGCGCCATGAGGGGAGGCCCTGTACCCCAGTTCTTTTATGCATAAATAAATAAATCTTGAAAAGAAAAGAATGGACAGAAAGTAACATGGCAAAATTCTTACAATAAGAATTTTGAGAGAAAGAATTCATTCTGGATTCCTTGACTGGGTCTTAAATCTGGAAACTGGTACTCTTATAAGATTGAGGCAGAGGAGATTTAAGAGACATATAGAAAAGTAGTTTATGAAAGGCAACCATATATATATATATATATATTAAGATTTATTTATTTATTTATTTATATAAGAACCAGGGTACAGGTCAGATGTGTGGGAGGGTGAGCAGATTCACCAGAAACAGAACAGGGAACAGAACAGGCAGACTGACTGAAATACACTGCTGAGGGGAGCAATGGGCAAGACAGAGAAGGTCTGCTAGCCATGTGGGACCCTCGCTGGCGGCCGGGGATCGAACCGGCACTGCAGAGGCTGCCAACAGCTTAACAGTGCTGTGCTCAACCACCTGCGCCACCAGGGGAGGCCCAAAAGGCAACCATATTGAAGTGGCGCAACCACAGGCCAATGAAGCTTGAAGAAGCTAGAAGAAGAAAGAAATGGAATCCCCCTCTATTCCTCCGAAAGAGATGTCTTTGCTAATACTTTGATTTTGAACTTCTAGCTTCTGAAACTATCAGAAAATAAATTTATTTTGATTTAAGCCCCCAAATTTGGGTTGTTTTATTAGCAACAACCCTAGGAAACTAACACATAATACTTGGGTTGTGATCCTCTTCCTGCAACTTCAACACCAGCAACGGTAAATCCAGTCTTTCTCACACTGCTTTCTCACTTGCTTTCTTCTGGTGACATATCTCTCTGGTTGCAGTCAGTAAGTGTCCCCTACCTTTAAGAATGCAAATAGTTGCATTTTCCAGTGTAATCTCCTTCACTCAAGTCCTTACATTCAATTACAATTGTAAAGTCCATTTGTGATTTATGATAATATAGTCACAAATTTTGGAAAACAGATATGTATACTTTTTAGGACATTATTCTGCCAGCCAGACAAAATAAAAGGCAAACCTAATAACCCATATTTGGATTCTTAATGCTTAGTTTTGGAATGAGAAACATTATTTTATTTTTTATGTTATTGGTAAAAGCAAGTCATAAGACTACAGCCAGTTCAGTTGTCAGAGATACATACTTATGCATGGAAGTCACCTTTTAGAACTTAGCTTTTTCTTTAGTAACAGTTCCATGTAGATTAAGTTTCTGACTTCTTCCACCACTCACCTTTAGTGAATTTCCATAATAATGTGATTTGAACTCTATACTTAAGCTTCCACATTCAAAATAAAATTGTATGCTACTGTATTTTTTTAACATTGTCTTATTTATGTGAGTAGCATACAAAACATAGCTCATCAAAGTTGTTCAACAAACTTTGGAAATATAAACAGATTGAGGTATACTAGGGAAGCTATTATAAAAAATAGAATGTAAAAAAATAAATGTTGACAAAATATTAAGAGGAAATTAAAGTTGAAAATATATAAAAAAGGGCCTCCCTGGTGGCGCAGCGGTTGAGTGCTGTACTGCAAAGCTGCCTGAAGCCTCTACAGCGCTGGTTTGATCACCAGCCACTGGCAAGGGTTCCACATGGTGCGCAGACCTCTCCTGCTGCACCTGCTGCTCCCCTCAGCAGTGTATTTCGTCATTCTGCCTGTTCTGCTCCCCGCTCTGGTTCTGGTGAATTCTCTCACCCTCCCGCTCTTCTGACTGTACCCAGTGCTTGTATAAATAAATAAATAATTCTTTTTAAAAAATTATGATCTAGAAAACCTAAGTAAGGGACCAGGAAAAAGAATAACTGTAAGAAAGAAAAAATCAAAATCAACAACTATGAACTATAGATACACTGTTGGGGGGGGGCGGGGAATGGAGAGATTGGGGGTCAAAATAAGGGGGTTGCAATTGTATGGGGAATATAAAAATAAAAATAAATAAATAAATAAAAATTAAAAAAATAAATAAATCTAAAAAATGTAGGTAATAAAGTTGAATGTTTAATGAATCAATTTGTTCATGTAAACATGTAATTATTACCTACAAAGTTCAGACACTAAGAATGACATAGTTTTTCCCTTTAAATAAATAGCAACATATTAAGCCAGCTCAGAACAGCAATCAAATTTACACTTTCTAGTAAAAACGCAGAAACAAATGCAATGTCTAATTGGCAAAGAAAAATATCATTGACTGTGAAGTCAACATTTAAATATGTAAGTTGATCTGATTATAATTAATGTGCCATTAATAAAAAATGAAAAAAACACTATCGCATTACATAAATGTAATGATTTTGTAGCTTTATTGTTACTTAAATTGTAGTAATATTTGAATGCAGAGTTCTATAAATATGAAATATATTCTACAAACAAACAAACAAACAAAAAAGATTATCCCATTTGTGTTAACCTTTCTCTTGTCCTTAAGCATGGAAATATTTCACTAACAGTTAAACAAGGAAACATCATACATTGAAATAAACATTTTAGATATCTATTTTCAAATTACAAGAAAAATCTCGTGTCAAAAAATTATCCTCCATTTGAATATATTTTCTTGTATTTTTCATTATTCACATTTTGATTTTACATTTTACTTTAAAATTATAACTACAGAGTAATTGTTTATTTCTTAGGACTCATAAGTTCTGTTAGTTTAGATAATTAAATAAAAATCCTGAATTAGAGAATTTTGAATTGAAATTAGAATATCTAACCTTCAAATGGGTCCTGTTCTCAAGACACTTGAAACCATACTAATATTTTAATCAATTTCACTAAAATCTAGTTTGCTTCATTTTTCAACATCTTCCAATAATGATCGTACATAACATTTGTAATTTATCAAGCACAGTAGAAGTGATTTTCAGTTTATAGGAGCACAGTGAGTTGGCTTTTCCAAAATAAATGAATCCCCTTAGCACTCTTTCCTTCGTGCACACTTATAGATGCCATAGACTGCATCTAATGCAATGAAGAAATTCACATTACTGTGCTTCTGTGGATCCTCATGAATTAAACTGGCATTTCCATTACAAACTTCTATTCTTAGAGTTTTACAGTAATATCCCTGAAAAAAGAATTTAATACAGAACTCTACAAGGTTGTGACTAGAGTACATCCTTTGACCAAACTTAAATTTAAAAGAAATGAAATTCATGTTGGCAGTTTTAATTTATATAAGGGCAAAAACATAATAGAAAATGCTTTAAACCTAAGACTCTACTTAAAATGCTTTCTCTTACAGCTTCTTGATGGCTTGCAAACCAAAAAATCACCATGGAAACATGGGAGTAACAAGAACTATTGTTCTTCATCCAACCTGTGTGATTTTACTTTTTTTAATGCTGATTCAAAATAAAAGTTAATCAAAGTCTCTTTGATATTGTATGTGGCACACATTCATATTATGAAACATCCTTCAACAAAAACTAAGTAACTACTATATCCTGAATATTCCCTGGCACAGAGATCCAAGAATATTTTGTCTGTGTATTAAACAGTATCTCCCTCTTGAAGATCAGATATTTCAATTTATGTTGGACAGAAGAAAGTATAGCAGCAAAGCTTAGGAAGCCATTATTATCATAACCACTACCATCATCATCACAATCACTGTAGGATTCTGTTTTAAACAACCAAATGAAAACAAAAAACAAAACAACTATTTTAGTGACGGTGTTAAAAATGAAGAAACAGTAGCTTAAAAAATTATGTCCTGGGGACTCCCTTGTGGCACAGGTGGTTGAGTGCCGCACTGTGAAGCTGTTCGCAGACTCTGCGGCGTGGGTTCCATCCGGTGAGAATCCCACATGGCAAAGCAGACCTCTCCTGTCTCGCCCGTTGCTCCCCTCAGCAGTGTATTTCGTCAGTCTGCTTGTTTTGTTCCCCGCTCTGTCTCTGGTGAATCTTTCACCCTCCCGCGCATCTGGCCTATACCCCGGTTCTTGTATAAAAATAAATAAATTAAAAATATATATGTTCTGGACCTCTGGATAGCACAGTGGGTTGAGCTCAGTGCTGTGAAGCTGTTTCCAGTCTCTGCAGTATGGGTTAAATCCCTGGCTTGCCAGGGAGATACATACATAGTGCAGGCGACTTGTCCTGTCTCCCCTGCTGCTCTCCTCAGCAGTGTTTTTGGGCATCTGCCTGTTCTGCTCTCTACTCTGTCTGGTGAATTCTCTCACCCTCCTGAGCCTCTGGCCTGTACCCCAGTTCTTGGATAAATAAAATAAATCTTTTTTAAAAAATTATGTTCTGTTTTTCCTTGAGAAAAGTTTCCAAAGTAACACTTGAGAAGTTGCCTGCCAGGAGATATAATTTAGTGACACTTAAGTGGGAATCAGGAACTTTCACCTATAGGAACAAACCACTGCAATGTTATACAGTAACTCACTTTCACTTCTTACCGTAAGCTTCTGACCAGGATCAAGAACCTTATGTTGAGTCTTCCTGGTGGCGCAAGGGGTTAAGAGGCAACCTATGAGGCTGTCCACAGCCACTTCAGTTTGGGTTCTATTCCTGGCCAGAGAGATACACACATGGAGCAGCAGACCACGCCTGGCTTGCCTGCTGCTCCCCTCAGCAGTGTATTTCAGTCAGTCTGCCTGTTCTGTTCCCCACTCTGTCTCTGGTGAATCCTCTCACCCCCCGCACCTCTGGCCTGTACCCCAGTTCTTATATGCATAAATAAATAAATATTTTTTTAAAAAGAACCTTGTTTATTTTATTTGTTTATTTTTTAAAGATTTATTTATTTTATACAAGAACAGGGGTACAGGCCAGATGTGCAGGAGAGTGAGTGGATTCACCAGAGACAGAGCGGGGAACAGAACAGGTAGACTGACTGAAATACACTGCTGAGGGGAGCAGCGGACGAGGTCTGCCGCTCCATGTGGGACCCTCACCAGGCGGCTGGGATCGAACCGGAGCTGCAGAGGCTGTGGACAGCTTCACAGGGCGGCGCTCAACCACCTGCGCCACCAGGGGATGCCTAAAACTTATTTATTTTTAAGTGTCATTATGAAATGTATAGCAATGTCTTGCCTTTTAACACTTAAGATGTTTCTAACTCAACATTTCTGTAAAAAAACAAAAAAGGTCTACCCATTCTTGTAAACACAAAGTATATGCTTTGTGAACAGTAAAAAAAAAAAAAAAAAAAGATTTGCCTCACTTCCAAGATACAATTTTCATAAAAACATCTGATGAGTAGAATCAAAAAATACTGAGAATCTCAGCTATTAGGTAGTTTGGTAAAATTTAGTGTTTAACTTTGCAGTCCCTATAGTAAAGGAAGGGATATTAAAAGACTGATCCAAACATATTTAAAAAACAGTCACTGTCACAGAAACATCAATTCCAAAGAACACCTGCACCCCTATGTTTATAGCAGCACTGTTTACAATAGCTAAGCTTTGGAAACAACCCAAATGCCCAAAAATAGATGACTGGATCAAGAAGATGTGGTACATATATACCATGGAATATTACTCAGCATTCAAAAAAGATAAACACATGCAATTTGCAGCAACATGGATGGCGCTGGAAGGGATCATGCTCAGCGAAATAAGCCAAAAAGAAAAAGAAAAATACCGGATGGTCTCACTCATAGCAGGAATCTAGAAAACTTAAATAAGGGACCAGGAAAATGAATAACTATAAGAAAGTGAAAATCAAAATCAACAAAAAACTATGAACCAGAGACACTTTTAGGGGGGCGTGGGCAGGAGGGGAGGGACTGGGGTCAGAATGGGGGGGGCTGCAATTGTATGGGGAATATAACAATAAAATTTATAAAAAAAAATTAAATAAATAAATAAAAATAAATAAAAAAAATAAATAAAAAACAGTCACTGAGGCCACAAATGGCTATTTACCTTACCTGAAGCAGTTTTCAGTGTTTTAAAATCCTAAACACAATCACTCCCAAGGTGGCACCTTCCCACCACTGAGGAACTGAAGCTCATGGTAGTCAGACAATAGGCCAAGATCAAAGTCATGAAGACAGCAGAAGACACAACAGGGGATGCTCATGGAAATATCGAGATGTGCCAGGCCAGCACCAATCAACACACGAAATAGCAGCTGCAGCAAATGACCCAATGAATACTGAAACAGGGGTGAACAAAGGCAAAAGGGCAACAAGGCAAAAGGCCAGATGGTAGGATGGAACAGTAACCCACCTGCCTGGACTCTGAGAGGAGAGAGCCACCTAAAAGCCCCTAAAGGCCAAAAAGTCAAAATCCAAAACCAAAGGCTATTGCCTAACAAAGGACAGTGGCTGATAAGAGGACAGGTCACTGTCTGTGGTTTGTCACCCATGCACACAATTGCAAGAAACCTCAGGCTCCAGGAACAACCATGGGGTTTATTTTACAAACAGGGGAAACAAAGAGCTTACTGGATCTACCTTACTGGCTGCTGCCTCACCCAGATAGCATCACTGGTGGTTGCCAATGGTCACCATGTGTGCTGGACAACTCTGGCTAGTGGTGATGGTCACTACTGGCCCCTCAGATATGGTGTCAGAGACACCTAAGAGTTAACAGCTATTTGTGAGGTGTTGGGTTATACCAACAACAAACAGCTCTTTGAGACACCAGGCCCAGGGCTTTTGGTGCTCCTCTCAGGCAATGTCAGAGACAGGAACAGAGGCATGGTCTCTGACAGAGTCCTTCCACTTATCTTCCCTCCTTGGTGGTGGACTGCTGGTTGCTTCTTTTCCTCTTTCTTCAGAGGGATCTTATCCTTCTCTCTCCTTCTTTTGGAGGCTGGCATGGTCTCCCCCTCATTCATCTCCTCAGGGGCTGGTCTATTCTCTCTTTTGGGGGCTGACATCCTCTTTCTGTTCAGAGCTGAGTGATCTCAGTTCCTTCTGACCCTGGCTTATAACCTCTTTCATGGTGCCCCACCCTCAGTTCTGATTGGACCATTTTTCAATCCTGTGGCTGATTGGTCCATTCTATAATCCAGGAAGTATGTTGTTAGATAAAATTGTTCTAAGAAGTAACTGCCACAATAGACTTGTCCTGGCTCAACAGGGTGAAAGCACAACACTGCTCCTGAAGTGCTGAAGCAGCTGGGTTCTAGTAACAGTTGTGGCCACACTCATGCAGCTCATGAAGGTGCCTGGCTCAGGGTCTTCGCCTTCCCTGCCAAGCTGTAACAGGAGCAATATCAGAAATAGTTTCAGTCACTGGGGTACTTAAAAACCTTCAAACTTTTCCTCTCTGACGTTGGCTGCTAGAAGCCTCTACCTGTTTTTCAGAGTCCCACAACTGCCTCCTGGAAGATGGGCAAGGTGAGGCAGAAATTGCTGACACTGGAATCAATGAAGGTCCAAAAATTCTGAAATCCCAAATGCTGAATGCTCAAATGGTGAATCCCAAACACGTAATGCTGAGGGATTCTTCCTCAGTCCCTTACATTTCTTATCAGAGTCTCCACCCCAAATGTGATACTTTGTCCCCCTTTTCCCTAGGGCTATCTATTCTCACCAGCATCACCCCTCTAGGGGGCACCACCAGTAACAGACTTTGGTTTTAGCCACAGGTTATCTATCTATCTATCTATCTGTCCACCTACCTACCTACCTACCTACCTACCTATCTACCTATCAGCTGTCCTCTCAAGATATCCATATCTATACATGGATACTAAAACAACAGTATATCTCATTTGGTGAATGTGTACCTATATTTTATGTTCTTTTCTACATTTTATTCTATCAATATTCTGGCCTATATTTTTATATTTGTCACAATTGAGTAAACTCAATTTCAATCTGGAGCATGAGAAATCGGCATAACTGAGTGGTAAAATCAACGCTGCACATCAATACACAACATCTGCCACAGAATGTCAGGATAGTTTAGTCTAATTCACTCATATTTTACACAAGGAAATAATATGATTTCCCTAACATCACACAACTAATATAGTAACAGATTTGGGAACATAAATCAGATCATTTGGTTCCTCATTCTAAGGCTCTGGTATTCATTCAATCGAAGTTTATTGAGCACCTCTTACATATTAAGAGATTTATCAACATTATCTTACTTTATCCAAAAAAAATAGCTATTTATATGTTCTTGTCAAAGAAGTAAATTTACTGTCAAAGTTCAGTTCTTTAACTGAGGTTTGAACCTCACTGTGCAGGAATACTAAGATGTCTTAGAATCCTAAATGCAGTGTCTTCTGGAATTACATAATTTAATAATGACTATTGCTACCAATATTAGTGATACAATTTATGATGACCACAATAGGTTATTTATTAAATGCTCATTATTTGTGAGTTGTGATATCACATGGACTATAAAGATTCATTTAATTGTGATGAGGCCCCACTTTAAGAATTGAATTATAGATTTTTTTTTAGAGCTACACTAAGCCCAAGTAAAGACAATAGATGAACTTATCCATTACTTTTTCTGTTAAGGAAAATATAAAAGTGCATTGAGAAATGAGAAAATGATACCAGAGATATGGTACCAGAAAAAAAATAACTTATATGAAAAATAATGTATATGAAATCATGTGCAAAGGTATTTAAGATCAAAGGGCCATAGAAATTATTTATTAAGCAATAATTAATTTCCCATAAAAAAAAAGCACTTCATGTAAAGTGGCTAATGATTCCGTCCTGAGAGAACTGAAAAAGTACTGAGAGAAGTGCTTCCCTAGTGGCGCAAGGGGTTAAACATAGCACTGTGAAGCTATCCTCAACTACTGCAGCATGAGTTAGATCCCAGGCCGGCCAAGGTGCTACCCACATGGCGCAGCAGACCTCTCCTGTCTCAACCACTGCTCCTCTCAGCAGTGTATTTCAGACAGTCTGCCTGTTCTGTTTCCCACTCTGTCTCTGGTGAATCCTCTCACTCCCTGCACCTCTGGCCTATCCCCCAGTTCTTGCATGCATAAACAAATAAATCTTCACAAAAAAAAAGAACTGTGAGAAGGCAGATCAATGATGAAAATGGAACCCAGCAATTTTAGTATCAAAAGTTATTCTATGGTGCGGCAGACCTTCCCTGTCGCGCCCTCTGCACCCCTCAGCAGTGTACTTCTGCCGTCTGCCTGTTCTGCTCCCTGCTCTATCTCTGGTGAATCCTCTCACACTCCTGTGCCTCTGGCCTGTGCCCCAGCTCTTGTATAAAAATAAATAAATCTTAAAAAAAATCTCAAACTTTAAAAAAAAAGTTATTCTAGCAAACTAATATGCCCATTGTATAGATAAGGATACCACAAGTCATCGAGATTTAATAAAACTCTCAAGGTTTTGATAGAGTTTGGTATAAACAGATTTTACTGACTTCTTGCCTTTTCCAGTCTCCCTAAATCATTTATCTAACACACAATCTGTCAAACTTAATTTCCTATCATGTCTAATTCTCTTAGAGCTATAAGAAAAAATTTGACAGAAAATGTCTATAGCAATTCCTAAGTCCTTTACTTGTCTATTACACATTTAACTTTCAAATTAAATAATAATTTGTCTCTCAAAATAGATATAAACTTTTATAATTTCTATTGGACACATTAGCAATCTGAGGCCAAAAGATCAAGTAATTCAGTTAAATCTACATGATTGCTAAATGCTAGAGCCTGATATGAGCCAGACATTCTAGCCAAAGGAAGATGTTTATAAGAATCACAAAAAAAGTGGATTGAGGCCTTTAATACACTTTGAAGACTCACAAAATTTTATGCACTGACTTAAGGTTTAGTGGAAGTGGCATATGTAATAATGAAGAAAAAATATATGCATCTTTATAGAAAAATAACAGTGGGATAACTTTAGAAAATAAAACTAGGAAGAAAAAGAATAAGACATTAAATGTGAATTAGGGAGTTAAACTTAATATTTTCATGTCAAGAGTGAACTAGTAAGGAAATAAAATGGCCAATGTTGCTTTAAGGTCCCAGCTTTGTTTCATTCTGTAACTTCCAACTGGAATCCCTTCCTCTCTTCCTTCTTCTAAGCCTGGTCAGGCTAAAATGCCTGCTCATTTTTAAGGATTTTCTTTGAATATCACTACCTCTTGAACTGCTTAAAACTCTGAAGTCTGATTAGGTTTACTACCTTTCTTTTATTCTAATAAAAATATCAGTGGATTATACTGAAAGATTTGGTTTAAATAACTTTCTCTCAGACTACAATGTGTGTTCTTTGAGTGCCTTTCTGAATCCATTGTGGCTAGCATGCAATAAGTTCTCAATGATTTTCTGAATTTAAATGAATTATCTCAACCACTAATTTTACACATCTCACATTCTATTAGATAAATGTTTTATGTGAGTATGCTTATCTTTCCACTGCACTGTCTCATTATATAGATACAAACAGTGAATGTATAGACAAAGCACCAGATGCTTAGAGTTTCTATATTATATGTTACAATAGAGTGTGTGTGTGTGTGTGTGTGTATACACATAAAATATTTATTTATGCATATAAGAACTGGGGTACAGGCCAAAGGTATAGGAGTTGAGAGGATTAACCAGAGATAGAGTGGGGGAATAAACAGGCAGACTGACTAATACCTTGCTGAGGGAGCAGTAGGCAAGATAGGAGAGGTTTGTTGCACCATGTGGGTAACTCCCTGGACAGCCTGGGATGGAAATTGGGCTGCACAGGCTGTGGATAGTGCTTCATAGTGCTGTGCTTAATTAACCCCTTGCACCACCAGGAAAGCCCCATATTCTATAGTATACATATCCACAAAAGAATATGGTAAGCATTAAAAGAAGGTGAAGAAATGAGTTTTCTAAATCAGTAAATATTAATTCTTATACTAAATTCTACTGTAAATATATGACTTCCAATTTTAGTAATCTCTTATTTTCCATGGGATTACTCTCTGCACTTTCAGTTAGACCTGGTCAAATGTGGTGTGAAAATAATACACAAAATAAAATATTTGAGGAAGAGAAAAATCATATTCACATAACTTTTGTCACTGTATATTATTATAATTATTCAATTTTTGATTGGTTGATGCTATTTATTTCTTATTTGCCTCATTTATAAATTAAACCTTGTCATATATGTTTGTATAGGTAAAACAACATGAAATATATAGCATGATACCATCCACAGTTTTAGTTATCCACAGGGACCTTGGAATATAATTCCTCAGATAAGGGGGACTGCTGTACTTACTTGTTACTTCTCAATGAAAGTAGTTTTTGTAAACACTTATTGTTTGAGCTGAGAGGAGAGTGTCTCTGCTCTCGACCTCCACACAGAACCACAGTAATAAATGTTTAAGTGACACATTATAAACTAATATGAATATTGAGAAGATAAGACTGGAAGCATTAAGTAAATGGATTTGGAAGGAGTTAGGAAAAGCAAATTCTTCACTAAAAATCATCCCCAGGCTATAAGAAATTGAATACTTCTACTTATTTCACTCACATGAAAGTATTTCTAGTGCCTTACATATATTGACTTCTAAGATGCTGTTCATTCATTCTAACTCATAAATAGCACAACTCCAGACTTAGTTCTAATATTGAAATATGGTGAAAGTAAGTGAAATAGCCAATCCCCCTTCTCATTACCAGTGTTCTCAACTGTCCCTTTGATCAAATGCTGTAATACAATTTTTTTCTCTAAAAACTAGCAACTCACTTGTGAGTAAAAATGTCCATTGAAAATATAATCGTGGTAGATCTATTTCTGGTATTTTTGAAAAGCTCCATACTATTTTCCAGAGGGAAAGAATCATTCTGAAAACATGTAAATCTGGGGAAATGACACAGTTTATGGGTACTCACTTGTGTGCTTACATCTGCCAGATATGACACACACTCAGAGTGCAACAACAGGGTTTATTTACAAAGGGGAAATTAGGAAAGATAAGGAAAAAGGAAAACACTTCTAAGGCCACCAACAGCTATCTGTCCTACCCAAGACACTATCTTGGGTAGGACAAACCAAAACCTGTTTGTTCAAGATGACATTGTCCCTGTGATAAGAGCCTGTCATACTGATAAGTGGTGGACCAGGACCCAAATCACATTGACAGCTGGAAATAGTTACAGGTGGCACTGCTGAGGTGGTACCACAGATGCCGAAACTTGGGCTGGTCAGCGCCAGATGCAGGGCAACAAGAGGCAGTGCTGGATGTGCTGGGGGAAGGAGAATCTGTCAGGATTGGTGTTAGAGAATTAGAAGTGATAAAAAGTTTTTTTTTAAAGATTTATTTATTTTATTTATACAAGCACTGGGTACAGTCAGAAGTGCAGGAGGGCAACAGAATTCACCAGAGCGAGAGTGGGGAGCAGAACAGGCAGACTGATGAAGTACACTGCTGAGGGGAGCAGCGGGCACAGAAGGAGAGGTCTGCATGCCATGTGGGACCCTCACCCGGCGGCTGGGTATTGAAACAGCACTGCAGTGGCTGCAGGCAGCTTCACAGCCCAGCACTCAACTGCTGTGCCATGCCAGCAAGGCCTGAGAAGTGGTAAAAAGTTTTGAGACATGACTGGGCACATACCAGTGGGTGGTGATATGGAGGAACAGGCACCAGTGTTACAGCTCTTTAGAGATGCAGGGCACAGGTCAATGACAGATGGCTGTTTAGTTGTACTGGATGTAGCCCAGCAGTTAACAGTATTTAGATGCATGTCAGTCTCAGAGGTCTGAGTGTCTAAAGCATAGGTCTCAAAGAGTGTCAGGGATCTGAGTGAGAATCTTCCTGTTGGCTCCACTTATACTCATTCCATGCCCCCTGGGTCTCACACCTAATTGGCACATTTTCAAAATTGCACTAGTTTCAAAACCAAAGCCACTGGACATGAAACTGGACAAGCTGTGAGGTCAACCATCAAACCTGGGTCAAGCTTGATGTGGTGCTGGAAACAGGGAGCATTTCAGAGGCTGTATGCTCAGATGCACCCCTGATACAGGAGCCATAGGGCTTCTGTTACAAGTTTACATTCTGAACAAAAGTGTACAAAGAAACCTTTTTTCCACATTGTGACCAATACTACTTCTATCTGGTCTTCATGATACTGGACATTTTCACAGGTATCTCATTTGGTTTTGATTTGAATTCCCTGATGATATGCAATGATGAACACATTTAGAAATATAATTCTAAAACAGAGCCTACCAGAGACAGGCAAGGCGGGAGAGTGGAGATGAAATGAAGAAGGAGGCACAATGGCTTATGATCGAGGATTGTGATGGTGGTGAGTGTGGCATGGTGACATACACCTGAAGAGGGTAAATTCTATATTTCTGGATCTTATAAAGTGTTGTAAACCAATATTTACATAGATATGACTAATGCACATACACATAAACAAACACACACATTTTCTTCTCATTTTGTTTGGATTTTTCTTATTGTGCTAAATATAAAAGTCGTCTGCATTTTTTTATAACTGTGGCAGAAAATCCCATTAATTCTTTTTATTTTATTTTATTTTTATATTCCCCATACATGTGCAACCCCCTTATTTTGACCCCATTCCCTCCTTTCCCAATATCCCCTCCCCCACCGTAGTGCATCTCTGTTTCATAGTTGTTTGTTGAATTTGATTTTTTTCTTTCTTATAGTTATTCTTTTTCCTGGTCCCTTATTTAAGTTTTCTAGATTCCTACTATGAGTGAGACCATCCAGTATTTTTCTTTTTCTTTCTGGCTTATTTTGCTGTGCATGATCACCTCTAGCTCCATCCATGTTGCTGCAAATTGCATGTGTTTATCTTTTTTGTATTCTGAGTAATATTCCATTGTGTATATGTACCACATCTTCTGGTCCAGCCACTATGGAAAGCTGTGGAGATTCCTAAACCTACTAAAGATAGAGCTTCCATATGATCCAGCAATTCCACTCCTAGGACACAGAAACCATAATTCAAAAGGGCACCTGCACCCCTATATTTATAGCAGCACTATTTACAATAGCTAAGCTACTGAAACAACCCAAATGCCCCCCCCAAAAAAAATCCCATTAATTCTTGAGCTCCTTTCAATCAAGCTGCTGTCACTACTTCATTGAAACAGTACTTGCCAAACTTTCCAGGGATCTCTCATGGGATTAAAACCAATGCCAACTGGGCCTCCCTGGTGGCACAGGCAGTTGAGCACAGCGCTGTGGAGCTGTCCACAGCCTCTGCAGTGCCGGTTCAATCCCCGCTGGCCTCGGAGCAACCCACATGGCAAGCAGACCTCTCCTGTTGTGCCCACTGCTCCCCTCAGCAGTGTATTTCATCAGTCTGCCTGTTCTGTTCCCACTCTGTCTCTGGTGAATCCCGTCACCACCCGTGCATCTGGCCTGTGCCCTGGCTCTTGGATAAAGAAAAAAGAAAAAAGAAAAAGAAAGTGCCAATTGTCATGTTGAATAAATAACCCTAGGATTATTGACCACTTGGCCACTTTGCCCTCTTAGAAACCACTAGCTATCCAAGATATTGCAAACTAATGTTTCTCTTAACTCATTTTCTTCTCAGTTTTCTTTGCCACATCTTCCCTTTTTAACTTTTAAATTTTAGAGTGACACTCTTTCATAGCTAGAGTTTTACAGGTCTTTCTCAATCTACATCTATTCTTTTTTTAAAGATTTATTTATTTATTCATACAAGAACTGGGATACAGGCCAGAGGTGCAGGGGGTGAGAGGATTCACCAGATACAGAGTAGGGGAACAGAACAGGCAGACTGACTCAAATACACTGCTGAGGGGAGCAGTGGGCAAGTCAAGTGAGGTCTGCTGTGCCATAAGGGTATCTCCCTGGCAGAGTGTGGATGGAACTCATGCTGCAGAAGCTTCATATAGCATCATAGTGCTATGCTTAACATCTTGTACCACCAAGATGGCCCAGTAATCTATACTCATTCTTTACAGAACCTTATCCAGTTCTATATCTTCAAAGGTGATCTTAAATAGGTACAATATAATGATAACCAAGTTTATATCTTGTAGTCTAACTTCTCCTAAGGGCACAAGAAGAGTATTTCTCTAACTTACTTCCTTACCCATTTACCATATCCTATGGAAGCCTGAGGTAAATAAATCTGTAATCTTGTTTCATAATCATTTTCTCTTTCTCTTGTCAATACCTACTCCTATATCACTCTTCTTATTTTCCTCATTTAAGTAAATATCACTAATATTCATCAAATTTCCCAGACAAAATACATGAAATACATTTTGATTGTTTTTATTTCTCAAAACCTAAAAACTTTAAGATCAGTAAGTTCTAACTTCCAATTATATATACAACTGAGTATTTCTCTTTACTTCCATGTTTACCTCCATAATCATGCATCAACTAATTATTACTATGTCACTAAAGTTGCCACATAGTCAATTTCTCTGCCTTCATCCTTTAATTCTTCCTACCCACTTTTCTGCACATGGTAGAGTTATTCTTTGCAACTTGGAATTTTTTTTAAGTTTTTTTTTTAGACTTATTTATTTATTTATACAAGCACTGGGTATGGTCAGAAGCGTGGGAGGGTGAGAGAATTCACCAGAGCCAGAGCGGGGAACAGAACAGACAGACCTACGAAATACACTGCTGAGGGGAGCAGCAGGTATGGCAGGAGAGGTCTATTGTGCCATGTGGGACCCTCGCGGTGGCTGGGGATCGAATTGGTGCTGCAGAGTCTGCGGGCAGCTTTGCAGCCCAGCGCTCAACCGCTGCTCCACCAAGGGAGGCCTGCAACTTGAAATTTCAATGATGAATTCAGTGTAGTATATACACATGTTGATTTATAATCATGCACACCTAAAAGTTAA